>NC_079191.1:396953912-397284269 GCF_029499605.1 Hyla sarda
TACATATCCTACCTGCAGTAATAGCCCCCAACACAGATTGAAAAAGAAAGATGGTGTCTCATGTACTGTAGTTCATTTCAGCTTCATTAAATAGTTGAAAGTCAGTAGATGAAAAATAACTCTGTTATTTTTATTCCTAATTTCTAAAAATGTTCCCTGTGATGGCCATGTTGGAGACATATGCATCTTTGCCATATTGGCTTTATAGAAAGTACAGTACAATGTGTATGCTTTAAAGGGGTACTCCACTGCCCCAGCATTCGGAACATTTTTTTCCGAACGCTGAGTGCAGGCTGCAGGCGTAGTGACTAGAATAGCGAATTTTCGAAAAATTCGATTCAGCCGATTTGCCAAATTTCCCCCCAAAATTTGGTTTGATACGAATGTATTTGTGGCAAATCACTATTAAAACGGCTATTTCCAGGCTACAGAGAGCCTCAATTGGAGTGTAGAACACTTTGCCTTGTCATAAACTGCATAGGGAGTGTGAAATAATACTGTTATTCAGTATGACATGCAGATCACAGGCATCGCTATAAGAATCACTGCCGCAAGCGGCACAATGACGGAGCCTGGTAATTGGAATGAGCAAACTTTAAACCCTTTTTTGAGGACATATTGGAAGGCAACCCCAACCTTATGTCCCGGGTGCCCAAAGCGTTTATTTTGAAAAAATATTGTCAGATATTAAATAGAGAGCCTAGAGGTGGCAGCAGCATTGAGGTGGCAGCAGCCTATGTAGGCCACAGAGCGGCACAGTTTTAGGGTAGTGTGTCAGTTTCTACTCCTTCTCAGTGGTGCAGGCCTGACCCAGGAGGGCTACTAGGTAGATCCTGCCAGTATCAAATGCTTGTCGATAGATATCAAGCCATGCACATGTAAGTAAGCATGGCTGGTACTGCAAAACTGCATATTAAACTTTGAATGTTTCATTAATTCAGTTATGGTTTAATTTTCTCCTTCAACCTGTTTATTTGGATTCTTGTGAAAATTCCAAAGATAACATACGAGGACTAGCGATGATCGAATTTTATGAAAATTTTCATTTGTCCCATCAGCAGAATTTTCAGAATAAAATTTTGTATGATATGGATTTATTTTGGTCAAAAAGCTATAAAAAAAAACTGACATGAGCCAGTGGAGAACAAATGGCGTCAGAATGACACAGCCTGGAGTCAGCAGCATGAGGAGACCATATAGTGGCTGAATAACACAGTGTGGAGGTGGCGGCAGCATGAGGAGAACATATAGTGGCTTAATGACACAGCCTGGAGTTGACAGAAGCATGAGGAGATTATAGAGTGCCTCAATGACACAGTATGAAGTTGCAAGGCAGCATGAGGAGAACATATAGTGGCTTAATGACACAGCCTCGAGTTGGCGGCATCATGAGAAGAACATATAGTGGCTGATGTATTGATGTGATGCAAAGACATCTAAAAGGTGGAAGGGAACAACATATGATCCATTTTAACCGCAGGGGTAAAACATCCCCTGTAAGGCTCAACTCTCGCATTATTAATTCCCTTCTTGGCAAGTGTAACTCGTTCTAAAAGGGCAGCCCCACAGAGGAACCTCTCCCTATTTCCCCTTACAAACACTGCCATTTCCCTGGGTTTTTATGTGGAAATAGGGATTGGTTCCTGTGAGGGGCCGCACTTTTTAAGACAAGTAACACTTTCCTCAAAAAGGTGGAAGGGAACCTCGTATTGTTCATTGTAGCATGTAAGGCCCTACTCTCACCCTTTTAATTCCCTTCTAGGCAATTGTTACTCACCCAGGAAATGGTGGCCATACACAGGAAATTCTCTCTATTTCCACCTAAAAACCCTGGGAAATGGCAGTGTTTGTAGGGGGGAATAGGGAGAGGTTCCTGTGTGGGGCTGCCCTTTTTAGGACGAGTAACACTTGCCAAGAAGGGAATTAATAATGCGAGAGTAGGGCCTTACAGGGATAGTTTTTATCCCCACCGTTACAATGGACCATACGTTGTTCCCTTCCACCTTTTAGAGGTCTTTGCATCACATCAATTACTTGGTGGTGTAGGTGGCACATGGTGTTTTTGAACACCTTTCCTTTTGCTTGATTTAAAAAAAAAAACATTGTGTCCATATATTTTATCCTAATCATATTCTTAAAAGTTACGTTTTACGTAATGCATATCCTCAATACGTACTTGTGGTCTGATGTGGAGGAGTGTCTGTAACTGGGGAGCAGCACCTTAAATATGTTTAGCACTATCCATATTTGTGAAGTGTTGGTGTGGCATCATGGTCAATCTACTCTGATGCATCAGGCATTGATGGGTGGAAATCCTGGCTGATCCATGCCAGATTCATCTTCACAAAGGTCAGTCCCTCCACATTTTTCGTGGACGACGAGTTCTCCTTGGGTTACTATGGCCCCCGCCGCACTAAACCCCTCTCTGATGGCTTACTGCTGGCTGGGCAGGACAGCTTTTCCAGGGCAAACTCTGCTAGTTGTGGCCACAAACCAAGTTTGGCTGCTTAGAAGTTCAGCGGATGGTCATGCCAAGGTATGCCTTCACCTGCTGGTTCAGGTCCTGCTCCAGGTCTACCTGCTGCAGTGCTGATGAGTTGCTTCACTATGTGGGTGAAGAAAGTTTCACATCAGCGACTGTAGACTCAGGCTGCTGCTGATGGAGCTGGTACTGCTCCTGCCACCCCACCCCTCCCTAGTAGCCATGGCAGTGGAAGGTGAGCACAGAGAGCCACCCGAGCAAGACCTGCGAGAGGAAGGACGATGGCGCAGGTAGGCATCTGCCAACTGACTATGTAGGATGTCTCTGTAGTAGGTCAGCTTGTCCTACCTCTCAGTGGGTGTAAAAAAGGCCCCCATTTAGTGCTGGTAGCAAGGGTCCAATAAGTTGGAAAGCCAGAAGTCATCCGCTGCTGAATGGTGACAATTTGGTGGTCCCTACGAAAGCAAGTGAGCATGCATCGTGCCATTTGTGCAAGTGACTCGGAATAACTCCCTGCCTCCATCTCCACTGCATACTGCCACGGTGTTTCTAGGACCTCTGTCTCTCCTTCCTCATAACCCTCTAGCTCCTCTAGCTGCTCCTGCTCCCCCTCTCCTGTCAGATGACTAGAAAAACTGCCCATCTCGAGAAACCTAAACTGTGCTCCACTGTTCCCCTCCCCCTCCTCCAGTTCAGCCCCCACAGGGTTCATGTCACAGTGAAATGTAGGCACCATTTCTCCAGTGCCCTGACTAGCCATCGTTTCCAACATGTGTTTAATCGATGAAGCAGTGGAATGACGTTGTTCATCCCATAATCCTGGTGACTGACTAATAACGTGGCTTCCTCAAAGGGCCTGAGCAAACGGCAGGTGTCACGTATGAGCTGCCACTGGTTCACATTGAAGATACACAGGGGAATCCCCCTATCCGCTTGGATCATCAACAAATCGGTGATGGCTTTTCTCTGTTCGTATAGTCGGTCCAACATATGGAGGGGGGAATTAAAATGTGTGGAAATGTCGCAAATTAGACTATGTTGGGGGATACCGTTCTGATGCTGCAGCTCACGGAGGGTGTGCTTTGTGGTGTACGAGGTGCTGAAGTGCACGCACAGTTTCCTTCCCATTGTTAGGATGTCTTGCAGATGGTGGAAACACTTCAGGAACTGCTTGACAACCAGATTGAACACGTGTGCCATGCTGGGCACATGTCTCAGGCTTGCTTGTTGCTGCACAGACAAGATGTTCTTTCTGTTGTCGGTCACTATGGTTCCCATTTCCATTTTTTGTGGAGTAAGCCATGAATTGATTTCTTCATGAATTATTTTAGCAGTTCCTCCCCTGTGTGACTCCCTTCACAAGGCAAACCATGCGAAGAACAGCATGACAATGCCGTGCCCTGCACACGTGGTATGCAGGAGGGGCACTGAGACTTGTGCGTGCAGTGGAGGCTGAGAACACGGTGGAGGATGAGGAGGCAGAGTCGCAAACTGTGACAGGATCAACGGCCTGAGAGCATGGAGGCGGAAGCGGCGTGACCTGTGCAAGTTACTGTTGTGGCTCTGCAGGAACCACATTCACCCAGTGGGCCGTAAAGGACATGCATTGTCCCTGACCGTAGTCACAGCTCCACACATCGGTGCTGCCGTGCACTTTGGTACACACTGACAGGCTCAAGGAATGGCCCATCTTCTGTTTCACAAAATTGTACAGGCTGGTACTGCTTTTTTCACAAAGAAATGATGGCTTGGGACTCTCCCCCATGGCTTGGCACATCAGTTCTCTAAAAGGTATAGAATAGAGTCCACCACTTGAAAAGGGAGGGACTGCAGCACCAGCAACTTGGACAGGAGCACATTCAGCTTCTGCACTGTTGGATGAGTGGGTGCATACTGTTGTCTCTTGGACACGGCTTTGCCAATGGATTGCTGGTGGAATGACTGGCTCTAAGTAGGAGGAGCAGGAGCATCTGGGGTGAGAGAAGATGGTTTTGACACACAGCTCCCTTTGGCTGAAGTGGTGAAGCTCTGGCTGACTGAAACAGGGAGCGGCATGCCACTGGGTGATGCAGCAGGCTGGACCACCACATCGGAGCCACGGTTCTCCCAGGCCGCTTTATATTGACACTGCATATGTTGACGCAGGGCCCTGGTGCAAACTTTGGGACCTTGGCCACGCTTCACCTGCTGCCGACACATCTTCTACGGATGCCTGATGAAAAACTGCCACACCGCCGAGTAGCTGATTTTCCCACCAACAGTCCGCACTGATGGACTGCTGCTGCTGCCAACTCCAGGAACCCCTGTTTCACTTCCTCCCGGGAAGGTAGGCTGCCACAAAGCAGGTGGTCTACACCAGGCACATTTGACTCCAGACTTTCCACTTCTGCCACCATGCTGATTGCCAACCATGCTACCACCTTGCTGGCTCAGCTGTTGCCTCAAGTTCAACCTGCAACCCTCTTCTCCTGATGATGATGATGATGATGAAGCCCGTTCTGCACCCAGCTCCCAAGTGCGATCGGCTTCATCATCATCGAGTTGTGTCTGCACGTCACTGATGTCCTCCTCAGGTTCCTCAACAGTGTTGGCTTCAGGAGCCTGAACTCTCAAGACACCACCTCCCACGCCACTATCCTCATCGCCCGCCTTGCGAAGGAAGTGGCGGATGTCTCCTCCACTTCTAGGTTGGGAATTAGATGCTGACTGTCCTCACTAAATAGTGGAGCTGAACCCACAGCATAAGATACTTCTGTGGAGGAAGGAACAGCATAGGACAGAGGCAATGGGAGGACAGGGACTGCTCCCGGGCCATGCCTACTGAGGGTTGTGTCTGAGGAACCCACTTACTGTTGACTGGGGGTGTCACTTGGAATGAAGTAGATGACTGTGTTAACCAATCGATGAAGGCAGATGGGTTGCTGGTCGAGACACGACTGCTAGCTGATACCGGGAGCTCAGGCCTCTCACTGCGACTCTTGCTGCCACTTGCCTCTAGTCTGCTGCGACCTCTGCCTGATAAATTTAGGCCTCTGCTACTCCTCTGTGCACATCCTGGCACTTCTCTGCCTGACATACTTAGTGCGTATATGAGGGGAGTACAAAACGCTCCACTACGTTTAAAACAATATTTGTGTACAACACCAGCCAGTGTGTACTTTTTGCTGGACTTTTACAGTATCCAGGCCCTTAAGAGTTTAATAGGAACAAAACAGTACACCACATAGATGTAGGTATGTGGTATGCACTTATGAGGGGTGGACAATGCCCTCCAGTACACTTAAAAATGTATTGGTGTACAACAAAGCTGGTGTGTACTTTTGGCTGGCCTTTCACAGTATCTAAGTATAGCAAATCAGGGTCAGCACTGCATGATATCCGTGCTCGTGGACTGGTGTGGAATCCAAGTTATCAAAGAAGGGACCTGGCACTCAAAATTCTTGCTCAACCTCAATGTGTTTATTTGTGCATAAACATAGCATACATGGCAATGAGAGTACGTGCTACTGCTAAGCAGCCTTTCTCAGCAGTTTAACCCCTTAAGGACACATGACGTTCTCATACGTCTCCATTTCCGAGTCCTTAAGGACACATGACGTATGAGAACGTCATGTGTTTTACCGGCCCCCCGCAACCATCTGGAGCGGAGCCGGTCCCCGATGCCTGCTGAAATCGTTCAGCAGGCATCGGGGCATATCGCCCAGGGGGGTCATTATGACCCCCCATGTCGGCGATGGCCGCAGATCGCTGGACAATTCAGTCCAGCGATCTGCGGCGGATTCCGGGTCAATCGGGTCTCCAGTGACCCGGTGACCCGGAATTATTGGCTGATCGGGGCCGTCAGAGACGGCCCCGAACAGCCAGAGGCAGCAGGGGTGAGGTGGCACTGGTGCCACCTCACAATCGCCCTGATTCGTCGGCCGGATTACCGGCCGACCAATCAGGGCGCCTGCTGCGGGTGTCACTCCCGCAACCCGCTCCGCCCCTCTTCCGAAGGACGTGAGCGGGTGCGGGACGTGCACCCCGGGTGCTGGGGACCCCGATCCCCGGCGCCCCTGTTGGGATCGGGGCCCCAGGAGCGACGGCCGCGGCGCAGACGACGAGGGACTGACCTGGTGCAGCGAGGATCGTTGGAGGTGAGTGACAGCCTCCTGCTGTTGCTTAGCAACAGCTCCCAGCATGCAAAAGGGCATGCTGGGAGCTGTAGTTATGCAACAGCAGGAGGCAGACCACCACAACTCCCAGCATGCCCTTATGGGCATGCTGGGACTTGTAGTTTTGCAACAGCTGGAGGCACATTCTTTCTATGGAAAAGTGCACCTTCAGCTGTTGTGTAACTACAACTCCCAGCTTGCACAATCAGCTAAAGTGCATGCTGGGAGTTGTAGTGGTGCATCTGGTGGTTGCATAACTACAACTCCCAGCAAGCCCGTTGGCTGTCGGTGACTGCTGAGAGTTGTAGTTTTGCAACAGCTGAAGGCACACTGAGTTAAGTAGCAAACCAGTGTGTCTCCAGCTGTTGCATAACTACAATCCCCAGCATCCCCAGCCAAAGTAGTATGCCTCCAGCTGTTGCATAACTACAACACCCAGCATGCCCTTCCGCTGTCCGTACATGCTGGGGGTTGTAGCTTTTGCAACAGCTGAAGGCACACAGGTTGCAAAACACTGAGTTTGTTACCAAACTCGGTGTTTCACAACCTGTGTGTCTCCAGCTGTTGCAAAACTACAACTCCCAGCATCCACTGATAGACCGTACATGCTGGGAGTTGTAGTTTTGCAACAGCTGGATGTCCCCCCCCCCCCCCCCCCCCAATGTGAACGTACAGGGTACACTCACATGGGCGGAGGATTACAGTAAGTATCCGGCTGCAAGTTTGAGGTGCGGCAAAATTTCTGCCGCAGCTCAAACTGCCAGCGAGAAACGACTGTGAACCCCCGCCCGTGCGACTGTACCCTAAAAACACTACACTACACTAACACACAATAAAATAAAAAGTAAAAAACACTACATATACACATACCCCTACACAGCCCCCCTCCCCAATAAAAATGAAAAACGTCTGGTACGCCACTGTTTCCAAAACGGAGCCTCCAGCGGTTGCAAAACTACAACTCCCAGCATGCACTGATAGACCGTACATGCTGGGAGTTGTAGTTTTGCAACAGCTGGATGTCCCCCCCCAATGTGAACGTACAGGGTACACTCACATGGGCGGAGGATTACAGTAAGTATCCGGCTGCAAGTTTGAGCTGCGTCAAATTTTCTGCCGTAGCTCAAACTGCCAGCGAGAAACTACTGTGAACCCCCCGCCCGTGCGACTGTACCCTAAAAACACTACACTACACTAACACAAAATAAAATAAAAAGTAAAAAACACTACATATACATATACCCCTACACAGCCCCCCTCCCCTCCCCAATAAAAATGAAAAACGTCTGGTACGCCACTGTTTCCAAAACGGAGCCTCCAGCTGTTGCAAAACAACTACTCCCAGTATTGCCAGATAGCCGTTGACTGTCCAGGCATGCTGGGAGTTTTACAACAGCTGGAGGCACCCTGTTTGGGAATCACTGGCATAGAATTCCCCTATGTCCACCCCTATGCAATCCCTAATTTAGGCCTCAAATGCGTATGGCGCTCTCACTTTGGAGCGCTGTCGTATTTCAAGGCAACAGTTTAGGGCCACATATGGGGTATCGCCGTACTCGGGAGAAATTGGGCTTCAAATTTTGGGGGGTATTTTCTGCTATTACCCTTTTAAAAAATGTAAAATTTTTGGGAAAACAAGCATTTTAGGTAAAAAAAATATATATTTTTTTACATATGCAAAAGTCGTGAAACACCTGTAGGGTATTAAGGTTCAAATTACCCCTTGTTACGTTCCCCGAGGGGTCTAGTTTCCAAAATGGTATGCCATGTGTTTTTTTTTTTGCTGTCCTGGCACCATAGGGGCTTCCTAAATGCGGCATGCCCCCAGAGCAAAATTCGCTTTCAAAAAGCCAAATGTGACTCCTTCTCTTCTGAGACCTGTAGTGCGCCAGCAGAGCACTTTTCACACCCATATGGGGTGTTTTCTGAATCGGGAGAAATTGGGCTTCAAATTTTGAGGGGTATTTTCTGCTATAACCCTTTTTAAAATTGTAAAAATTTTGGGAAGCCAAGTATTTTAGGTAAAAAAAATATATATTTTTTTACATATGCAAAAGTCGTGAAACACCTGTATGGTATTAAGGTTCACATTACCCCTTGTTACGTTCCCCGAGGGGTCTAGTTTCCAAAATGGTATGCCATGTGTTTTTTTTTTTGCTGTTCTGGCACCATAGGGGCTTCCTAAATGCGGCATGCCCCCAGAGCAAAATTTGCTTTCAAAAAGCCAAATGTGACTCCTTCTCTTCTGAGACCTGTAGTGCACCAGCAGAGCACTTTTCACCCCCATGCGAGGTGTTTTCTGTATCGGGAGAAATTGGGCTTCAAATTTTGGGGGGTATTTTCTGCTATTACCCTTTTTAAAACTGTAAAATTTTTGGGAAACCAAGCATTTTAGGTAAAAAAAATATATATTTTTTTTACATATGCAAAAGTCGTGAATCACCTGTAGGATATTAAGGTTCACTTTACCCCTTGTTACGTTCCCTGAGGGGTCTAGTTTCCAAAATGGTATGCCATGTGTTTTTTTTTGCTGTCCTGGCACCATAGGGGCTTCCTAAATGCGGCATGCCCCCCAAAAACCATTTGTCGCTCCTTCCCTTCTGAGCCCTCTACTGCGCCCGCCGAACAATTAACATAGACATATGAGGTATGTGCTTACTCGAGAGAAATTGGGTTTCAAATACAAGTAAAAATTTTCTCCTTTTTACCCCTTACAAAAATTCAAAAATTGGGTCTACAAGAACATGCGAGTGTAAAAAATGAAGATTTTGAATTTTCTCCTTCACTTTGCTGCTATTCCTGTGAAACACCTAAAGGGTTAATACACTTACTGAATGTTTTATTGAATACTTTAGGGGGTGTAGTTTTTATAATGGGGTCTTTTATGGGGTATTTCTAATATGAAGACCCTTCAAATCCACTTCAAAACTGAACTGGTCCCTGAAAAATAGTGAGTTTGAAAATTTTGTGAAAAATTTCAAAATTGCTACTGAACTTTGAAGCCCTCTGGTGTCTTCCAAAAGTAAAAACTCATAAATTTTATGATGCAAACATAAAGTAGACATATTGTATATGTGAACCCAAAAAAAATATATTTTGAATATCCATTTTCCTTACAAGCAGAGAGCTTCAAAGTTAGAAAAATGCAAAATTTTCATTTTTTTCATCAAATTTTGGGATTTTTCACCAAGAAAGGATGCAAGTTACCATAAAATTTTCCCACTAAGTTAAAGTAGAATATGTCACGAAAAAACAATCTCGGAATCAGAATGATAACTAAAAGCATTCCAGAGTTATTAATGTTTAAAGTGACAGTGGTCAGAATTGCAAAAAACGCTCCGGTCCTTAAGGTATAAAATGGCCTGGTCCTTAAGGGGTTAAAAAGGTTGCTTAGCCATAACGCGTACTGTCATTACCATGTATGCTATGTTTATGCACAAATAAACACACTGAAATTGAGCAAGAATTTCACAGTATCTAGGCCCTTATTACTTTAACAGGAACAAAATAGTACATCACTTAGATGTACTTATATGATATGCACTTATGAGGGGATGGACAATGCGCTCCAGTACGCTTAAAAAAGTATTTGTGTACAACACCAGCTGGTGTGTATTTTTGGCTGGCCTTTCACAGTATCTAGGCCCTTAAGACCTTAACAGGAACAAAATAGTACACAACTTAGATGTACGTATGTGGTAAGCACATATGAGGGGAGGACAATGCGCTCCAGTACACTTAAAAAAGTATTTGTGTACAACACCAGCCGGATTGTACTTTTGGCTGGCCTTTCACAGAATCTAGCCCCTATTAGTGTACAACACCAGCAGTACACATCAGTGTCGCAGCACACAGTCTCGGTGTGTACTACACCCAAAATTGCTGCAAAGAAGGATTTGGGCTTGAGGTGAAACACGCTTCTGTTCGGTGCAACAAACTCTTTGTCCCTCTCTGTAATAGAACACTGTAGTGACTGGGAGGTGAATCGCTGCTGAAAAATGCTTTTCTGTGCAACACAAACTGCTGTCTGTCCCTCTCTATCTCTCTGAAATTAAAGGCTGAAGTGACTGGCTGCAAGATGGCTGCCAATTATGTAGGGCTGGTGCTGATTGGCTGCATGCTGCTTGGGATTCAGGGTCATGTGGATCTGCCATTTTAGATGCCCTGTAGCCTGGACCACACTAAAGGGAGTTTAACCCCTAAAGGACCCTTGACGTACGCATACGTCATGACACCCTGGTACTTAAGGACCCACGACGTACGCGTACGTCATGGAGAATTCCAGCCCGGATGCGCGCCGGGCGGGGATTGGACCGGGATGCCTGCTGAAATCATTCAGTAGGCATCCCATGCAAATGCCCATGTCGGCAATTACAGCAAATCGCAAGTGAATTCACACTTGCAATTTGCGTGATTTTGGGTCATTACGGGTCTATGATGACCCGGTGACCCGGAATATAAGGGGAATCGCGGATGTCTAAGACACCTACGATCCCCCTGAAGGGATAGGAGTGAGGTGGCAGGGGTGCCACCCCTCCCATCCCAGCTATTGGTCGCCAGAAGTGACGATCAATAGCAGATTGGGGGCGGGGGGGTGAACTTTCATTTTCCCCATCCTGCCCACCCACAATAGGCGGGGCAGGATGGGGAAACTGACAGGGACCGGTGCCAAAGATCCACTTACCCATCCGGAGGCAACGGGCAACGGAGATCGGCGGGCGACGATGTCGTGCGGCTGGATCCTATGGAAGCCGGTGAGTTGCCTAGCAACATCTGGAGGGTACAGTTTGAGACCACTGTACAGTGGTCTCTAATTGTAGCCCTCCAGATGTTGCAAAACTAAAACTCCCAGCATGCCCAGACAGCTGTTTGGGCATGCTGGGATATGTAGATTTGCAACAGTTGGAGGGCTACAGTTCTAGACCACTATACAGTGGTCTCTAAACTGTATCCCTCCAGATCTAGCAAAACTATAAATCCTAACATGCCCAAACAGCTGTTTGCTCTCGGAGCATGCTGGGATTTGTAGTTTTGCAACATCTGGAGGGCCACAATTTGGAGATCACATTGCAGTGTTTTCTAAAACTGTAGCCCTCCAGCTGTTGCATAACTACATCTCCCTGCATGCCCTTCGGTGATCAGTACATGCTGAGAGTTGTAGTTTTGCAACAGCTGGAGGCACACTGGTTGGAAAATACTGAGTTAGGTAACAGAACTTAACTGAAGGTTTTCCAACCAGTGTGCCTCCAGCTGTTGCAAAAGTACAACTCTCAGCACGCACTGTCTGTCAGTACATGCTGGGAGTTGTAGTTTTGAACCAGCTGGAGGTTTGTTCCCCCATGTGAACGTACATGGTACATTCACATAGGCAGGTTTACAGTAAGTTTCCTGCTTCAAGTTTGGGCTGCGGCAAATTTTTTGCCGCATCGCAAACTCCTAGCAGGGAACTAACGGTAACACACCAGTGTGAATGTACCCTAAAAATAATTCACTACGCTAACACATAATAAAGGGTAAAACACTACATATACACCTCCTTACACTCCCCCCCCCCAATAAAAATGAAAAACATATTGTATGGCAGTGTTTCCGAAACGGAGCCTCCAGCTGTTGCAAAACAACAACTGTCCAGGCATGCTGGGAATTTAGCAACAGCTGGAGGCACCCTGTTTGGGAATCACTGGCGTAGAATACCCCTATGACCAGCCCTATGCAGTCCCTAATTTAGTCCTCAAATGCGCATGGAGCTCTCTCACTTCGGAGCCCTGTCGTATTTCAAGGAAACAGTTTAGGGCCACATATGGGGTATTTCCGTACTCGGGAGAAATTGCACTACAAATTTTGGGGGGCTTTTTTTGGGGTGCTTTACCCCTTATGAAAAGGAAAATTTGGGGGCTACACCAGCTTGTAAGTGTAAAAAAATTAAAAAAAATTACACTAACATGCTGGTGTTGCCCCATGCTTTTTATTTTCACAAGCGTCAAAAGGAAAAAAAGACCCCCAAAATTTGAAAAGCAATTTCTCCTGAGTACGGAAATACCCCATATGTGGGTGTAAAATGCTCTACAGGCACACAACAAGGCTCAGAAGTGAGAGTGCACTATGTACATTTGAGGCCTAAATTGGTGATTTGCACAGGGGTGGCTGATTTTACAGCGGTTCTGACATAAACCCCACAGGTGTTTAATGAAAATTCTTCAAAGTTGTATGGAAAAATGAAAAAAAAAAGTTTTCACTAAAATGCTGGTGTTACCCTACATTTTTCATTTTCACAAGGGAAAATAGGAAAAAAGCCCCCCAAAATTTGTGACCCCCATTTCTTCTGAATAAGAACATACTCCATGTGTGGATGTAAAGTGCTCTGCGGGTGAACTACAATGCTCAGAAGAGAAGGAGCGCCATTGGGCTTTTGAAGAGAAAATTTGTCCGGAATTGAAGGCCACGTGTGTTTACAAAGCCCCCATAGTGCCAGAACAATGGACCCCCCACATGCAACCCCATTTTGGAAACTACACCCCTCACAGAATGTAATAAGGGATACAATGAACATTTACGACCCACAGGTGTCTGACAGATTTTTGGACCAGTGGTCCGTGAAAATGAAAAATGTAATTTTTCACTTGCACAGCCCACTATTCCAAAGATCTGTCAAACGCCAGTGGGGTGTAAATACTCACTGCACCCCTTATTAAATTCTGTGATGGATGTTGTTTACAAAATAGGGTCACATGTGTGGGGTCCACTGTTCTGGCAGCACGGGGGACTTGTAAACGCACATGGCCCCTGACTTCCATTCCAAACAATTTTTATTCCCAAAAGCTCAATGGTGCTCCTTCCCTTCTGAGCATCGTAGTGCGCCAGCAGAACACTTGACATCCACACATTTCCATACTCAGAAGAGATGGGGTTACAAATTTTGGGGGGCACTTTGTCCTATTATCCATTGTAAAAATGTTTAATTTGAAGGAAAACAAGCATTTTAGGGAAAAAAACGTACACATACAACTTTAACGAAAAGTCGTAAAACACCTGTGGGGTGTTAAGGCTCACTGGACTTCTTGTTGCGTGCCTTGTGGGGTGTAATTTCCATGATAGTATGCCATGTGTTTTTTTTTCTGTTCTGACACCATAGGGGCTTCCTAAATGTGACATGCCCCTCAAAAACCATTTCAGAAAAACTCACTCTCCAAAATCCCACTGTCGCTGCTTCCCTTCTGAGCCCTCTACTGCGCCCGCTGAACACTTGACATACACATATGAGGTATTTTCTTACTAGAGAAAAATTGGGTTACACATTTTAGGAAGATTTCTGTCCTTTTACCCCTTGTAAAAATTCAATAACTGGCTCTACAAGAACATGCGAGTGTAAGAAATGAAGATTTTGAATTTTCTCCTTCAATTTGCTGCTATTCCTATGAAACACCTAAAGGGTTAATAAACCTTTTGAATGTCATTTTGAATACTTTGAGGGGTGCAGTTTTTATAATGGGGTCATTTGTGGGGTATTTCTAATATGAAGGCCCTTCCAATCCTCTTCAAAACAGAACTGGTCCCTAAAAAATGTCGATTTTGAAATTTTTTAGAAAAATTGGAAAATTGCTGCTATACTTTGAAGCCCTCTGATGTCTTCCAAAAGTAAAAACATCTTAACTTTATGATGGAAACATAAAGTAGACATGTTGTATATGTGAATCAATATATAATTTATTTGGAATATTCAAAATGTAATGCAAAATCTAATTTTGGAATTTTTCACCAAGAAATGATGCAAGTATCGACAAAATTTTACCACTAACATAAAGTAGAATATGTCACAAAAAAACTATCTCAGAATCAGAATGAAAGGTAAAAGCATCCCAGAGTTATTAATGCTTAACCTCTTTAGGACATAGGAAGTTCTGGAACGTCCCCGCTACCTGGGCTTTAATGCCCAAGGACGTTAGAGAACGTCCTGTTGTATTTCCGGTCTCGGAAAGAGATCGGAATGGCATGTCTGCTGAAATCTTTCAGCAGGCATGCCGTGCAAATGCCGAGGGGGGTCCCAGGACCCCCGCATGTCGGCGATTGCAGAAAATCGCATGTCAATTCAGACGTGCGATTTTCTCCTATTCCGGGCTGATCGGGTCTCTGGTGACCCGATCACCCGGAAAATAGGGATGCTCGGACCTGTGAGTGACAGGCCCGGGCATCCTGTAGGGTAGGAGTGAGGTCGCAATGCTGCGATCTCCTCCCATCCCCTGCCATTGGTCAGAACTGATTCTGACCAATGGCACAGCAGGACGGTGGGTTGCCACGGAAACCCCCCATTCTGCCCACCCCTGGATGTCAGGCAGAACGGGGGGAGAACATGGAGGCCGGTACCTGGAGGAGAAGACTCGTGGGGCCCGGCAATCATCGCAGATATTCACCGGAGATCCCGGCTCAGGTAGGAAATTGACGGTGGGGGGAGAAATTAATCTGAAAGTAAAGTGACTTTTACTGTGGCAACCACTAGGAAGGCCGAACTGCAACTCCCAGCATGTCCAGACAGCATGCCCAAAGGCTGTCTGGGCATGCTGGGAGTTGTAGGTTTGCAACATCTGGAGGGTCACAGTTTGGGGACCACTGTTACAGTGGTGCCCAAACTGTAGCCCTCCAGATGTTGCCAAAATACAACTCTCAGCATGCCTAGACTGCCCAGGCATGCTGGGAGTTGTAGTTCTGTAACATCTGTCCCTTCAGATTTTGCAATTTTCATGACATTTTTGAAAATTGCTGCTCTACTTTGAAGCCCTTTAATTTTTTCAAAAAGTAAAAATATGTCCATTTTGTGATGCCAACATAAAGTGGACATATTGTATTTGTGAATAAAAATTTAATTTATTTGGAATATCCATTTTCCTTACAAGCAGAGAGCTTCAAAGTTAGAAAAAAGCTAAATTTTCAAAATTTTCATGACATTTTGGAATTTTTCACAAAAAAAGGATGCAAGTAATGTCGAAAATTTACCACCAAAATAAAGTAGAATATGTCACGAAAAAACTATCTCAGAATCAGAATATTCGGTAAAAGCATCTTAGAGTTATTAATGCTTAAAGTGACGGTGGTCAGATGTCCAAAATACTCTGGTCCTAAGGTGTAAAATGGCCTGGTCCTTAAGGGGTTAAAGTGACAGTGGTCACATGTGCAAAAAATGGCCGGGTCCTACAGTGAAAATTGGCTGGGTCCTTAACGTCTTAATTAAGAAATTTGTGTGACCAAATCGCGGCGATCGTCACATTTGATTCGCTCATCCCTTGCCGTGATGTCAATTCCATCTCCCTCATGATGGTATGCCACGCCCCCTCAATGTTAGTCTATGGGAGGGGGTGTGGTCATGACATCACGAACCCTGCAGCCCTTACTCAGTGTTCAGAATAAAATTTTCCAAATGCTGGGGCAGTAGAGTACCCCTTTAAAGCAGCTGAAATGTGCCCATTGGCAAATATACATAGACTTGCATTGAGGGGGCGTGACCATGACAACACAACCGCCGCAGCCCAGCGTTTGGAACAACATTTTGTTACAGCTGGAAATACACTGGTGAGGAAACACTGAGTTAGGTAACATACAAAGTGTTTCCCCACCGCTGTGCCTCTAGCTGTTGCAAAATTATAACTCCCTGCATGCACGGTCTCAGTATAAATTTAGATTTAGATTTATTTAGCCCTTTTGTTTTATGTAGTTATCACATTCCATTCCAGGTTTTCCGCACTATCCCCCCCCCCCCCCCCCCCCTTTGTTTAAGCAACTTTTGAAACTATATAAAACCTGACATAAAAAGTACCTGTCACCAAAAAAACTTTTCTAAACTCACTCAGGCTATGTTCCCTAACGACTCCTAACACTCCTCCCACCCTTAAATAAATTTCAGAGCTTTATTCTTGCTCACATAGTGCAATCTCCCAGCAGGTGAATGTGGGCGTTTCCCAGCAAGCATGACATCACTGAAGCCTGCTGGGGAACCTCTTCAGCCCTCATGGTTGCAGTGCTGCGATGAACAGAAAAGCTCAGGCTCTGTGCATGTTTCAGTGAGGCTCTTTGCAGTTTTCAGTGAGGCTCTGTACAGCTGTCAATCATGCATAGTGTCTGTTAATTACACAAGGAACACTATATTAAAAGTTTTATTTGGTGACAGGTACTCTTTAAGGTTATTTTCTTCATATACGGCTACTGAAGAAAAGGTCTGGGTCTTGAAGTGCGTCCAGCCCTTTTTCAAGCTCGTTGGACCCCCTTAACCTCCTTAGCGGTATTCCGGAGCGTGACTCGGGGTTAATTTTCCCTGCCAGGATCGGTAACCCCGAGTCACGCTCGGGGTAGAATTACAGAGTTCCCGGCCGGGCTGCACGTTATATCGCAAAAGCAATGTGATATAGCGATGCGGCCCCCGGGAAAACATGCGATTATCTGCTCTGGTCGGCTCCCGTGGGGGGGCCGGCCAGAGCAGGTAAAGAAAAATACTAAAAGTCAGTGTTTCCCTACCAGGGGGCCTCCAGCTGTTGCAAAACTACAACTCTCAGCATGCCCGAACAGCCAAAGGCTGTCCGGGCATGCTGGGAGTAGTAGTTTCACAACAGCTGGAGGCACCCTGTTAGAAAAACACTGAGCTAAATGTAAAAGGAAAAAGTAGTAAAATAAAAAATCCTTTTGCTCACCTAGTCCCGGTCCCTGAAGATGTCGTTCCCCTCCGTGCGCTCTGGTCCCTGCTCTATTCATCTTACAGGACCTTTCACTTTTCAGCCAATCACAGGCCGCAGTGGTGTAAAGCCTGTGATTGGCTGAAGGGGAAAGGGCTTGTTCTGCAGCAAATACACTAGGTTTGAAATCTGCCCGGCAAACCTAGTGTATGCTGCTGCAGGACAAGGTGACAAGGGGGGGGGGGGGGGGGAGAATGTGACAAAGGGGGAAATGTGACAGAGGGGGTGGGGGTTGTGACAGAGGGGGTGATGTGACAAGGGAGGGGAATGTGACATGAAGGGGGGGGGAATGTGACAAGAGGGGGGAATGTGACAGGGGAAGGGGAATGTGACATGAAGGGGGGGATGTGAAAAGGGGGGGATGTGACAGGGGGAGGGGAATGTAACATGAAGGGGGAGAATGTGACAAGGGGGGGAATGTGACAAAGGGAGGGGGAATGTGACATGAAGGGGGGGATGTGACAAAGGACTTAACAACGACTCCGGACCTGGTGAACGGTGCAGTGTACCACAGTATAACATTTATTTGATCATTATCTATGTGTGCCTAAACCATTGATTCTGTCACAAATAGAACATTTTAATGGCTACATAGCAACAAGGACATTGATTTTCAATTCATAAAGACGTTTTACTTATTCTGGGGAATATTACCTATCGGTAGGTGGTCATAGCTATTATTTTGTTATTAAAGGGGTTATCCAGGAAAAAACTTTTTTTTATATATATATATCAACTGGCTCCAGAAAATAAAAAAGATTTGTAAATTACCTCTATTAAAAAAATCTTAATCCTTTCAGTATTCATGAGCTGCTGAAGTTGAGTTGGTCTTTTCTGTCTAAGTGCTTTCTGATGACACCTGTCTCAGGAACTGTCCAGAGTAGAAGCAAATCCCCATAGCAAACCTCTTCTACTCTGTGCATTTCCCTAGACAAGCAGAGATGTCAGCAGAGAGCAGTGTTGCCAGATAGAAAAGAATAACTCAACTTCAGCAGCTGATAATTATTGGAAGGAATATGATTTTTGAATAGAACTAATTTTCAAATCTTATTCCAAAGAAGACAAAAGAAAGAGGCGGTTCACTCACCAATCCATTGCTGTGCTCTTTATTCGATACAGTAGTTACATTGGCAACATACGGTAAGATGGAACGGCAGGGCAGGAGGTGTAACAGAGCCCCGTCCGAAGCGACGGCGCCGTTTCACGCCCCCTGGGGGTTTCTTCAGGCCCGGAATTGACATCATGCCGCAGGTAATGCCTCTTTATATAGACTACTCTTATAAAAGTGGTAAATATAAAAAACCTAATGTACCTATTGCATCAAGCTCCGCTATCGAGCGGGCTTCCCTCTGGAAAAAAGTTCTATGCCTGTCTCCTCCCCTTTCATCTACTTCGACTCTCTCCAGACCTGCAAATTTCATGCACGTAAAATCTCCTTTGTGAACCTCTTTTATATGTACCCCATTACCGTTTTTTATAGATCTTGCATGTTCTCGGATTCTTTCGAACAGCCTTCTTTTTGTTTTTCTGACATAGAAGTCATAGGACACAACAGGCAATACACTACAAATGTAGTCTTGCATGTTATTAGCTGTTTTACTTTTTTGAACTTGGGACCCAGTCTAAATGTACACTTATTTAAATTGAATGCACACATGGAACAGTGTCCACATTTAAAGTTCCCTTTTGGTCTATTTCTGTTAGCCAGTTTGTCTGTTTATTTAACTTTTTCCTGGCTGTGCTTTTTAAAAAATCGCCTATGGTTTTATTCCTTTTAAATGTAACTATTGGTCTGTTCTGGGCTGTTTCTTTTATATCCTGATCTTGTTCTAGGATATACCAATTCCGGTGGATGATATCTGAAAGAGTTCTATTCATGGGGGAGTTGGCAAAAGAAAATATCAATTTTTCTCCTTTCCTTTTCCTTTCTTTCTTTTTAGATATCAATTCCCTTCTAGGTTTTGATTCGGCTCTATCAAAAGCTTTTGCTACAATATCTGAAGGATACCCTCTTGTATGAAACCCGTCTTCAAGTCTTCGGACTGTTGTAAATATTTGTCCTTTTTAATCTAACAAATTTGCTATAAGGGATGCTATCTTTCATTTTTTTCGGATGTGAGCTTGAATAATGTAATAAAGCATTTTTTGCTATCCCCTTTCTGAACCCCTTAGTGATAATTTAATTATTCTCTATGAATATCTCAATGTCCAAAAATTCGAGGAACAAATTCCCATATAGATATGTGAATGTCATATTCACCTGATTGGTATCATTGAGATATTCAACAAAATGTTTACATGAATCTTTTGTGCCCTCCCATATCACTAAGATGTCATCGACAAATCTTTTAATCAGTTTAATGTTGTTGATGTATGGATTCTGACTGGTGAGTATGACCTCTTTTTCTAGTACAGACAGAAATAGGTTGGCGAAGGTGCATGAGATCGGAGTCCCCCATAGCCGTACCTTATCTCTGTCTGTACCAGATTCCTTCATACTGAAAAGCGTTATTCTCCAAAATAAATCTCAATGAGTCCTCCACAAAGTTGATAAATTCTACCAACTTTTCCTGTCCCTTCAAAACCTCTCGGGTCGCCTGCACACCTCCATCATGTGGGATGCGGGTGTACAGGCTCTCCACATCAATTGAGGCCAAATGGTACCCCTGCTGCTAATGAAAGCCTTCTGCTGGGGTTGCGGCCTACTCTGTCATCTTCGGGCAGAGGCACCTTCAGGCAGGCGTCGTTGGCCTCGATGGACAACTGGTGTAAGCGTTCCGACAGCTCTTGGAACATCTCAGCCGATCCTTTGATTAAATCTTGAGGCTGCACGTGGGTCACATTATACACATAGTACATAACATTATACTGACTATACACAGTAAAACTAGCTTAAATACAGGGGGAGACACACTACAGGAGAACCCAAGCACAATGAGGGACTCAACCTGACAGGGCCTAAGTACGGTACATAGTTGTATCCTGTACTGGGACATTACAAAAGTTATTGATTTGAGTATAAGCCTAGTGTGGGAAATGCAGCAGCCCCTATCTTTATCCACATTCCATAGCTACCCCCCATATCATCCTTCATAGTCACAAATCGCACATATAGCACAGCCCCCCCAAACCCCCATCCCCCCTCATCGGTGGCGGAATTCTCCTCTTGTGGAGCACAGCTGGGAAAGGGACACTTCTGTGACATTGGGGGGCATCCCTGCGCATGTTTGCTGCTCTTAATGCGTCCCTACCCTGGCTGAGTTTGCTTGGGGCCGCAGTCAACTCGGAGTGGCACCACCACAGAAGGGGGCCTCCCGGTGGGATGGCAGGAGGAGGTGAGTAGGGTGGGGCAGATGGACAGGCCTGCGTGTCTTCACTCAAGTATAAGCTGAGGGGGGCTTTTTCCGCATTAAAAAATGTGCTGAAAAACTCAGCTTATACTCGAGGATATACGGTAGTTAAAATGTATTTTAATATAAAAATAGAGTTTTTGAGACTAGCTAAATCCTCTTTGTAATATTTACTGTGCCATAGGAAAAAAATATTATAATTATTGTGCTCCCTTCCATGCCAAAGAAATAAATTAGCGCTGAACTCATTGAGTATAAGAATAGAATAGAATGTAGAATAAACAATCTGTTGGTTGATAATAAAATGAGAGTAACATTACCATGCTTTATAAGGTGTAAGATAATAGACAATAACAAAAATATGTTGTTTTTTTTTTTTTGTAGCAAAATGGAAATACATAAAAGGATGCCATAATAAATACGGTAGTTTTTTTTTTCCCATTAACATAAATGGCCTTAATAAATTACCAATATTAACAGCTTTGAAAAATACTTTTGAAATACTGGGGCCGATTTATTGTTTGTTTCTTTATGTGTCTGTTTAGCTTTGTACTTCTGTTCTTTGGCACATGCGGTTTACTTCTAATTTTTGTAGCCACGTGCTAAAAAGAGGAAACTTTTATGTTTTGCTCGCCAAGTCTGTTCTACCATCTTTGTGAAAATAGACATGTTTTTGTCTCAGCCAAATTTGTGCCTCAATTTTGTATACACTGGGCCAATTTCTGGCATCAGCTTCTGTTGGAAGCAGAGATGAGGGCGCATAGATGTAACTTGTATAGACGTTACTGGTCTAAGGTAAAATAGGAAATATGTTATGTTAGTCATATAAAATTCAAGAAAAACATTTTCCAGTGAGATATTTATTTATTCACAATTTATTAATAGTAGTGGTTCAAGACAATGTAATAAATACAATCCGTATAGATGAATTTGTTGTCGGTCTGCAGCCAATAATGGAGTCAGGTGGGGGACCTGATCTTACCCCTATCTGAGATGCCTGCCTGTCAACTGTAGGTCCCCTGTCCTTAAGACCTGGGCCTACACGGGAACCTCTTAGTTGGGCCTTGGTTAGGTCGGGGATACATGTGGTAGCCCTTGGGGGGTGTATGGTAGTGGTGGTATTGTATCGGTATATGAGGGGTTAATGTTAACCCTATAGTTCGTGACGCCAGGCTGAGGGCTTGTTACGCCGAGCGCTCCGGGTCCCCGCTCCTCCCCGGAGCGCTCGCAACATCCTCGCCACTGCAGCGCCCCGGTCAGATCCACTGACCGGGTGCGCTGCGATACCGCCTCCAGCCGGGATGCGATTCGCGATGCGGGTGGCGCCCGCTCGCGATGCGCACCCCGGCTCCCGTACCTGACTCGCTCTCCGTCAGTCCTGTCCCGGCGCGCGCGACCCCGCTCCCTAGGGCGCGCGCGCGCCGGGTCTCTGCGATTTAAAGGGCCACTGCACCCCTGATTGGCGCAGTTGTTCTAATTAGTGTGTTCACCTGTGCACTCCCTATGTATACCTCACTTCCCCTGCACTCCCTCGCCGGATCTTGTTGCCATCGTGCCAGTGAAAGTGTTTCCTTGTGTGTTCCTAGCCTGTGTTCCAGACCTCCTGCCGTTGCCCCTGACTACGATCCTTGCTGCCTGCCCCGACCTTCTGCTACGTCCGACCTTGCTCTTGTCTACTCCCTTGTACCGCGCCTATCTTCAGCAGTCAGAGAGGTTGAGCCGTTGCTAGTGGATACGACCTGGTTACTACCGCCGCTGCAAGACCATCCCGCTTTGCAGCGGGCTCTGGTGAATACCAGTAGTAACTTAGAACCGGTCCACTAGCACGGTCCACGCCAATCCCTCTCTGGCACAGAGGATCCACCATTTCTTTCACAATGTTCCCTGCACTTGGAGATGATGTCGGACCAGTTTCCTACTGAAAGGTCTAAGGTGGCTTTCGTAGTCAGCCTTCTGTCTGGGAAAGCTCTGTCATGGGCCACACCGCTCTGGGACCACAATGACCCCGTCACTGCCTCTGTACACTCCTTCTTCTCGGAAATTCGAAGTGTCTTTGAGGAACCTGCCCGAGCCTCTTCTGCTGAGACTGCCCTGCTGAACCTGGTCCAGGGTAATTCTTCCGTTGGCGAGTACGCCATACAATTCCGTACTCTTGCTTCCGAACTATCCTGGAATAATGAGGCACTCTGCGCGACCTTTAAAAAAGGCCTATCCAGCAACATTAAAGATGTTCTGGCCGCACGAGAAATTCCTGCTAACCTGCATGAACTCATTCATCTAGCCACTCGCATTGACATGCGTTTTTCCGAAAGGCGTCAGGAGCTACACCAGGATATGGACTTTGTTCGCACGAGGCGTTTTTTCTCCCCGGCTCCTCTCTCCTCTGGTCCTCTGCAATCCGTTCCTGTGTCTCCCGCCGTGGAGGCTATGCAAGTTGACCGGTCTCGCTTGACACCTCAAGAGAGGACACGCCGCCGCATGGAGAATCTTTGCCTGTACTGTGCCGGTACCGAACACTTCCTGAAGGATTGTCCTATCCGTCCTCCCCGCCTGGAAAGACGTACGCTGACTCCGCACAAAGGTGAGACAGTTCTTGATGTCAACTCTGCTTCTCCACGCCTTACTGTGCCTGTGCGGGTATCTGCCTCTACCTTCTCCTTCTCTACTATGGCCTTCTTGGATTCCGGATCTGCAGGAAATTTTATTTTGGCCTCTCTCATCAACAGGTTCAACATCCCGGTGACCAGTCTCGCCAGACCCCTCTACATCAATTGTGTTAACAATGAAAGATTGGACTGTACCGTACGTTACCGCACGGAGCCCCTCCTAATGTGCATCGGACCTCATCACGAAAAAATTGAGTTTTTGGTCCTCTCCAATTGCACTTCCGAAATTCTCCTTGAACTACCATGGCTTCAACGCCATTCCCCAACCCTTGATTGGTCCACAGGAGAGATCAAGAGCTGGGGTACTTCTTGTTTCAAGGACTGTCTTAAACCGGTTCCCAGTACTCCCTGCCGTGACCCTGTGGTTCCCCCTGTAACCGGTCTCCCTAAGGCTTATATGGACTTTGCTGACGTATTTTGCAAAAAACAAGCTGAGACTTTACCCCCTCACAGGCCTTATGACTGTCCTATTGACCTCCTCCCGGGCACTACTCCACCCCGGGGCAGAATTTATCCTCTGTCCGCCCCAGAGACTCTTGCTATGTCTGAATACATCCAGGAAAATTTAAAAAAGGGGTTTATCCGCAAATCCTCCTCTCCTGCCGGAGCTGGATTCTTCTTTGTGTCCAAAAAAGATGGCTCCCTACGTCCCTGCATTGACTACCGCGGACTTAATAAAATCACGGTAAAGAATCGCTACCCTCTACCTCTTATCTCAGAACTCTTTGATCGCCTTCAAGGTGCCCACATCTTTACCAAACTGGACTTAAGAGGTGCTTATAATCTTATCCGCATCAGGGAGGGGGACGAATGGAAAACTGCATTTAACACTAGAGATGGACACTTTGAGTATCTGGTCATGCCCTTTGGCCTGTGCAACGCCCCTGCCGTCTTCCAAGACTTTGTTAATGAAATTTTTCGTGATCTCTTATATTCCTGTGTTGTTGTGTATCTGGACGATATTCTGATTTTTTCTGCCAACTTAGAAGAACACCGCCAGCATGTCCGCATGGTTCTTCAGAGACTTCGAGACAATCAACTTTATGCCAAAATGGAGAAATGTCTGTTTGAATGTCAATCTCTTCCTTTCCTAGGAAAGTTGGTCTCTGGCCAGGGACTACAAATGGATCCAGATAAACTCTCTGCCGTCTTAGATTGGCCACGCCCCTCCGGACTTCGTGCTATCCAACGTTTTCTGGGGTTCGCCAATTATTACAGACAATTTATTCCACATTTTTCCACTATTGTGGCTCCTATCGTGGCTTTAACCAAGAAGAATGCCAATCCTAAGTCCTGGCCTCCTCAAGCGGAAGACGCATTTAAACGGCTCAAGTCTGCCTTTTCTTCTGCTCCCGTGCTCTCCAGACCTGACCCATCTAAACCCTTCCTATTGGAGGTTGATGCCTCCTCAGTGGGAGCTGGAGCGGTCCTTCTACAAAAAAATTCTTCCGGGCATGCTGTTACTTGTGGTTTTTTTTCTAGGACCTTCTCTCCGGCGGAGAGGAACTACTCCATCTGGGATCGAGAGCTACTGGCCATTAAATTAGCACTGGAGGAATGGAGGCATCTGCTGGAGGGATCAAAATTTCCAGTTATCATTTACACCGATCACAAGAATCTCTCCTATCTCCAGTCTGCCCAACGGCTGAATCCTCGCCAGGCCAGGTGGTCTCTGTTCTTTGCCCGTTTTAATTTTGAAATTCATTTTCGCCCTGCCGACAAGAACATTAGGGCCGATGCTCTCTCTCGTTCCTCGGATGCCTCGGAAGTAGAGCTCTCTCCGCAACACATCATTCCTCCTGACTGCCTGATCTCCACTTCTCCAGCCTCCATCAGGCAAACTCCTCCAGGGAAGACCTTCGTTTCTCCACGCCAACGCCTCGGAATCCTCAAATGGGGTCACTCCTCCCACCTCGCTGGCCATGCGGGCATCAAAAAGTCCTTGCAACTCATCTCTCGTTTCTATTGGTGGCCGACTCTGGAGACGGATGTTGTTGATTTTGTGCGGGCCTGCACTGTCTGTGCCCGGGATAAGACTCCTCGCCAGAAGCCGGCTGGTCTCCTTCATCCTCTGCCTGTCCCCGAACAGCCTTGGTCTCTGATTGGTATGGACTTTATTACTGACTTACCCCCCATCCCGTGGCAACACTGTTGTTTGGGTGGTTGTTGATCGATTTTCCAAGATGGCACATTTTATTCCTCTTCCTGGTCTTCCTTCAGCGCCTCAGTTGGCAAAACAATTTTTTGTACACATTTTTCGTCTTCACGGTTTGCCCACGCAGATCGTCTCGGATAGAGGGGTCCAATTCGTGCCAAAATTCTGGAGGGCTCTCTGTAAACAACTCAAGATTAAATTAAACTTCTCTTCTGCTTATCATCCTCAATCCAATGGGCAAGTAGAAAGAATTAACCAGGTCCTGGGTGACTATTTACGGCATTTTGTTTCCTCCCGCCAGGCTGACTGGGCAGATCTTCTACCATGGGCCGAATTCTCGTACAACTTCAGAGTCTCTGAATCTTCTTCCAAATCCCCATTTTTCGTGGTGTACGGCCGTCACCCTCTTCCCCCCCTCCCTAATCCCTTGCCCTCTGGTTTGCCCGCTGTGGATGAAGTAACTCGTGATCTTTCCACCATATGGAAAGAGACCCAAAATTCTCTCTTACAGGCTTCATCTCGCATGAAAAAGTTTGCCGATAAGAAAAGAAGAGCTCCCCCCGTTTTTTCTCCCGGAGACAAGGTATGGCTCTCCGCTAAATATGTCCGCTTCCGTGTCCCCAGCTACAAATTGGGACCACGCTATCTTGGTCCTTTCAAAATCTTGTGCCAAATTAATCCTGTCTCTTACAAACTTCTTCTTCCTCCTTCTCTTCGTATTCCTAATGCCTTTCACGTCTCTCTTCTTAAACCACTCATCATCAACCGTTTCTCTCCCAAACTTGTCTCTCCCACTCCTGTTTCCGGTTCTTCTGACATCTTCTCCGTAAAGGAGATACTGGCCTCCAAGAAGGTCAGAGGGAAAACTTTTTTTTTGGTTGATTGGGAGGGCTGTGGTCCTGAAGAGAGATCCTGGGAACCTGAGGACAATATCCTAGACAAAAGTCTGGTCCTCAGGTTCTCAGGCTCCAAGAAGAGGGGGAGACCCAAGGGGGGGGGGTACTGTTACGCCGAGCGCTCCGGGTCCCCGCTCCTCCCCGGAGCGCTCGCAACATCCTCGCCACTGCAGCGCCCCGGTCAGATCCACTGACCGGGTGCGCTGCGATACCGCCTCCAGCCGGGATGCGATTCGCGATGCGGGTGGCGCCCGCTCGCGATGCGCACCCCGGCTCCCGTACCTGACTCGCTCTCCGTCAGTCCTGTCCCGGCGCGCGCGGCCCCGCTCCCTAGGGCGCGCGCGCGCCGGGTCTCTGCGATTTAAAGGGCCACTGCGCCCCTGATTGGCACAGTTGTTCTAATTAGTGTGTTCACCTGTGCACTCCCTATGTATACCTCACTTCCCCTGCACTCCCTCGCCGGATCTTGTTGCCATCGTGCCAGTGAAAGCGTTTCCTTGTGTGTTCCTAGCCTGTGTTCCAGACCTCCTGCCGTTGCCCCTGACTACGATCCTTGCTGCCTGCCCCGACCTTCTGCTACGTCCGACCTTGCTCTTGTCTACTCCCTTGTACCGCGCCTATCTTCAGCAGTCAGAGAGGTTGAGCCGTTGCTAGTGGATACGACCTGGTTACTACCGCCGCTGCAAGACCATCCCGCTTTGCGGCGGGCTCTGGTGAATACCAGTAGTAACTTAGAACCGGTCCACTAGCACGGTCCACGCCAATCCCTCTCTGGCACAGAGGATCCACCTCTTGCCAGCCGAATCGTGACAGGGCTGGTATGCTGAGGCAATGCTCCGGCCTATCGCCGCCGATCCCAGTAAAGATAGGTGCATGAAATAACTGAAGGTGCACAAGGAGATTGAACTTGAACTTGAACAACTTTACCTAAGTGCTTGCGATACATCCAAGACACAGTAACAGTCTCGTACAAACAGTCCTTATATTGCTTAGTGACTGACAGTTGTTGCGGACCTTGAGCTATTTAGAAAGTCTCTTAATTTAGGGTAGATATTTGCAGATCCGACCGGATTTAGGGGTTATATTAGGTCCGGTGATGCTGCAGACTGTCTGGGCATTGATACACTCTATATTCTGAATTACTCAGCCGTTGCCGCAAGGCTCGGGCCTAACTCACTGGGGGAGATTGCCGTGTAGATCCTTCCACTTCAGGAGTGCAGGAGCAAGAGAGAGAAAAGATGGCCGCCGCTCCCTTATATGGGCAGGGGGCGGGGTGAATCCTATTGGTCCGAACATCTGTCATTCACCATTACAGAGAGTAATGGGATTGCTTACGTCACAGGGCCTCCAAAGGTCCTTAAGCAGAATACCATAGAGTTTACCTATTCACGTGACCTGTAGGTCCTGCAACGCTATGGAACAGGTAATTAACAATTTATTTACATATATATTACTATATTTACATCAACCTTACATAAATTACTGAACTATTAGTTGGAATAGAGGCGACAAGGGGTAGGCTACACAACAGGGATCCCTACGTCCTAGGGACTCTGGCTATGGGGACCCACACATACATAGGTACCGTATAGGATGCGGTATCGGGACACCACATACAGATAGCAGATATATTGCACAGGTATGATTGGCTGCAAAAGATAATTTCCCATTAAACATCAAATATCAATACTGACGCACAAAATTGGATAGCATAGGGGGAAATAACATGCGATAGATAATTTAACAATCTGTACCCGTGGGTGTTCCCCAGGGGTAGAACACAGTATTCAACAATTAAACATGAATCAATATACAGTATTTGTTGCATAACCAAGGATATTATTATGCATATAAAAGTAATACCATACACATCCAACACGTTTCGCTTCTCTGTATAACTACAGGTAGCTCCTCAGTGATTAGTGAGGAACACTTAGAGAAGGGTCACCAGGACCCATGCATGGCAGTCAGCGTGCCTTCACATGTAAAGCTAGATGATGCTTGATCCTGCGTACTTTGGTCCTCATCTTGGTTATAGAAGAGGATAAGTGGCAGACGTGTGGACAGTTGAGGTGAGTATCATAGGGATCTTGCAGATAGGTAGCTAGCCGCTAAGTTGATATTTATGTAGGTGCTAGGTCCAAGGTAGAGGCAAATGGTTTGATGATAGCATCTCTGGCATTTATTCTCAATCTGGTCAGGTTTCCCAGTAGATGACCAGAGAGAAGATCCAACACTGTTACGGGGGTACTGGCGTCCACCTTTTAGGTCTGTCCATAGTCTGTGCCTAGGCACACAATGTGCAGCCACCATTCTCTGCCTGCCTCAGGGGGCAGATCAGGGAAATCTTATTCTTCATGTACTGTAGGTGAGGACACCCACGTCCATCAGGCACTTTGTAAAGTCATGTGGACATCCTTACAGTATGTCCATGACAAGCTGATATAAATCAGGCCAGCCCTCCACCAGGCATACTGTAACATATTGTACCAGTTTTTCCTATTACGTACATTTAATTATTGCGGATGTAACTCAATCTTCTTTGTTTGACAAACATATTTGATCTTTCCAGCCATTTTTTGTAAATATTATTCAACAATTACATTGTGGTTGGTATTTTTTTTTAAGAACTAAAAAGGAGGATCTATTGTTCCTGACTGTGTACATCAAAGACTTGAAATGATGTTCTCACATAAACAGACCTTCACCTCAATATAAAGGTTAAACATTTCATTATATGATATTCATTTTAGTGAAGATGCCCTGGGCTGCTCTGGAGTAGTCTCTTCAGACTTGTAAAGGAACATTTAGCAGATACTGTGACCTATGTGGTGAGCTCGGGCAGAGAGCGTCTATCGACTCTTGAACTGCAAATACTTCAGGTCTAATTTAAGATAAAGCTACAATATAGTGATTGAATTCAGAAAAAGAACAACTGAAAAGTATAACTAAAACATAATATTATTTACAGCACATACTACATATCCATGAAATATAAATAAATTAAATAATTCTAACTGCCTATAAGTAACTAATTAAGTAAGTAAATAATTTTAACTGCCTATAAGTAACTGCCTGCAATAAGTACATATCTTTATTTTGTTGGATAGTGGTGAAGATCCAGGTCAAACGTTTCACCTATAATATCCTCATCTCCACAACATTGGTTAGGATCTTTGTCCTTTCTTCTGGATGTAGAACTTGGGTTTTTTCATGAGGGAAAAATAAACAAAACATATTTACTTTTCTAATCCCTTAAATCCTTGCTGCTATGCAAACAGTGTCCTGTTCCTGTTACTTATTGCTACCACTTATGTTGCCGACATGCAGAAAATGCTTGCCCACCCAATCCCTGGCTAAGGTTGGTCACCACTGTGAGTGGGCCTGCAGAGTAAGATAAAGAAGAGAGCAGCGGGAACCCAGCACTGTTAGAATAAGAGCCTGTGAATTCCCCTTATCATTCATTTGTAAAGCATTTTTGGTATTAAGCAATTTACACTGTGGGATGGGAAGACATACAATCCATAGACGCTTTGATGGACTCCGTGTTCTTGTGATGCATTAACCCGCTTAATGACGCAGGGTATTTTCTGTTTTTGCATTTTCATTTTTTCCTCACCACCTTCTAAAAATCATAACGCTTAAAATTTTGCACCTAAAAATCCACATTTTGGCTTATTTTTTGCATCACCAATTCTACTTGGCTGTGACATTGGTCATTTTACCCAAAAATCCACGACAAAACGGAAAAAAAATCATTGTGCGACAAAATTGAAGAAAAAATGCAATTTTGTAACTTTTGGGGGCTTCCGTTTCTACGCAGTGCATTTTTCGGTAAAAATGACACCAATTTATTCTGTAGGTCCATACGATTAAAATGATACCCTACTTATATAGGTTATATCGGTCCACAGGATAGGGGATAAGTGTTTGATCGGGGGGGGGGGTCCGACCGCTGGGACCCCCCGCGAGCTGCTAATGCACGTAGCGTCAACCGTCGACGGTACACCCACCCCATGCCCCTTCCACATACAGTTCTATGGGAGAGGCGTAGAGGCACACAATCAAACACTTATCTCCTATCCTGTGGATAGGTGGATAGGGGATAAGTGTAAATTCACTACAGATGGCCTTTAAGGTTCTGCTACATCTATAGTGTCCCCTCTCTGTGCATGACTATACAAACCATTACATATACTGTTGGGTGCTCATATTTATTTTAAAAAAGAGGGGACACTATATATTACATTACATAACAGACTAGTTCATCCATTTGCTGCTACTATTTACATGGCCCTCATTCTGTAGGACAAGATAGAGATTGGGTGGGGGGCAAACTATTTCTCAAGACATAATATGCGGCCAATATCTTAGCTTAAAGAGTACCTGTCATAAAAAAAATAGTTTTTATATGTTGCTAAGCAAGCTATTACTAATAAGTTTCTAAATATATGTTATAAAAAAAAAACATGACTGGGGGTCTCCCTACGTGTCCTGACATGAATCCGAAATCTCAGACTGCAGACAGAACACGTGACCAGCACAGCGCTGCTCCCTGTCTGTCAAATAGACATGTGGTGTTAGGTTTAGTTAGGAAACATGGCCTGAGTAAGTTTAGGAAAGTTTATTTAGTGACAGGTTCTATTCAATTTAATTTTATACTCACAAAAGACCAATCTCTTTAAAGGGGTAGTCCAGTGGTGAAAAACTTTTCCCCTATCCTAAGGATAGGGGATAAGTTTGAGATCGCGAGGGCTCCAACCGCTGGGGCCCCCTGCGATCTCTCTGTATGGGGGCCAGGCTCTCCGGTCAGATAGCGGGTGTCGACCTCCGCACGAAGCGGCGGCCGACACGCCCCCTTAATACATCTCTATGGCAGAGCCGGAGATTGCCGAAGGCAGCGCTCCGGCTCTGCCATAGAGTTTTATTGAGGGGGCGTGTTGGCCGCCGCTTCGTGCAGGGGTCGACACGCCCCCTTTCCGCGGGCTGTCGGGGCCCCGTACAGGAGATCGCGGGGGGCCCCAGCGGTCGGACCCCCCGCCATCTGCAACTTATCCCCTATCCTTAGGATAGGGGATAAGTTGTTCACCACTGGATATCTCCTTTAAGCCTATAAAATGTTGGTCTACTCTTACAAAATAAACCGACCGCTTGGCCCTCCCCCACAATCTCAAAATGAAGAACATTGAGGTCAGCTTTTGGCTGTTTCTGAGGCTCCCATAGGGAATAAAGGGAGAGACGACGCACATGAACATCCTGCTGCTCCATTCTAACAGGAGGCTGTGGTTCTCATTTTCAACATCACAGGGAGGATCAAGCAATCGGACCTCCTATGACCATCTAGATGGCACAACTCCTTTAAGCATTTCTCATCCTGTAGGATTTGACAAGAGTTCATGTCAGATGTTCAATGAACTTAGGCCTACCTTGTCAACTCTTCACAGAATCACAAAAATGAGGAGGGTGGCCTCTGAATTTTCTATTTAGATGTTTTAGATGTTTTTCTATTAGATGTATAATTGGTTTACTTTTCAATTCCGGTGGATATGCAGTACTAATTATATGACAAACTTTGAATTGGTCTGTTATCACATTAGTGATGTGATTGGTGCAAATTGGCGCAAAACAAGAAAAATTGCCAAATGCACTAACCAACTAATTGATGGTTAGAGAATGTATCAGGATAATATCCCAGAACTCGAAATAAGTGTGAAACCAAAAACTAGACAATCTCAGCAAATCTGGGCCAGTGTGAGCTTTTCCAGAAAGCTTTCATTTAATGGTTGCCATTATAGCCTAAGAGTGATAGATTCCACTGTTAGGTATCCATCTAATGTATCCATCAACCATGAATTATAATGGAATCTGTTTATAGAATACACCATGAAAAGCTATCGAAAAGCTTCTTATATATCCCAAAAAAAGCTGATGCTTGTGTCAAAAGCTATACAACATTATTTGTCTCCATAGGCTAATATGGTATACAATTGTCAAATGAGTTACAAATATTTTACTTAGTGATGAGCGTCAGGGGCCATATTTAAATTCTCGATATTTTGCGAATATATGAACAAATATTTGTCCTATGTTTGCAAAATTTCGTTCTCTTTTTGTTTTCCCATGCTAATATTTGTAATGAAATTTGCATAGTGCTAATGCGCGATAATATATTTCACCTAAAAGAAGGGAAGGATCAGTGTCCTCTGACTGGAAGTGCCGATATTTGTGAATATTTGCTTATTTGCATATTTGCATATTTGCATATTCGCAAAAAAATTGTCATTACGAATATATGTCACTATATTCTAAATATTTGCAAACTAACAAAGTGCCGATATTTGCATTTCGAATATTCACGCTCAGCAATGGTTTTGCTTTCAGGTTTTTATCTATGGATAAAAAAGCGTAGTCTATTACGATATTCAATATCTAATTTTTGTAGGTTACTAACTTACACATACCAGCCAAACAGAGACCATGAAGAACACTATCTGAGTAAATTTTACCACCAAAAAATCATGTCAACTTCTTACTATAATACAGCATTTGTTGACTCAAGAACTGCAATCACAAGATGTAGTGTCACCACTATGATGGTCAGAGCTTCATCTGTATGCATAATTGATAATATTCGTATGCACATGCTACCTCATACAATGAAACCTCCATGAAACAACCACCCAAAATTGCATTGAAAAATTGCCTTCTAGAGGGCGGGTCCTCTCAAAGATGATGGACCAAACACACAAGATATTATAAAATAAAAATCTGTCACAGAAAAACTGGTTTAAAGGAAAACTGTCAGCCAGTTCACCCACACTAAACCCAATACACTGGGTTATAGTGTGGGTGAACAGGATTCCATACAGGGCTCACTTAATTTTTTTTTGTCCATTGGCCTCTGAGTTATGCCCTTATAACGTTCCACTCTTTGGCCCAAGGATCGCGCCTTTGGTCCAGACCGTCTGCCTCCCGCACTAAAGTTTCTAAGCCCGCCCTCATTGTTTGCATATTTATCATTTTCAACTCCACATCCTAGTGACAAGGAGTCACATGCCCCCTGAGTGCAGCGCTCTGTCTGCAAAGCGAGGGGGTTATTTTTCAGTTTCCCCGTTCTGCCCACCCACAGTAAGCTGGGCAGAACGGGGAAACCGAGGACGACCACTGCCAAAGTCCACTTACCCACTGGCGGCGGCCGCAGCGGGCGGCGATCAGCGGCGGGGATCAGCGGCAGCAGAGGACGGCGATGCGGCTCCCTGGACCCTAAGGAAGCTGGTGAGTTGCCTAGCAAAATCTGGAGGACTACAGTTTGAGAACACTATACAGTGGTCTCTAAACTGTAGCCCTCCAGATGTTGCAAAACTACAACTCCCATCATGCCCAGACAGCTGTGTGGGCATGCTGGGATTTGCAGTTTTCCAACAGCTGGAAGGCCACAGTTTGGAGATCACTGTGCAGTGGTCTCTAAATTGTAGCCCTCCAAAACTGCAAATCCCAGCATGCCCAAAAAGCAAACAGCTGTCTCGGCATGCTGGGAGTTGTAGTTGCATACCTCCAGCTGTTACATAACTACATGTCCAAGCATGCCCTTTGGCTATCAGTACATGCTGGGAGTTGTAGTTTTGCAAAAGCTGGATGCACACTGGTTGGAAAATACTGAGTTAGGTAACAGAACCTAACTGAAGGTTTTCGAACGAGTGTGCCTCCAGCAGTTGCAAAAGTACAACTCCCAGCATGCACGGTCTTTCAGTACATGCTGGGAGTTGTAGTTTTAAAACAGCTGGAGATTCCCCCCCCCCCCCCATGTGAATGTACAGGGTACATTCACCCGGGCGAGTTTACAGTGAGTTTCCTGCTTCAAGTTTGAGCTGCGGCCGCAGCACAAACTCCTAGCGGGAAGCTGACCATTTACAAAGCCCCCATAGTGCCAGAACAGTGGATTCCCCCCACATGTGACCCCATTTTGGAAACTACACCCCCCATGTAATTAGGGGTACAGTGGGCATTTACACCCAACAGGTGTCTGACAGATTTTTTGGAACAGTGGTCCGTGAAAATGAAAAATGTTATTTTTCATTTGCACAGCCCACTGTTCCAAAGATTTGTTAAACGCCAGTGGGGTTTAAATGTTCACTGCACCCCTTATTAAATTCTGTGAGGGGTGTAGTTTCCAAAATGGGGTCACATGTGTGTGTGGGGGGGGGAGGTCCACTGTTCTGGCACCACGGGGGGCTTTGTAAATGCACATGGCCCCCGACTTCTATTCCAACCAAATTCTCTCACCAAACACTCAATGGCGCTCCTCCTCTTCTGAGCATTGTAGTTCGCCCGCAGAGCAATTTACATCCACATATGGTTACACATTTTGGGAGGCTTTTTCTCCAGTTACCCCTTGTGAAAATGAAAAATTTGAGGTAACATGAGCATTAAAGCTCATTGTACCCCTTGTTACGTTCCTTGAGGGGTGTAGTTTCCAAAATAGTATGCCATGTGTTTTTTTTTTCTGTTATGGCACCATAGGGGCTTCCTAAAAGCGACATGCCCACCAAAAACCATTTCAGCAAAATTTGCTTTCCAAAAGCCAAATGTGATTTCTTTTCTTCTGAGCATTGTAATGCACCAGCAGTGCACTTGAGGTTCACACATGGGGTATTTTCATATTCAGAAGAGATGGGGTTAGAAATTTTCGGTGGCATTTTCTCCTATAACCCCTTGCAAAAATGTAAAATTTGGGGGAAAACCAGCATTTTTGTGAAAAAAAAATCATTTGCACATCCGACTTTAAGGAAAAGTCGTCAAACATCTGTGGGGTGTTAAGGCTCACTGGACCCCTTGTTAGGTTCTTTGAGGGGTGTAGTTTCCAAAATAGTATGCCAAGTTTTTTTTTTTTGCTGTTCTGGCACCATAGGGGCATCCTAAATGTGACATGCCCCCCAAAAACCATTTCAGAAAAACTTACTCTCCAAAATCCAATTGTCGGTCCTTCCCTTCTGAGCTTTGTAGTGCACCCACAGAGCACTTGACACCCACCTATGAGGTATTTCTTTACTCGAGAGAAATTAGGTTACAAATTTTTGGGGGCTTTTTCTCCTTTTACCCCTTGTAAAATTTCAAAAACTGGGTCTACAAGAACATGCGAGTGTAAAAAAATAAGATTTTGAATTTTGCTGCTATTTCTATGAAACACCTAAAGGGTTAACACACTTTCTGAATGTCATTTTGAATACTTTTGGGGGTGCAGTTTTTATAATGGGGTAATTTATGGGGTATTGCTAATATGAAGACCCCTCAAATCCACTTCAAAACTGAACTGGTCCCTGAAAAATTCCTATTTTGAAAATGTTGTGAAAAATTGGAAAATTGCTGCTGAACTTTGAAGCCCTCTGATGTCTTCCAAAAGTAAAAACATGTCAACTTTCTGATGCAAATATAAAGTAGAAATACTGTATGTGTGAATCAATATATCATTTATTTAAAATATCCATTTTCCTTACAAGCAGAGAGTTTCAGTTAGAAACATGCAAGATTTTCAAAATTTTCATGAAAGTTGGAGATTTTTCATCAAAAAAGGATGCAAGTAATGATGAAAATTTACCACTGTGTTAAAGTAAAATATGTCATAAATAAAAAACAAAAAACAATCTCGGAATCAGAATTATCGGTGAAAGCATCCCAGAGTTATTATTATTAAGTGCTAGTGGTCAGAATTGCAAATAAGGGCTGCATCCTTAAGGTGAGAAAGGACTCAGTCCTTAAGGGGTTAATGGGGTAATTTGTGGGGTATTTCTAATATGAAGGCCCTTCAAATCCACTTCAAAACTGAACTGGTCCCTGAAAAATTCAGATTTTGAAAATTTGGAAAAAAATTGGATATTGCTGCTTAACTTTGAAGCCCTCTGATGTCTTCCAAAAGTAAAAACATGTCAACTTTATGATGACAACATAAAGTAGACATATTGTGTATGTGAATCAATATATAATTTTTTTGGAATGTCTATTTTCCTTACAAGCAGAGAGCTTCGAGGTTAGAAAAATTCAAAAATTCTAAATTTTTTATTACATATCATGATGTATTGATGAAAATTTACCACTAACATAAAGTAGAATATGTCACGAAAAAACAATCTTGGAATCAGACTGAAAGGTAAAAGCATCCCAGAGTTATTAATGCTTAAAGTGACAGTGGTCAGATGTGCAAAAAATGGCCGGGTCCTACACTGAAAATTGGCTGGGTCCTTAAGGGGTTAAAACATGGGTGGTCTTTCCAAAGAAGTATTGACATTTTCAAGAGATTTCACTATAAAGTCATTGGGGTTGATTTGCTAAGAGTGAAGTGTAGTTTTCTGTATGGGTTTTCTTTTCCAGACAGGTATTTTTCCACAGTATTTACAAATTTTTCCCTACGTTTTGCCTTTCCCTACGTTTTGTTTTTCCCTTCCTTTTATTTTGTATAACAACAGTTTTAAACTATTGGGTTTTTCAAAGATCAAATCCACCACATTTTATGTGGAAACCTTAGTAAATATGTTGGGGATACTCTTTTGTCAGGAGCACATCCCTTTTTCAGGGTCAGGCCCCTTTTGTTGGGTATATGCCCCCTTTTTTTGTGGGGGGGAAAATGGAGTGATGGTCCACTTTGAAGGTGTTTTGGGTGCAAATTTTGGAAACACATCAGTAAATAACCCATTGTGCAATTAATAGAAAATACTATTTCCAAAACATCATTATTCAGGAACAAAGATCTTTATATTTACTATATAAATGGTCTAAAATGGTGGTAAAATATACGAACAATGATCGGAAACCATTCTTCTTCTCACAAAGGCACAAAATAAAAATAAAATATATCTATCTTTTTGTATATTATACAACAAGAATATTTTACAGCAGTAAACTAAAATAACCAGGGTGTATAAATAACATGTCACCATTAATTATATGTAAATTACTGATGACTATTAACATTTGTTATTATGAAGAGCCCCCCCAGGGACAGGTAATGTACTATTATTCTTAAACAAACAAAACCGTAATGTACAAATAGTTGCTCACACAACTTTACTAACACTTACTGTATTTATTTTAAATGAAAAGGTTGGAAATAATTGCCTGTAATGACAGCTTTTACTACTTAAAAATCTTAGTAAAACGCAGGTTTTGAGCCACTTTAACTATTTTAGAGCATTATGAAGAGGGAGGGTTTCAGATAATAGAGCAAAGCGGTGACCGCTCATATTCCCCAACACGAAGGCCAGATTATCACAGGTGATGGGAAGTAACCCATCTGGATCCTGATAGTTATCACGCAACCTCCCGTAAGCTTGCATTGAGGGGCGGAGCGTGACGTCACACGCCGCCGTCCGCGCGGTCGACCGTAATCGGACCCGGAGCGAACACGCTCCGGGGACTGATTACAAATGGGGTGCCGCGTGCATGATCGCGGGCGTCCCCAGCTGCGGGACTCCCGTGATCAGGCATCTTATCCCCTATCCTTAAGGGGGAAAAGCAGGGCTCTGTGCAGGCTCCTGACTAGTCAATCAGTCTTCTGTGTGAGCTGGGGGATGTTACAAAGCATCAGTGTACAGAGCCCTGCTCGTCCTCAGTGTACAGAGCCCTTCTCGTCCTCAGTGTACTGAGCCCTGCTTGTCCTCAGTGTACAGAGCCCTGCTTGTCCTCAGTGTGCTGAGCCCTGCTTTTCCTCAGTGGACAGAGCCCTGTTTGTCCTCAGTGTACAGAGCCCTGCTTGTCCTCAGTGCACAGAGCCCTGCTTGTCCTCAGTGTACAGAGACCTACTTGAGAGGAGACCATATAGTGGCTGAATGACACAGCCTGGTGTTGGCGGCAGCATGAGGAGACCATGTAGTGGCTTAATGACACAGCCTGGAGTTGGCAGCAGCATGAGGAGAACATACAGTGGCTGAATGTAACAGCCTGGAGGTGGCGGAAGCATGAGGAGACCATATAGTGGCTGAATGACACAGCCTGGAGGTGGCGGAAGCATGAGGAGACCATATAGTGGCTGAATGACACAGCCTGGAGGTGGCAGCAGCATGAGGAGAACATATGGTGGCAGTATAAAACAGCTTGGAGCTGGAAACAGCATGGGTTGAACATATGGTGACAGAATGAGACAGCATGAAGCTGGTATCAGCATGAGGAAAACATATGATGGCAGAATGAGAAAGCCTGGAGGTGGCAGCATCAGCATCAGGAGTCCTGAAAGTGACCCGGTGACAGAGTGGTGCGGTGGGTGGCAATACAAGTACCTGATGAAAAAAGGAGAACTTGGCATCAGATGTGTGTCATCAGGCGAGTGGCAGGATCAGAATAGTAGCTGAGGCAGGTAGGCAGAAGAGAACAGTCTCTTTTGTAAAAGTGATAGTATGCACAAGTAAGTATTGAGAATATGCATTAAATAAAACTTAACTTTTAATAATATGCTTAGATTTAAATATTTTGACCCAATTTTTTTTTTAAATCAAACAAAAGGAAAGGTGTACAAAAAACACCATGTGCCACCTACACCACCAAGTATTGATGTGATGCAAAGACCTCTGAAAGGTGTAAGGGAACAACGTGTGGTCCATTGTAACCGATGGGGGTAAAAGCTTTACTTTTGCATCATTAATTCCATTCTTGGCAAGTGTTACTTGCCCTAAAAAGGGTGGCCCGACACAGGAACCTCTCCCTATTTCCCCCTGTAAACACTGCCATTTCCCAGGGTTTTTAGGTGGAAATAGGGATTGTATATAATCACAAAAACCCAGGGCCTAAGCCTGGGGCACAAAATGGGAAAAACCCCATTTTAAAATGTAACTTTTATTGAATTATTTATTAAAATCAATGTGACCAATGATTTTAACCTCTTAAGGACCCATGACGTACGCGTACGTCATGAGTCCGCTCCCGATCTATAACGAGGGGACATAGCCGGGACAACAGCCACTAACAACGGCCAGGACCCGTGGCTAATAGCGCGCGGCATTCATCGCGATGCCGCACACTATTAACCCTTTAGACGCAGCATTCAAAGTTTAACACCGCATCTAAAGTGAAAGTAAAACCATGCCGGTTAGCTCAGAGAGCTGTTCGGGATCAACACAGCGAAATTGTGGCATCCCGAACAGCTTACATGACAGCCGGAGGATCCCTACCTGCCTCCTCGCTGTCCAATCGCCGAATGACTACTCAGTGCCTGAGATCCAGGCATGAGCAGTCAAGCGGCAGAATCATCGATCAGTGGTTTCTTATGAGATCAGTGTGTGCAGTGTTATAGCCCCGTATGGGAGCTATAACTTTGCAAAAAAAAAAGTGAAAAATAAAGGGAATAAAGATCATTTAACGCGTCCCCTAATAAAAGTTTGATTCACCCCCCTTTTCCCATAAAAAAAAAACCAGTGTAAATAAAAATAAACATTGCCGCGTAAAAATATATCGTTAATTAAACCGCACGGTCAATGGCGTGTGGGCAAAAAAATTCGATCAATAAGTCCTATCAATTCAAAAATGGTACCGCTAAAATCTTCAGATCACAGCGCAAAAAATGAGCCCTCATACCGCCCCATACGCGGAAAAATAAAAAAGTTATAGGGATCAGAAGATGACAATTTTAAACGTATACATTTTCCAGAAGTACGACAAAATCAAACTTACATAAGTAGGGTATCATTTTAATTGTATGGACCTACAGAATAAAGAGAAGGTGTCATTTTTACCGAAAAATGTACTGTGTAGAAACGGAAGCCCCCAAAATTTACAAAATGGCGTTTAAAAAAAAATTTGTCTCACAATGATTTTTTTTCCGTTTTGCGGTAGATTTTTGGGTAAAATTACTGAGGTCATTACAAAGTAGAATAGGTGGCGCAAAAAATAAGCCATCATGTGGATTTTTAGGTGCAAAATTTAAAGAGTTATGATTTTTTTAAGGAGGAAAAAACAAAAATGCAAAAATGGAAAAACCCTGGCCCTTAAGGGGTTAAAAACTATGTAGCACAGCGTCCAGATGTACGTGTTAATTTAGGGATGCAGTCCCCCTGTTCAAATTGGGTAGCTGTAGTGTAGATTAAAATCAATCCTTTGCCTCTACTAATTTCGGTGCAGCAGCACCATCCTCAGGAGGATTAACAGGCAAATACCCTTCCTCAAGTGCGCTGAGAGCCTTTAAAAATAATATATAAAACATTTTTTGATAAAATGTGCAGCTGCAATTTTTGTGTTTGTATACTTTGCATTTGCCACAGCAGCATGCACTCGTATATCATGTAGTTGTGCTGGCTATTTGTGTTTTTTGTTGTATGCTACTTTGAGGGAATGGCACCCTCTCCAGCCATGCACCCCTCCCCCTTTTCCCAGGAGGGAGTTTAAATGTTTAAATTGATGGTTGATCTAGCATGTCACCCAGTCAAGAGGCTATATGCACAGCAGAGGTGAGAGTTGTGAGTATTAGACTCATAATGTATATTAGGGACCATCCGAAAATGGCCGCCTCCACGTGGCGGATGGGGGACACGTTTTGATCAAAAAGTGCGCTGAGAACCTTTAAAAAATATATATAAAACATTTTTTGATAAAATGTGCAGCTGCAATTTTTGTGTTTGTATACTTTGCATTTGCCACAGCAGCATGCACTCGTATATCATGTAGTTGTGCTGGCTATTTGTGTTTTTTGTTGTATGTTTGCTGTGGTGAGGGGACAATCTCACCGGTGACGCACCTCCAGGTGTCCCTGCACTGTTCGCTGGAGGTGTCTCTGGCCAATCGTCGTCATCATCAGGCAGTGGGGGAAGATTGCACGCCCCCTCTTCGTCTAATGACAACCGCTGCAGACGGTCAGCAAGCTCTTGAAAAAGTTGGCCACAACTTTCCGTGTTTCCGGCGCCATTTTGCCAACTTGACCACGTGGAACACTGCTCTCCGCCATGTCTGTACTCTCCGGCCCTCTCTGCAGACTAAAGAGGTTGGTCTGCGTGGCGTCTTTTATAGTGGGCTTCTCCAAAATGGTGCTGGGCAGGAAGGACGCTATCGGTGCAGCTCCGACTTCCGGTCCCTCCAGAAACGACTCCTGCATCTATCAGTTCCCTTTCGTCTGGGATACAGCAACTTAGCGTCCGCGCTGAGGGCGCGGAGTGTGGCGCAGCGCGGGCTTTCTTCGCGCGCTTTTCCGGCAACAGTTCGGCTCCGCCTGTGCCGGCCGGACCAGAGGATCGCAGCATGAACTCATTGCGCAGTTTACAAATTTCAACTGTAGACAAATCTTCGCCTCCCCCCTTACTTTTCTCTTGGCCCCCTTTTATGGTGCCCCACAATCCTGTTCGTGACGCCAAAAAGGCTTTGTGGTAGCCCTTGGGGGGTGTATGGTAGTGGTGGTATGGTATTTGTATATGAGGGGTTAATGTTAACCCTATAGTTCGTGATGCCAGGCTGAGGGCTGTTATATTGAGGCAATGCACCGGCCTATCGCCGCCCTTCCCAGTAACGATAGGTGCATGAAATGACTGAAGGTGCACTAGGAGATTGAACTTGAACTTTAACAACTTTACTTAAGTGCTTGCGCTACATCCAAAACACAGTAACAGTCTCGTACAAACAGTCCTTATATTGCTTAGTGACTGACAGTTGTTGCGGACCTTGAGCTATTTAGAAAGTCTCTTAATTTAGGTTAGATATTTGCAGATCCGTCCAGATTTCGGGGTTATATTAGGTCCGGTGATGCTGCAGAGTGTCTGGGAATTGATACACTCTATACTCTGAATTACTCAGCCGTCGGGCCTAACTCACTGCGTTAGTTGCTGTACAGGTCTTTCCACTTCAGGAGTACAGGAGCAAGAGAGAGAGAAGATGGCCGCCGCTCCCTTATATTGGCAGGGGGCGGGGCGAATCCGATTGCTCCGAACATCTGTCACTCACCATTACAGAGAGTAATGGGATTGCTTACGTCAGAGGGCCTCCAAAGGTCCTTAAGCTTAATACCATAGAGTTTACCTAGTCATGTGACCCGCAGGTCCTGCAACGCTGTGGAACCGGTAATTAACCATTTATCTACATATATATTACTATATTTACATTACCTTTACATAAATTACTGGTCTATGAGCTGGAATAGAGGCAACAAGGACTAAATCACAGGGATCCCTACGTCCTAGGGACTATGGCTATGGGGACCCACACATAGGTACCGTGTAAGATGCGGTACCGGGACACCACAGTCATATTTGGGACCCGTCCTTGTGGCCAAAGTTCTGATGCTGTCCTTGTCTTTGCATTGCTGCAGAATTTGCCCTTCATGACGTCTCGCCCGCCCCCTCGTGACGTCTCGCCCGCCCCATCAACGAAAGTCTATGGGAAGTGGGTGCGAGGTCACGAGGGGGCAGGCGAGACGTCACAAAGGGGCCGGGCGTGACGTCACGCCCGGCGGCCGCGAACACGGTGGCCCGCACACAGCGTTCGGAGTAATGAACTTTCGGACGCTGTGAGCGGAGCTACGAACTGCAGGGCAGTGCACAACCCCTTTAATTCTGACCACTATTTTGAATACTATATATATATATATATATATATATATATATATATATATATATATTATAGATCTGCCCAGTAATGAAGTCTGTGACGTCACGTACGTACTTCCTATGCTTCCACTCCTTTATCTCGTTTTTGAATGTTTCTAGAAGTTTTTGCAATTTTGCTTCCAGACTACTGTATTCGGGATGGCCTGAAATAGACTGAATCTCCTTAATTTGGTTTCCTAATTGTGCATTAACCGTACTCAAATGCTGTCTCTCGAAGTCCAGCAGATAATTAATCATCTGCAGTGAATTATCGGTTGTATAAAGGCACTGTCTTCCCTATGTGAATTAGGGGTAATATGTATTCGTAGACCACTATACACTATCTTTTGCTATAGATAGGTTTCAAAGCTGGTGACTTCCCACCACGCTCTCACACACTGTTTATACATTTTAGACAGATTTCTAAAAGCCTGCTGGATATCTACTTGATTAAGGGAAGGTTAGAGGTGGAGAAAAGGCCAGCTCTCCAAATCAAGGGGAAAAAAGTTCCCCAACTGAAGGGGAAGGAAATGATAGATTGAAAATGTTCAATCTATCATCACGTATATTGACTGATCATGAATACACACTTCTTTCCAAGGATCTTTCATTTACACCATTACCCAAATTTGACAGTTTCACATGGATTTAAGACATTAATTTGTTTACCCGTAAGCTAGCCTTATGAAAATGGCCCTTACAGATGGACACAGACTCCAGAGCACAATTGCGAAGAAATGAGGGGGCAAGACATGTGCTTCATGAGCTTTTATTGGAAAATGAAGGTGTGGCAGTGGGTTTTGAGGCACCGTATACTGATTTGAAACCCTGGTCACTTTTGACCCCATTATTTTCTCAATTCGCCAATATAGAGACATTTGTAGCTCAGAGTACGGCCAATATTGAGGCTATTCGCCCACAGAAGCACCTAATTAATTCCAACCTAACCTCTAATGAACAGCAAGCCTTGGAGACACAAAGATCCGACCGGTCCATAGTTATCAAACCCTCCGATAAGGGGAGTAATGTGGTGATTATGGACCAGTCGAACTATGTGTCCATGGTCATGATCTTCTCTCTGACCAGGAGAAATATGAAACCTTAACATCGGACCCGACTGGGACATACTTAGGACAATTTAAGATATTACTGGCTAATGCCAAGGAACAATCATTCATCTCTACTGACAAACAAAAATTTCTTTACAACTCACATCCCACGATTGCAACATTTTATGCGTTGCCCAAAACGCACAAAAATACAACACCAATACGCGGACGACCCATAGTCTCAGGCAGCAACTGCCTTACCCAAGGGGCGAGCATATCCATCGACAAGGTACTGGCCCCTTTTGTTGGGACATAACCGTTGTATCTAAAAAGATACTAAGGATACAGATCTCAAGTTGCAGGATATTGCAGTGACTAAAAACACAATATTGGCCAGCCTGGATGTCGAGAGATTATATAGTAACATCTCACATGACCTGGGTCTGGCCGCCATTACACATTTTTTGAGCACAAAAAGCACTTTTTTCTCAGGACATAACACTTTTGTTATTAATTTATTGAAATTTAATTTATTCTTACACGTAATTATTTTTTATTTAACGGCACTTTCTATCACCAAATACAAGGTACTACTATGGGGTCTTATTGTGCACCTACTTATGCAAATGTATTGGGAAGACACTATTGTTTTTGCTGAGGCTTTTAGTTTTTATCACATCACTTTCTGTGGCTGCACTATATCGATGATGTCCTTATTCTTTGGGACAGAAACATCTCACTTTTCACTAATTTTGTTTGTCTACTTAATTCCCCCAGCATAGGGATGGTATTTACCAGTGAAGTTGGTGGTTCATCTATCAACTTCCTCGATCTTCACATACATATAGATGATAAATTGAAGATCCAGACACAAATATACCGTAAACCTACATCTGCCAACTCCCTACTACACTGGTCATTGCCATCCAGACTGCCTAAAATCTAGTATACCGGTAGGGCAATATTTACAGGCATGTCGGAACTGCCCAGAAGATAGCAAATTTGAGGAGGAAAGCAATAAACTATTTGAAAGATTTAGGCAACGTGGATACCAGACGACATCTTAAGAGAGCATTCAAAAGAGCTTGGTCCACAGATAGAAGGTCTTTACTTATCTCGGCCAATTTTTCCTATATATATTTTACATTCATGAAGAACAAGTGGGGAATATGGAATTGACCTGCAGTACCATACATGTAGGGTGAGATGTAAAAGAAAGGAATTAATATGGTCAGTGGGGAATACATACCTACCTTATTATTCATCTTATACATCCCTTACTGCATAACACCTGGAGGTTTGTTTTTAAAAGAAATACATGTACTTTGCTAATTGGATATCCTAATGGCATAAATGCTGTTAAGGATGTGATTAAATAAAACAGTGGATATACACATTATACAGTAACTTTAGACAGTTGATGTTTCCTAATTACCCCTATGGATTTTGCTACATAGTTCCCTTTACAGTCATCTTGTAATGTAGACCTAAATGGTTGTTTAAGTAACAACATAGGATAATAACATATATGCCCACAGGAGACCATGAGAAAGTACATTATTATCCCTGAATACGGCTGGAGACTAATTCTACACGCAGGCGCACTAAAACTTTTGAGTGCGGCTGACAACTACGTTTGTGCGTGCGCGCAAAGGAAGATCGGCGCCGAATCATGCATCGCCATCACATGACTGGAACAATGGCACAGCTGGATGATGACTGGGGGTGACGTGATGCAACGCACCAATGCGTACAAGTTGATTGGGCCACAGAATAACAGATAAAGGATGAATGTACCCTCCTATTGGTCAGATGTTACAATACAGGTGAGTGGTAGCTTACCTGTGAGCAAATTATGACATCACTTATCTAGGGCATATAAGGCCAAATGGGACACGAGAAAGGGTGTCTGCCTGCACCAAAACTACTAGAGGGAGGCAAAGGATTGATTTTAATCTGCACTCCAGCTACCCAATTTGAAGAGGGGGACTGCAGAACCCAATATGTTTATATTAGTGGGGCTGTACTGCATAGTTTTTAAAATCAGTGGTCACATTGAATTTTATAAGTAATTCAATAAAGGTTACATTTTAAAAGGGGGGTTTTCCCATAAGGGATTTTGTGCCCTGGGTTTTGTGCTAATATACACTCCCTATTTCCACCTACAAACCCTGGCAAATGGCAGGGTTTGTAGGTGGAAATAGGGAGAGGTTCTTGTGTGGGGCCGCCCTTTTTAGCGATAATGCAAAAGTAGGACCTTACAGGGGAAGTGGGTTTTCCCATAAGGGATTTTGTGCCCTGGGTTTTTGTTATTATATTGAATTGTGATCCCTGACCCCACCTAGGGGAGATTTGTGTTTAGTGAAATAAGGATTGGTTCCTGTGTTGGGCCCCCCTTTTGAAGACGAGGAGCCCTTTCCTCGAAAAGGTGGAAGGGAACAACGTGTTGTCCATTGTAGCAGGTGGGGGTAAAAACTTCCTATTATTTGTGGTGCTGTGGTCAGACGTGCTGGCGGCAAACGCACTCCCTGTTCTGTCAGCACTGCGATTTGCATGTCGGGATGCAATTGCGCGCAGCCGGCCCGTTCCTTACCCCACTCTCCTCGTGCCTCCTCTGTCCTCTCTGTCTGCCGGCATGCACGTTCTCGCTTCCTAAGGGGTGCTCACGCTGGCTCCCTGAGATTTAAAGGGTCAGTGCACCCTCAATTGGTCCATGTCTGGCAGTGACCCTATATAGTTCCTTACTTCCTCCTGACCCCTGCCGGATCTTTGTGCCCCACAGCCTTAGAGAAAGCATACCATACTTGTGTTCTGCCTTACTGTGTACCAGACCTTGTTTCTACTTTTCCTGACCACGCTCCAGTGCCGCCTGTCTTGACCTTCCTGCCTGTCCCCAACTACGAGTTTGCCTTATCCTTCCTGTGCCACACTTCTCCTCTGCAGCCTTTCTGGACGAGTCGTATAAGGGGTAGCGACCTGGGTGCCGCCTTACAGCAGCAAGTCCATCCTGCTTTGAGTCGGGCTCTGGTGAAAACCAGCGGCACCCTAGACTCCGCTCCCTGGTACGGCCCACGCCATCATCCACACAGGCTCAACGGATCCACTTCACCACAGCAGTTACAGTAAGATCCGGCCATGGATCCCGCTGAGGTGCCTCTGCTAAACCTTGCTAACCTTTCCTTTGTCATGGCTCAACAATCAAGGCAGCTTGCACAGCAACTACTTTCCTCTGAGCAGCCACAGCAGCCTCCGCCTGCTCCTATGATTTCTACGGTGTCTACAGCTTCTGTTGGCTCCAAGTTTCGTCTGTCTCTGCCGACGAAGTATGAAGGGGACCCTAAATTGTGCAGGCGTTTGTGACCCAATGTTCTATGCATTTGGAACTTAATGATGATCAGTTCCCCACATAGCTTGCCAAAGTGGCATTCGTGGTCATTCTCCTTTCTGGGAAAGCCCTGGCTTGGGCCACTCCTCTTTGGGACAGAAATTGCCTGATGTCCTCCAAAGTGCAAGCCTTCCGTTCGGAAATCCACATTTGAAGATCCTGCACAAGCCTCCTTGGCCAAAAACTCACTCGACTCTACTGTTGGTGACTATGAGGTTCAGTTCCGCACCCTAGCTTCCAAATTGGCCTGGAATGATGAGGCCCTGTCTGCTACCTTTAAAAATGGTAACGGTAAAAACTTTCCAGTAAAGTCAAGGATGCTCTCGCTGCACAAGATCTTTCATCTTCCCTGAGTGACCTCATTCAGTTGTCCACTCGAATAGATTTCGCTCAGAGGCAGGAAGTATTTCGGCAAGAATGTGAATCGCTTCAGACACGTCTTCTTCCCCGTTTGGTACCCGTCTTCTTCCCTGTTTGGTACCAGCAGCCACCTCAACCATCCTCTTTGCCCTCAGCAGAAGAAGCTATGCAGGTGGATCCTACCCGTCTTACCTAGCAGGAGAAGTCCTGCCAACGCAATGAAAATTTGTGTCTCTACTGTGCCAGCCCGGAGCATTTTCTCAAAGATTGTCCTTTGCGACCACCACGTCCGGGAAACGCACACACCTAGGAAACGTGGGAGAGGCGTTCCTAGGTGAGAATTCTTCCTCTCCTTGATAGCGTTGCTCGCGAATATTCGCAATGCAAATTTTATTTGCGAATATCCGCGAATATAGCACTATATATTCGTAATGATGAATATTCACTTTTTTTTTCACAATACACATCACAGTGACCACTCCTCTCTGCTTCCAACATGTGTGGTGTAAAGAAGGCTCTAATACTACTGTGTGAGACTGGCGTGCAAATTTTTCGCTTATGCTAATTTTTGTATATGCTAATTTTCGCATATGCTAATTTTCTCATACGCGAATTTTCGCATATGCGAAAATAAAACACAAATATTACAAATATGCAAATTTTGCGAATATATGACGAATATTTGTTCATATATTCGCGAAATATCGCAAATTCAAATATGGCCTATGAAGCTCAACACTACTCCTTGACTGACCACACCGATCCAAGTCTATACCTCTACCAATGCATCAGTCTTTGCCTCAGCCTTTCTAGACTCAGGTTCAGCTGGAAACTATCAATGCCTTCCTGGTCCACGAACACAGTCTCCCAGTGACGCGGCTCATCAAACCTTTGAACATTTCTTCTATCAACGGAAAAGCCTCAACTATGCGGTGTAATTCCACACACTACCACTTTGTTGCACAAGGAGAAGATCGAGTTATGTGTGCTTCCTCATTGTACTTCGGGGCTTCTTCTCGGTCTCCTTGGCTACAACTTCATGCCCCTGCTTCAGACTGGCAAACTGGTGAGATCACCCACTGGGGATCCTACTGCCAGATCCACTGTCTGGCGTTCCCACAACCTAAGAGTGTCTTGCCGTCTCCTTCCCTGCCGAGCCTGCCTCTTCCGTATCAGGACTTTTCTGATGTCTTCTGTGAAAAACAGGCTGAGAGCCTTCCTCCACAACAGCCCTATGATTGCCCGATTGACCTTCTGCAAGGGAGAATCTCCAGAAGGCTTTCATCTGAAAATCATCATCGCCTGCCGGTGCTGGATTCTTCTTTGTTGAAAAGAAGGACGGTTCTTTTCGTCCTTGTATTGATTATTGAGGACTTAATAAGATTACAATCAAAAATCTGTACCCCTTACCTTTGATTTCTGTGCACTTTGATCACCTGCAGGGTGCCAAGGTTTTCTCTAAGCTGGATCTGCAAGAAGCATACAACCCCATCAGAATTTGTGAAGGAGACGAATGGAAGATGGCCTTTAATAGCCGTTAGACATGTGCAATTCGGTTCGGCACGAATGTCTAAATTAACGAATTTTACCGTTTTCGTGCATTCGGACCGATCCCAATGCACGAAAACATATTTTGAACATTCCCGAATAGCCACGATAATACGAATAGCAAAGTAACGAATACATTCGTTATTTCCCGACCATAATGCTGTAAATAACGAATGCATTCGTTATCTGTAAACGAACGTGAAGAATTCATTCTGATAACAAATATAATAAAAAGGATATAGATAGTTTGATTTTTCGGATACATTCGGTATTCGGGTACATTCGGTAAATCTTTTTATTCTTTTTTTGGACTTTAGCGATCCTAAAAAATTATGGAGATACCTTTTTTATAAAAATTTCGTAGGGTATCATAAAAAAATCATAATAAAAAAGATACAGTGGTGATGGAAAAAATTGTATCTAATGAAATGTATCATTTTTATTATGAAATGTTTATTCATTTTTAAACAGGGATCAATTTATGTGAGCGGGTAAAGCACTAAAAATGTAGCCGACAATAATGAAAATGTAGTGTGTGCTGTTTTTCACTTTTTTTAAAAACATTTTTTAGGTAGTACTACTACTCCCAGCATGGAACACACTCTTCCATGATGGGAGTAGTAGTTACCTGTACTAATTGACAGATCGCCGGGGTCCCTTGCGATCCTCTTGTATAATGTATAGATGCGCCGGCTGGTCTTCTATGGTCCCCTGCACTCACGTATATGTACACATATTCATATTTCCCGCAGAGCTGTGATTGGCCAGATGGTTCCAGCCAATCACAGCTCTCTTTGAGAAATAGGAATATGTGTATATATACGGCCCGTGCAGGGGACCATAGAAGAGCGGCCGCCGCATTCATACATTATACTGGAGGATCGCAGCGGGTGTCAGGAGTGATACCCACAGTGATCTTTCCTTTACTACAAGTACTAATACTCCCAACATGGAGCACACTCTGCTCCATGCTGGGAACTGTAGTACCTGTATTAATAGACAGATCGCAGCGGTTACACTCGCTGCCATATGTCTATTAATGCAGGTACTACAGCTCCCAGCATGGAGCAGAGTGTGCTCCATGTTGGGAGTATTAGTACCTGCAGTAAGGGACAGATCCCAGGGATGTCACTCCTCCTGACACCCGCTGCGATCCTCCTGATGTGAATGTCGGGATCAGCTGTTCTCAGGGCTACAGAGCCGGGAGAACAGCTGACGCTGAGCCGTAGGTATACATCGTATATCTACTGCCCAGCAAGAACTTACAGTGAGCTTGCAATGTGTATACAGTATACACATTGCTGGCTCACTTAACCCCTTGCTGAGCTGTGCGCTATGCGCAAGCCCAGCAAGGGAAGAGTTAACTTACACTGCTGGACAGTGTAGGTTAACCCTTTGGGCGGTATACACTATATACAGCTATCTATAGATAGCTGTATACAGTGTATACAGAAGACGAAGTCCAGCTTACTTCCCTCGAGTCCCGGGCGGGGTTCGTGTAGCTCCGCCCCCTAGTGATGATGTCATTAGGGGGCGGAGCTACAGAAGGGAACAAGGCTAATTAATCTGAAGCTCTGTTCACATTGTACGTTATGTATAATGTGAACAGACCCTTCTGGCAGTGTCTACCCAGACAGGGAGACTCCAGCTGTTGCTAAACTACAACTCCCAGCATGCCCAGACAGCCAAAGGCTGTCTGGGCATGCTGGGAGTTATAGTTTTGCACCAATTGGTGGCTCCCTGTTTGGGTAGACATTGCATCATGGGTGCTCTCCCCAGCGGACAGCGCCAAAAATGTCATAACCAATTTTTTGTGTTTTTTTCTTCTCGTTTCAGATCAGTGTATGCAGAGGATTACTGCGGATTCGATGGATTACGGCGGATTATTTATTTTTTCCTTTAATAAAATGGTTAACGAGGGCTGTGGGGGAGTGTTTTTTTACATAAAATAATTTTTCCAATGTGTTGTGTTTTTTTTTTTTTTAATTGAATTTTCAAGGTTAGTAGTGGACGCTGTCTTATTGACGGAATCCATTACTAGGCCAGGGCTTAGTGCTAGCCCCAAAAACAGCTAGCGCTAACCCCCAATTATTACCCCGGTACCCACCGCCACAGGGGTGCCGGGAAGAGCCGGTACCAACAGGCCCGGAGCGTCAAAATGGCGCTCCTGGGCCTAGGCGGTAACAGGCTGGCGTTATTTAGGCTGGGGAGGGCCAGTAACAATGGTCCTCGCCCACCCTGGTAACGTCAGGCTGTTGCTGTTTGGTTGGTATCTGGCTGAGAATGAAAATACGGGGAACCCTATACGTTTTTTTTTTTTATTTTTTTATTTAAATAAAAAAAAAAACGCATAGGGTTCCCCGTATTTTCATTCTCAGCACAATACCAACCAAACAGCAACAGCCTGACGTTACCAGGGTGGGCGAGGACCATTGTTACTGGCCCTCCCCAGCCTAAATATCGCCAGCCTGTTACCGCCTAGGTCCAGGAGCGCCATTTTTGATGCTCCGGGCCTGTTGGTACCGGCTCTTCCCGGCACCCCTGTGGCGGTGGGCACCGGGGTAATAATTGGGGGTTAGTGCTAGCTGTTTTTGGGGCTAGCACAAAGCCCTGGCCTAGTAATGGATTCCGTCAATAAGACAGCTTCCGCTACTAACCCTGAAAATTCAATAAAAATAAAAAAAAAACACAACACATTGGAAAAATTATTTTATTTAAAAAAACACTCCCCCACAGCCCTCGTTAACCATTTTATTAAAGGGAAAAAAAATAATCCGCCGTAATCCATCGAATCCGCAGTAATCCTCTGCATACACGGATCTGAAACGAGAAGAAAAAAAAACACAAAAAATTGGTTATGACATTTTTGGCGCTGTCCGCTGGGGAGAGCACCCATGATGCAATGTCTACCCAAACAGGGAGCCACCAATTGGTGCAAAACTACAACTCCCAGCATGCCCAGACAGCCTTTGGCTGTCTGGGCATGCTGGGAGTTGTAGATTAGCAACAGCTGGAGTCTCCCTGTCTGGGTAGACACTGCCAGAAGGGTCTGTTCACATTATACAAAACGTACAATGTGAACAGAGCTTCAGATAAACTAGCCTTGTTCCCTTCTGTAGCTCCGCCCCCTAATGACGTCACCACTAGGGGCGGAGCTACACGAACTCGGCCCGGGACTCGAGGGAAGTAAGCTGGACTTCGTCTTCTGTATACACTGTATACAGCTATCTATAGATAGCTGTATAAAGTGTATACCGCACAAAGGGTTAACCTACACTGTCCAGCAGTGTAAGTTAACTCTTCCCTTGCCTGGCTTGCGCATAGCGCACAGCTCAGCAAGGGGTTAAGTGAGCCAGCAATGTGTATACTGTATACACATTGCAAGCTCACTGTAAGTTCTTGCTGGGCAGTAGATATACGATGTATACCTACGGCTCAGCGTCAGCTGTTCTCCTGGCTCTGTAGCCCTGAGAACAGCTGATCCCGACATTCACATAAGGACGATCGCAGCGGGTGTCAGGAGGAGTGACATCCCTGGGATCTGTCCCTTACAGCAGGTACTAATACTCCCAACATGGAGCATACTCTGCTCCATGCTGGGAGCTGTAGTACCTGCATTAATAGACATATGGCAGCGAGTGTAACTTCTGACACCCGCTGCGATCTGTCTATTAATGCAGGTACTACAGCTCCCAGCATGGAGCAGAGTGTACTCCATGTTGGGAGTGGTAGTACTTGTAGTAAAGGGAAGATCACTGCGGGTATCACTCCTGACACCCGCTGTGATCCTCCTGTATAATGTATGAATGCGGCGGCCGCTCTTCTATGGTCCCCTGCACGGCCGTATATATACACATATTCCTATTTCTCACAGAGAGCTGTGATTGGCTGGAACCATCTGGCCAATCACAGCTCTGCGGGAAATATGAACATGTGTATATATACGTGAGTGCAGGGGACCATAGAAGAGCAGCCGGCGCATCTATACATTATACAAGATGATCGCAAGGGACCCCTGCAATCTGTCAATTAGTACAGGTAACTACTACTCCCATCATGGAAGAGTGTGTTCCATGCTGGGAGTAGTAGTAATACCTAAAAAATGTTTTAAAAAAAAGTGAAAAACAAGCACACACTACATTTTCATTATTGTCGGCTACATTTTTAGTGCTTTACCCGCTCACATAAATTGATCCCTGTTTAAAAATGAATAAACATTTCATAATAAAAAAGATACATTTCGTTAGATACTGTTACGCCGAGCGCTCCGGGTCCCCGCTCCTCCCCGGAGCGCTCGCTACACTTCCCTCACTGCAGCGCCCCGGTCGGTTCCACGGACCCGGGGCGCTGCGTTACTACCTCCGGCCGGGATGCGATTCGCGATGCGGGTAGCGCCCGCTCGCGATGCGCACCCCGGCTCCCGTACCTTACTCGCTCCCCGTCAGTTCTGTCCCGGCGCGCGCGGCCCCGCTCCCTAGGGCGCGCGCGCGCCGGGTCTTTGCGATTTAAAGGGCCACTGCACCGCTGATTGGTGCAGTGGTTCCAATTAGTGTTTACACCTGTGCACTTCCCTATATCACCTCACTTCCCCTTCACTCCCTCGCCGGATCTTGTTGCCCTAGTGCCAGTGAAAGCGTTCCTTGTGTGTTCCTTGCCTGTGATTCCTGACCTTCTGCCGTTGCCCCTGACTACGATCCTTGCTGCCTGCCCCGACCTTCTGCTACGTCCGACCTTGCTTCTGTCTACTCCCTTGTACCGCGCCTATCTTCAGCAGCCAGAGAGGTTGAGCCGTTGCTAGGGGATACGACCTGGTCACTACCGCCGCAGCAAGACCATCCCGCTTTGCGGCGGGCTCTGGTGAAAACCAGTAGTGACTTAGAACCGATCCTCTAGCACGGTCCACGCCAATCCCTCTCTGGCACAGAGGATCCACTACCTGCCAGCCGGCATCGTGACAGTAGATCCGGCCATGGATCCCGCTGAAGTTCCTCTGCCAGTTGTCGCTGACCTCACCACGGTGGTCGCCCAGCAGTCACAACAGATTGCGCAACAAGGCCAACAGCTGTCTCAACTGACTGTTATGCTACAACAGTTACTACCACAGCTCCAGCAATCATCTCCTCCGCCAGCTCCTGTACCTCCTCCGCAGCGAGTGGCCGCTTCTGGAATACGACTATCCTTGCCGGATAAATTTGATGGGGACTCTAAGTTTTGCCGTGGCTTTCTTTCCCAATGTTCATTACACTTGGAGATGATGTCGGACCAGTTCCCCACTGAAAGGTCTAAGGTGGCTTTCGTAGTCAGCCTGCTGTCTGGAAAAGCCCTGGCTTGGGCCACACCGCTCTGGGACCGCAATGACCCCGTCACTGCCTCTGTACACTCCTTCTTCTCGGAAATTCGAAGTGTCTTTGAGGAACCTGCCCGAGCCTCTTCTGCTGAGACTGCCCTGTTGAACCTGGTCCAGGGTAATTCTTCCGTTGGCGAGTATGCCGTACAGTTCCGTACCCTTGCTTCAGAATTATCCTGGAATAATGAGGCACTCTGCGCGACCTTTAAAAAAGGCCTATCCAGCAACATTAAAGATGTTCTGGCCGCACGAGAAATCCCTGCTAACCTACATGAACTCATCCATCTTGCCACTCGCATTGACATGCGTTTTTCCGAACGGCGTCAGGAGCTCCGCCAGGATATGGACTCTGTTCGCACGAGGCGTTTCTTCTCCCCGGCTCCTCTCTCCTCTGGTCCCCTGCAATCTGTTCCTGTGCCTCCCGCCGTGGAGGCTATGCAGGTCGACCGGTCTCGCCTGACACCCCAAGAGAGGACACGACGCCGCATGGAGAATCTCTGCCTGTACTGTGCTAGTACCGAACACTTCCTGAAGGATTGTCCTATCCGTCCTCCCCGCCTGGAAAGACGTCCGCTGACTCCGCACAAAGGTGAGACAGTCCTTGATGTCTACTCTGCTTCTCCACGTCTTACTGTGCCTGTGCGGATGTCTGCCTCTGCCTTCTCCTTCTCTGCTGTGGCCTTCTTGGACTCTGGATCTGCAGGAAATTTCATCTTAGCCTCTCTCGTCAACAGGTTCAACATCCCGGTGACCAGTCTCGCCAGACCCCTCTACATCAATTGTGTAAACAATGAAAGATTGGACTGTACTATACGTTTCCGCACGGAGCCCCTTCTAATGTGCATCGGATCTCATCACGAGAGGATTGAACTGTTGGTCCTCCCCAATTGCACTTCTGAAATCCTTCTTGGACTTCCCTGGCTTCAACTCCATTCCCCAATCCTGGATTGGTCCACTGGGGAGATCAAGAGTTGGGGGCCCTCTTGTTCCAAGGACTGCTTAAAACCGGTTCCCAGTAAACCTTGCCGTGTCCCTGTGCTTCCTCATGTAACCGGTCTCCCTAAGGCCTATATGGACTTTGCGGACGTTTTTTGCAAAAAACAAGCTGAGACTCTACCTCCTCACAGGCCTTATGATTGTCCCATTGACCTCCTCCCGGGCACTACTCCACCCCGGGGCAGAATCTATCCTCTGTCCGTCCCAGAGACTCTTGCCATGTCTGAATACGTCCAAGAAAATTTAAAAAAGGGCTTTATCCGTAAATCCTCCTCTCCTGCCGGAGCCGGATTTTTCTTTGTGTCCAAAAAAGATGGCTCTCTACGTCCTTGCATTGACTACCGCGGTCTTAATAAAATCACGGTTAAGAACCGCTACCCCCTACCCCTCATCTCTGAACTCTTTGATCGTCTCCAAGGTGCCCATATTTTTACCAAACTGGACTTAAGAGGTGCTTATAATCTCATCCGCATCAGAGAGGGGGATGAATGGAAAACGGCATTTAACACCAGAGATGGACACTTTGAGTATCTGGTCATGCCCTTTGGTCTATGCAACGCCCCTGCCGTCTTCCAAGACTTTGTTAATGAAATTTTTCGTGATCTACTATACTCCTGTGTTGTTGTATATCTGGACGATATCCTGATTTTTTCTGCCAATCTTGAAGAACACCGCCAGCATGTCCGTATGGTTCTTCAGAGACTTCGTGATAATCAACTCTATGCCAAAATAGAGAAATGTCTGTTTGAATGCCAATCTCTTCCTTTTCTAGGATACTTGGTCTCTGGCCAGGGACTACAAATGGACCCAGATAAACTCTCTGCCGTCTTAGATTGGCCACGCCCCTCCGGACTCCGTGCCATCCAACGTTTTTTGGGGTTCGCCAATTATTACAGGCAATTTATTCCACATTTTTCTACCATTGTGGCTCCTATTGTGGCTTTAACAAAAAAAAATGCCGATCCCAAGTCTTGGCCTCCTCAAGCGGAAGACGCCTTTAAACGACTCAAGTCTGCCTTTTCTTCGGCTCCCGTGCTCTCCAGACCTGACCCATCTAAACCCTTCCTATTGGAGGTTGATGCCTCCTCAGTGGGAGCTGGAGCTGTCCTTCTACAAAAAAACTCTTCCGGGCATGCTGTTACTTGTGGTTTTTTTTCCAGGACCTTCTCTCCGGCGGAGAGGAACTACTCCATCGGGGATCGAGAGCTTCTAGCCATTAAATTAGCACTTGAGGAATGGAGGCATCTGCTGGAGGGATCAAGATTTCCAGTTATTATTTACACCGATCACAAGAACCTCTCCTACCTCCAGTCTGCCCAACGGCTGAATCCTCGTCAGGCCAGGTGGTCTCTGTTCTTTGCCCGATTTAATTTTGAAATTCACTTTCGGCCTGCTGATAAAAACATCAGGGCCGATGCTCTCTCTCGTTCCTCAGATGCCTCTGAAATTGAACTCTCTCCTCAACACATCATTCCTCCTGACTGCCTGATTTCCACTTCTCCAGCCTCCATCAGGCAAACTCCTCCAGGAAAGACCTTTGTTTCTCCACGCCAACGCCTTGGGATCCTCAAATGGGGTCACTCCTCCCATCTCGCAGGTCATGCGGGCATCAAGAAATCTGTGCAACTCATCTCTCGCTTCTATTGGTGGCCGACTCTAGAGACTGATGTGGTGGACTTTGTGCGAGCCTGCACTATCTGTGCCCGGGATAAGACTCCTCGCCAGAAGCCCGCTGGTTTTCTTCATCCTCTACCTGTCCCCGAACAACCTTGGTCTCTGATTGGTATGGATTTTATTACTGACTTACCCCCATCCCATGGCAACACTGTTATTTGGGTGGTCGTTGATCGATTCTCCAAAATGGCACATTTCATCCCTCTTCCTGGTCTTCCTTCAGCGCCTCAGTTGGCTAAACAATTTTTTGTACACATTTTTCGTCTTCACGGGTTGCCTACACAGATCGTCTCGGATAGAGGCGTCCAATTTGTGTCTAAATTCTGGAGGGCTCTCTGTAAACAACTCAAGATTAAATTAAATTTTTCTTCTGCATACCATCCTCAATCCAATGGACAAGTAGAGAGAATTAACCAGATCTTGGGTGACTATTTACGACATTTTGTTTCCTCCCGCCAGGATGACTGGGCAGATCTTCTACCTTGGGCCGAATTCTCGTATAATTTCAGAATCTCTGAATCTTCCTCCAAATCTCCGTTTTTCGTGGTGTACGGCCGTCACCCTCTTCCCCCCCTCCCTACCCCCTTGCCCTCTGGTCTGCCCGCTGTGGATGAAATTTCTCGTGATCTTTCCACCATATGGAAAGAGACCCAAAATTCTCTCTTACAGGCTTCTTCTCGCATGAAGAGATTCGCAGATAAGAAAAGAAGAGCTCCTCCCATTTTTTCCCCTGGAGACAAGGTATGGCTCTCCGCTAAATATGTCCGTTTCCGTGTCCCGAGCTATAAGTTGGGACCACGCTATCTTGGTCCTTTTAAAGTTTTGTGTCAAATTAATCCTGTCTCTTACAAACTTCTTCTTCCTCCTTCTCTTCGTATCCCTAATGCCTTTCACGTCTCTCTTCTTAAACCTCTCATCCTCAACCGTTTTTCTCCTAAATCTGTTCCTCCCACTCCTGTTTCCGGCTCCTCGGACATCTTCTCTGTCAAAGAGATTTTGGCCTCTAAAAAGGTCAGGGGAAGAACTTTTTTTTTAGTGGATTGGGAGGGTTGTGGTCCAGAAGAGAGGTCCTGGGAACCTGAGGACAATATCCTGGACAAAAGTCTGATCCTCAGGTTCTCAGGCCCCAAGAAGAGGGGGAGACCCAAGGGGGGGGGTACTGTTACGCCGAGCGCTCCGGGTCCCCGCTCCTCCCCGGAGCGCTCGCTACACTTCCCTCACTGCAGCGCCCCGGTCGGTTCCACGGACCCGGGGCGCTGCGTTACTACCTCCGGCCGGGATGCGATTCGCGATGCGGGTAGCGCCCGCTCGCGATGCGCACCCCGGCTCCCGTACCTTACTCGCTCCCCGTCAGTTCTGTCCCGGCGCGCGCGGCCCCGCTCCCTAGGGCGCGCGCGCGCCGGGTCTTTGCGATTTAAAGGGCCACTGCACCGCTGATTGGTGCAGTGGTTCCAATTAGTGTTTACACCTGTGCACTTCCCTATATCACCTCACTTCCCCTTCACTCCCTCGCCGGATCTTGTTGCCCTAGTGCCAGTGAAAGCGTTCCTTGTGTGTTCCTTGCCTGTGATTCCTGACCTTCTGCCGTTGCCCCTGACTACGATCCTTGCTGCCTGCCCCGACCTTCTGCTACGTCCGACCTTGCTTCTGTCTACTCCCTTGTACCGCGCCTATCTTCAGCAGCCAGAGAGGTTGAGCCGTTGCTAGGGGATACGACCTGGTCACTACCGCCGCAGCAAGACCATCCCGCTTTGCGGCGGGCTCTGGTGAAAACCAGTAGTGACTTAGAACCGATCCTCTAGCACGGTCCACGCCAATCCCTCTCTGGCACAGAGGATCCACTACCTGCCAGCCGGCATCGTGACAGATACTATTTTTTTCATCACCACTGTATCTTTTTTATTATGATTTTTTTATGATACCCTGCGAAATTTTAATAAAAAAGGTATCTCCATTATTTATTAGGATCGCTAAAGTCCAAAAAAAGACTAAAAAGATTTACCGAATGTACCCGAATACCAAATGTATCCGAAAAAAACAACACGAATACCCGAATACCGAATGTATCCGAAAAATCTAAACCGAAAATATTGCCGAACCGAAATTTTTTTCCAAAACGAAAAAACGAAACGAAATTAAACGAAAATTTTTCTAGTGCACAAGTCTAATAGCCGTGATGGGCATTTTGAGTACCTTGTGATGCCCTCTGGTCTCTGTAATGCCCCGGCCATTTTCCAAATATTCGTCAATGACATCTTCTGTGATCTTCTCTACACTTGTCGTGGTGTATCTAGATGATATCCTGATCTTCTCATCCAACTTGCAGTTTCATCGCACACATGTGCGACAGGTTTTACAACACCTACAGGACAAACGTCTCTACGCAAAACTCAAGAAATGTCTCTTCAAGAAGACAAACCTTCCATTTCTTGTTTACATAGTCTACAATCAAGGCATCCAGATGGACCCTGTTAAGTTGTCTTGGGTTCTTAACTGGCCTCGATCTACTGGCTTACGGGCTATACAAAACTTTCTGGGGTTTGCCATTTTATTATCGACAGTCTATTCCACACTTCTCCTCTTTGGTTGCTTCGATAGTGGCTCTTACAAAGAAGAACAATAACCTCAAATCCTGGCCTCCTGAGGCCAAAGAAGCCTTCTCCCGATTGAAATCGGCATTTGACTCATCTCCAGTTTTATCGAGACCTGATCCAGGAAAACCCTTCTTCTTCGAAGTAGATACCTCTTCGGTAGGAGCTGGAGCTATTCTGACCCAAAAGATCACCAGGGGTAAAACCGTGACTTGTGTTTTTTTTCTCCAAAACCTTTTCGCCTGCCGAGAGGAATCCAGAATACGAAAGTCCACTCTGCTCATCTCCCGTCATTACTGGTTGCCGAATTTGGAGCGAGATGTTTCTGATTTTGTTTGTTCCTACAATATCTGTGCCCGAGACAAAACATCTCGACTTAAACCTGCAGGTCTTCTTCAATCTCTGTCCATTCCGGAGTGTCCATGGACTCACATTGCCATGGACTTTATCACTGATCTGCCTTCTTCCTCTAATAACAGGGTCATCTGGGTTGTCACAGATCGTTTTTCCAAAATGTCCCATTTTGTTCCTTTGCCTGGACTTCCCTCGCTCCTCAGCTGGCAGATCTATTCTTCTGGCATATTTTTCGCTTACATGGCTTGCCACTACATATTGTCTCTGACTGAGGGGTCCAGTTTGTCTCCATGTTTTGGCAGGCTCTCGGTTCACACCTCAAAGTAAAGTTGGACTTTTTTTCTGCTTATCACCCGCAGACCAATGGCCAGGTAGAGAGAGTGAATAAAATTTTGGGAGACTACTTGTGTCACTCTGTTTCTGCAGGATAGGACAATTGGGCCAATCTACTTCCTTGGGGCTTCCTTGAGGCTACCAGAAAGTCACCATTCTACATAGTCTACAGACGCCATCTTTGCCCTCCTCTTCCTCTACCTGTTTCTTCTGGGGTTCCTGCTCTGGATGTCCAGGTTCAGGATTTTATGGCTATTTGGCAGGAAACCCGGCATTTCCTAGTACAGGCCCCTACCCTCATGAAGCCACTGGCCAATAAGAGAAGACCAACTCCCATCTTCTCCCCAGGAGATAAAGTCTGTTTGTCCACCAAATATGTTCCTTTAAAGATCGAAAGTTACAAACTGGTTCCTCGGTTCCTTGGTCCCTTTAAAATTCTGTGCCGTGTCAACCCGGTGTCTTACAAACTCTGCCTTCCTTCTTGCCTTCCCATCCCGAATTCCTTCCATGTCTCCTTCCTTAAGCCACTGGTTCTTAACTGCTTTTTCCAGGGGGATGTTTCTCTTTCACCGGTGTCCGGTTCTGCTAATGTGTTTGAGGTGAAGGAGATTCTGACCACTATCAGGGGGAGACAGTTCTTTATGGTGGATTGGAAGGGGTTCGGACCGGAAGAGAGGTCTTGAGAACGCGATGAAAACATCCTGGACAGAGATCTTGTACATCTTGTACGTAGGTTTCTGCGGCCTAAAAAGAAGGGGAGACCCAGGGGGGGGTACTATTATGAGTGGCGTTGCGGTAAGACGTGCAGGCAACAAGCAAACTCTCCGTTCTGTCAGTGCTGTGATTCGCAAGTCGGGATGCGATCGTACGCAGCCCGCTTCCTGTTCATTACCCCGCTCTCCTCGTGCCTCCTCAGTCCTCTCTGTCTGCCGGCACACGCGTTCTCGCTTACAAAATACCAGCAATGTGATCAGACAATGTGATTTAATGGATTTTTTCCCCTCATAGTTGAGGTATACCTTTGATGAAAATTACAGGCCTCTCTCATTTTTTTAAGTAGGAGAACTTGCACAATTGGTGGCTGACTAAACACTTTTTTGTCCCACTGTACATTCTACTATGTCAGTACACAGTTCTAAATATAGAGAGATTATTTCACAAGTGATTCACAATTCATACCTGATCACTTTCTTTTATTATGGTAATGAGTAGAGATGAGCGAATTTTAGAAAATTTGGCCGATTCGACGAATTGAAAAAAAATGTGATCTGATCCAAATAAATTCTCGGTTTATTTTTATTAGTAATGTATTTTAATAATGTGTTTAATAAAGTGTGTGTGTTTAACTTTTTTTTTCTCTATTTTTCTTCACATTTTTTAGGTTTTACTACTACTCCCAGCATGGAACAGACTGTTCCATGATGGGAGTAGTAGTACCTGTGCTAATAGACAGATCGCCCTGGGTGTCACTCTTGACACCTGCTGCGATCGTCCTGTATAATGTATAGATGCAGGCGGCTTTCTTGCATCTAGATAGGACGATCGCAATGGGTTTCAGTAGTGACACCTGCTGTGATCTGTCCTCAACTGCAGGTAGTACTGCTCCCAACATGGAGCACACTCTGCTCCATGCTGAGAACTGCAGTACCTGCATTAATAGACAGATTGCAGCAGGTGTCACTTCTGACACCCGATGCGATCCTCCTGTATAATGTATAGATGTGGGTGGCCGGCTGCTCTTCTCTGGTCCCATTGTAGTATGAGTATATGCCATATATATACTGTACCTATTATTCATATTTCCCACAGAGAGCTGTGAGTGGCTGGAACTATCTGGCTAATCACAGCTCTCTGCGGGAAATATAAATAAGTGATGTGAATTCTATTCACATCACTGGCCGGCCGGAGTATAGTGCAGAAACTTGAACGCAGGAGAAATCCGTTCCATCTCTGCAATAGAAAGGTCAATCGCATTGGGTGTCAGGAGTGATACCCTGGGCGATCTGTCTATTAGTACAGGTACTACAGCACTCTGTCAGTGCTTTCAATGACCACTGTATGCACTCCGAGATAAGTTCACAGTCTGTGAATAGCAAAGCATATACTCAGGGCATAATTCACACTGATCTTGCGTTTGAATTCAAAAGTAGAAGTATTCACAATCACTGTTGGTGAATTTTAAATACTAGAAGGTGGAGGTACTCTATTTACCACAGAATATGACCGAGAATTTAGCCAAGGAGTGATATCTTCTCAACACTCAGGGTAATCTTTCAGTATAAAAAACAACAGTTGGGCTTCTTCTCAAGGACTAGATATACTAGAAATAAATAAAATAATGTGGGTGCAGTATTAATGTGGTCAGTAGGAGTACAGATGGCTGGGAGGAGAATGGTGCGGGGATGGAGGTCTGTTTTTAGTAATATGTGTGAGGTTAGAGAAATAGTGTAAGTCTAATGCTATGGTGGAAACGGGTGTAACTAAGTTGATGAAAAACTGGATATATTGTTAAAATATGTGATATAGATCTGATGTTAGAGGTGCGGTGTAGGTCTGTTAATGTAGTGGGAGCAAAGTGTAACTATGTAAATGAAAATGTTTTGTATATAACTGTAACAAATGAATCAATCAGTGTCTATGTCCAAGGTACAAAAATAATTTATTTTACTAAATACAAGGTAACAATTGATAAAAGTGCAGGATCCTTGCACTTCCCATATACAATTTAAAATGTTTAAAACAAAGTATAACAAAACAGCTATTTGACACCTTTAGTAAAGTACTTAGTAGTAGAATGCAGAGCAGTGGGAGTTGGTGTGAGCGCCTGCAGTGCACTTGCAGGCGCTGGAGCCCCCAAATTGGCAACCCACTGATAGGGTAAAACTGCTCTACAAAAAAAATGTTGATAAGACACTTTGAAGAAGTAATTTTTAATCCTCCAGACGAGATTTAAGCGTCACAGCAATGCAATGAGAGGTGACCGTGGTAAAAAAAAAACAAGTAGCGTGGCGGCTTTAACAAAGTTAATTCGGCACGGCGACCGTTTAGAAGCTGGTAGAGGAGCGGCACTGCGGCCGACAGGTGATGCTGGAAAACACGGCACCTTGGCCGTCAGATGGTAATGAAGAGAACGGTGGCCGTTAAGTAACCGGTTGGTACACTGTACCGCTTACCCTTGGATGTGGCAGTCCTTACGTCTCCTGGCCGTGTTGGTGGTGACAGCGGTGTCCGGGATCTTATTGTGTACTGACGGCAAGCAGTCCTTTTCTCCGAGGACGAGTCACGAAATCTGCAGGAGTCGGGTAAGCGGTGTAGCAGTGATGTGTCCTGATGTTGACGTCCTGGGTGGCTTCTGAGTGTGCGCTCTTGGTATCCACGGCTCGCTCTGTTTGCTGTGTGCTGAGTGAGCTGTAGCCAGGAGGTGATGGTACTTGTGGTGTAGTAGGTAGGAGTTGGTGACAAAGTGCTGTTGGTGATATTAGTCGCAGGTGGTAGGGATCAGACGCGTTTCGGTCCGCCTAGGACCTTCCTCAGTGATCTAACCCCGCTGTCACCACCATCACGGCCAGGAGACGTAAGGACTGCCACATCCAAGGGTAAGCGGTACAGTGTACCAACCGGTTACTTAACGGCCGCCGTGCCGTATCTTCATTACCATCTGACGGCGCAAGTGCCGTGTTTTCCAGCATCACCTGTCGGCGGCAGTGCCGCTCCTCTACCCGTTTCTAAACGGCCGAATTAACTTTGTTAAAGCCGCCACGCTACTTGGTTTTTCTACCACTGTCACCTCTCATTGCATTGCTGTGACGCTTAAATCTCGTCTGGAGGATTAAAAATTACTTCTTCAAAGTGACTTATCAACATTTTTTTTTGTAAAGCAGTTTTACCCTATCAGTGGGCTGCCAGTTTTGGGGACTCCAGCGCCTGCAAGTGCACTGCAGGCGCTCACACCAACTCCCACTGCTCTGCATTCTACTACTAAGTACTTTACTAAAGGTGTCAAATAGCTGTTTTGTGATACTTTGTTTTAAACATTTTAAATTGCATATGGGAAGTGCAAGGATCCTGCACTTTTATCAATTGTTACCTTGTATTTAGTCAAATAAATTATTTTTGTACCTTGGACATAGACACTGATTGATTCATTTGTTACAGTTATATACACAACATTTTCATTTACATAGTTACACTTTGCTCCCACTACATTAACAGACCTACACCATATCTCTAACATCAGATCTATATCACATATCCAGTTTTTCATCAACCTAGTTGCACCCCGATTCCACCATAGCATTAGACTTACACTATTTCTCTAACCTCACACATATTACTAAAAACAGACCACCATCCCTGCACCATTCTCCTCCCAGCCATCTGTACTCCTACTGACCCCATTAATACTGCACCCACATTATTTTATTTATTTCTAGTATATCTAGTCCTTGAGAAGAAGCCAAACTGTTATTTTTTATACTGAAAGAATTTTAAATACTGTAAATCACTGTGAACTTATCTCGGAGTATATACTGTGGTCATTGAAAGCACTGACAGAGCTGCAGTGTGAATTACGTTTTGAGTGGGTGAATTAAAATAAAAATACATAACATCACCTTAGAGTTGGAAACGCTATGTCACTGTAAATCGTGTTCGACATATATATATACACTGTGGCCATCATTAGTGTTGAACGGCATAGGCCATATTCGAATTTGCGATATTTCACGAATATATGGATGAATATTCGTCATATATTCGCGAAATTCGGATATTCGTAATATTCGCGTTTTATTTTCGCATATGCGAAAATTAGCATATACAAAAATTAGCATAAGCGAAAATTCGCAAATGCGAAAATTAGCATATGCAAATTTTTGCATATGCGAAAATACGTACGCCAGTCTCACACAGTAGTATTAGAGCCTTCTTTACACCACACAAGCTGGAAGCATAAAGGGGTGATCACTGTGATGTGTACTGTGAAAAAAAAAACCGAATATTCGTAATTACGAATATATAGTGCTATATTCGCGAATATTCGCAAATTTGCGAATATGCGATATTCACGAATAAAATTTGCATTGCGAATATTCGCGAGCAACACTAGCCATCATTTAATTTAAATGCAATATCAGTGTGTATTATGCTCCAAGTACATGCTACGCTTAGCACAAACTGTGAACTGCATCCTGAGTGTATATTGCGGTAGTATCTCAGCAGCATATACTACTTCTATAAGTTGTGAAGATAAATAACATAATATCAGCATATAATTGGAAACGCTATATTAGTGTAAACTTTGTCGGTAATATATGCTGTGGTCATTGCAATAATCAACGCATTGGTAGTGTGGATTGTGCTTGGAATCCATGAACGGAACTACCTAGCATGAGTAATTAATAGAAAACACAATATCAGGGTGAATTGTATCTGAGCATCATCATCTATAGTAAATGGCACTTGAAGATATATACTTGATGTATTTACATTAGGACTATTACAGTGCATCCTGTGTGAATGATGTCTTGCCAACTGTAGAAAATCTTCTCCATAGGGATGACTCCGGATATTACCAACAGTAACGGATCCCCAAGCTAAGTGGGGTACTCCGATGGCCAATGGGTTTTTTCAGTTTCTTCTTACCCTTGCAGGTGAGTTTTCTTGTTATCTCTGGTCTCGTGCTTGCTCTTTGTTTGTCTTTCTTTTCCTTTCTTTGCCCAAGTGTGTCCATGTAGTGTAGCATCTATTTCCGTTTTGCCTTTGTTTTAGAAACTACAGCTTCCAGCATGCCTTGTAGCCTGCTCAACTTGTTTTGCGTTGCCGCCCGGCCCTATTTGTGGGCGTTTTTTTCTTTCCCCTTTAGCACTCCGTTTCCCCACCCTGCTCATTAGTATACTCATCCCACCCACTGCCACCCCACAGTCCCCACATCAGGGAATTAATGAATTGTCAGTGGGGGGAGTTCATCTTATGTGACCCGCAGGCGCTGCTCTCCCCCCGCCCCCTCAATGAATTGTCAGCCACAGCGCTGTCCCCACATTAGGGAACTAAGCATATGTGACCCGCGGGAGCTGCTCTGCTTCCTGCCCTTCCACCCCCCTCTTACCCCCTCAAGGGTTAAAGGACATCTGTACTGCAAAATTTTCCATATTCCTGTGCCCGGCCACAAAAATAAACAAAATAAACTTTGACTCACCTTCCAGCATTCCCCCGTTGCTACGGTAATGGCCTCGCGGTCAAGGGGAACATCACAGAGCCGTCAGCCTATCACCGGTCGCAGCGATGTCCCACCTCGACCGGGGATAAGCTGAGCGCACTGTCATGTAAGGAGCTGTCCGGCTCCTTACATGACAGTGCGCTCAGCCTATCAATGGTGGAGGTGGGACATCGCTGCGGCCGGTGATAGGTTGAGCGCATTGTCATGTAAGAAGCCATCCGGCTCCTTACATGGCAGTGCGCTCAGAAAATCCCCAGCCGAGGTGGCACATTGCTGTGGACGGTGATAGGCTGACGGCTGTGTGACATTCCCCTGACCGTGAGTCCATTACCATAGCAATGGGGGAACGCAGGAAATTGATTCAAAGGGTTTTTTTTTTTTTGCAGCCAGGCACAGGAATATGGAAAATTTGGCAGTACAGATGTCCTTTAACCCTTGCTGGGACATCGCTTTGGGGGGCTGAGAAGGGAGGTGGAAGGGCAGGAAGCAGAGCTGCCCCCGGGTCACATATGCTTAGTTCCCTAATGTGGGGACAGCGCACTGCGGCTGACAATTCATTCCCTAATGTGGGGACTGCGGGTGAGAAGTTGACAGTGCGCCAGCGGGGGGAATCATGATAGCTGATACCCCTGATTCCCCCCGAGGGCGCACGGTCCTCATGGCCTGGAAGGGGTTACGTACATTGTGAGCCCCAATTTTTCTTGATTTTTGACACATTATTGCTAATTTTTATACTAGCATAATAAAAGCTAAGTTTTAAGGTTCCCTGTACAGTCACTATTTTTCTATAACTTTTTCTGGGAGACCTAATTTACCTATCTAGTAATATCAGTGCCCTGTATTAGTACAGGTACTAAGTTCCCATCATGAAACAGTCTGTTCCATGCTGCGAGTAGTAGTACTACCTAAACAAAATTAAAAATAGAGAAAAAAAAGTGAAACACACACACACACTTTATTAAACACAATATTAAAATACATTACTAATAAAACATTTTTTTTATTAATGATAAAAAAATGTATATTTTTTTACATGTAAATGGCCCCTTTCTACATTTTTATTATTGTCGGCTACATTTTTAGGTCCCTATTAAATTAACATTAACATTATTTTTTATTTTTTTTGTCTTTCAATTTTCTGGAGCGGGCAGGGACCTAAAAATGTAGCCTCCAATAATAAAAATGTAGAAAGGAACCATTTAAATGTAAAAATTATATATTTTTTATAATTAATTTAAAACATTTTTTTATTAGTAAAGTATTTTAATATTGTGTTTAATAAAGTGTATGTGTGTTTCACTTTTTTTCCTCTATTTTTTTACATTTTTTTAGGAATGTACTACTACATACAGCATGGAACAGACTGTTCAATGATGGGAGCTGTAGTACGTGTACTAATAGACAGATCACAGTAGGTATCACTACTGACACCCGGTGCATCGTCCTATCTATTGCAGAGATGGAGTGGCTTTCTCCTGTGCTCTCATCACTGCACTATGCTCCTGCCGGCCAGTGATGTGAATTGAATTCACATCGCTTATTCATATTTCCCACAGAGAGCTGTGATTGGCCAGATGGTTCCAGCCACTCACAGCTCTCTGCAGGAAATATGAATAATAGGTACAGTATATATACGGTATATACTCATACTCAGGCCCTTCGCTACAGGACAGGCAAACCAAGCAATTGCTTGGGGCCCCGAGCTGGCTGGGGGGCCCCGAGCAGAGCCAGTGCTTGCCTGTCCTGTAGCGATTAACAATCTTGCTCTGTGCATGTATCTTTACCAGTGTTTCCCAACCAGGGTGCCTCCAGTTGTTGTAAAACTACAACTCCCAGCATGCCCAGACAGCCAAAGGCTGTCTGGGCATGCTGGCAGTTGTAGTTTTGAAACCTCTGTAGGCATCCTGGTTGGGAAACACCGATCTATTCTAACTGTGTGTGTATGAAGCATGTACAGTATGTAATGTGTACAGTATGTGTGTGTATGATGCATGTACAGTATGTAATGTGTACAGTATGTGTATGATGCATGTATAGTATGTATGTGTACAGTATGGGGGAGATTTATCAAAACCTGTGCAAAGGAAAAGGTGCCCAGTTGCCCATAGCAACCAATCAGATCGCTTCTTTCATTTTTCACAAGGCCCCTGCAAAATGAAAGAAGCAATCTGATTGGTTGCTATGGGCAACTGAGCAACTTTTCCTTTGGACAGGTTTTGATAAATCTCCCCCTATGTGTGTATGATGCATGTATAGTATGTAATGTGTACAGTGTGTGTGTGTGTGTAGGATGCATGTACAGTATGTAATGTGTACAGTATGTGTGTATGATGCATGTACAGTATGTAATGTGTACAGTATGTGTGTGTATGATGCATGTATAGTATGTAATGTTTACAGTGTGTGTGTATGATGCATGTACTGTATGTAATGTTTACAGTGTGTGTGTATGAAGCATATATAGTATGTAATGTGTACAGTATCTGTGTGTATGATGCATGTACAGTATCTAATGTGTACAGTGTGTTGTGTGTGTATGATTCATGTACAGTATTTAATGTGCACAGTATGTTGTGTCTGTATGAAGCATGTACAGTATGTAATGTGTACAGTATGTGTGTGTATGATTCATGTACATAGTTACATAGTTACATAGTTAGTATGGTTGAAAAAAGACATACGTCCATCAAGTCCAACCAGGGGATTGAAGGGAAGGATGTAAGGGGATAAGGGAAAGGGATGTAGTTTTATAATTCTGCATAAGCTTTAATGTTATTTTGTTCCAGGAATGTATCTAACCCTGTTTTAAAGCTGTTAATTGTTCCTGCTGTGACCAGTTCCTGAGGTAGACCGTTCCATAAATTCACAGTCCTCACGGTAAAGAAGGCGTGCCGCCCCTTTAGACTAAACCTTTTCTTCTCCAGATGGAGGGAGTGCCCCCTCGTCCTTTGGGGGGGTTTAACCTGGAACAGTTTTTTTCCATATTTTTTGTATGAGCCATTAATATACTCATATACGTTTATCATATCCCCCCTTAAACGTCTCTTCTCAAGACTAAACAATTGTAACTCCTTTAATCGCTCCTCATAGCTAAGATGTTCCATGCCCCATATTAGTTTGGTCGCGCGTCTCTGCACCCTTTCCAACTCTGCAGTGTCCCTTTTATGAACAGGCGACCAAAACTGAACAGCATATTCCAGGTGAGGCCGTACCAATGCTTTATAAAGGGGGAGTATTATGTCCCTGTCCCTTGAGTCCATGCCTCTTTTGATACATGACAATATCCTGCTGGCTTTGGAAGCAGCAGCCTGACATTGCATGCTATTCTGTAGTCTGTGATCTACAAGTACACCCAGATCCTTCTCTACCAGTGACTCTGCCAGTTTAATCCCCCCTAAGACATACGACGCATGCAGGTTATTAGTACCCAGATGCATAACTTTACATTTATCCACATTGAACCTCATTTGCCAAGTGGATGCCCAGACACTTAGTCTATCCAAGTCATCTTGTAACTTATGCACATCCTCTATAGACTGTACCGTGCTACAAAGCTTGGTGTCATCTGCAAAGATAGAAACAGAGCTGTTAATACCATCCTCTATATCATTGATAAATAAATTAAACAGCAGCGGGCCCAGTACTGAACCTTGGGGTACACCACTAATAACCGGGGACCAATCAGAGTACGAATCATTTACCACCACTCTCTGGGTACGATCCATGAGCCAGTGTTCAATCCAGTTACAAACTAAAGTTTCCAAGCCCAAGGACCTTAACTTACCTGTCAGACGTCTGTGAGGGACAGTATCAAACGCTTTGGCAAAATCCAGAAACACTATATCCACAGCCATTCCTCTGTCAAGGCTTCTACTCACCTCTTCATAAAAGCAAATTAGATTGGTTTGACAACTTCTATCCTTAGTAAACCCATGCTGGCTATCACTTATAATACTATTATCCCCTATGTATTCCTGTATGTAATCCCTTATAAGTCCTTCAAACAATTTACCCACAATGCACGTTAGACTTACCGGTCTATAATTGCCTGGCGAAGACCTAGAGCCCTTCTTGAAGATTGGTACCACATTAGCCTTGCGCCAGTCCCTTGGCACAATACCAGACACCAGAGAATCTCTAAATATCATGAACAAGGGTACAGATATTACTGGACTTACCTCTCTAAGAACTCTTGGGTGTAGTCCATCCGGCCCTGGAGATTTGCTTACATTTACTTTACTTAACTTACCTTGTACCATCTCTACATTAAGCCAGTTCAGTACATTATATGATGTGTTACCAGCACTGACCTGGCCAATGTCAGCTCCTTCTTCCATAGTATATACAGAACTAAAGAACCCATTCAGTAGCTCCGCCTTCTCTTGATCGCCCGTGACAACCTCCCCATTATCATTATTAAGGGGTCCTACATGCTCTGTCCTTGGTTTTTTTGTATTTATATATCTAAAAAAATATTTAGGATTAGTTTTGCTTTCTTTGGCCACCTGTCTCTCATTTTGAATTTTTGCTGTTTTTATTACATTTTTACAGATTTTATTAAGCTCCTTGTACTGTTTAAATGTTATCGCTGACCCATCAGATTTGTATTTTTTGAAGGCTATTTTTTTGTTGTTTATTGCTCTTTTAACCTCATTTGTCAGCCATGTAGGATTTAGTTTTAATCGTTTATATTTGTTCCCCTTTGGTATATATTTAGCTGTATAGTTATTTAGAGTTGATTTAAAGATGTCCCATTTACCTTCTGTATCAGTATTTGAGAACACCTCCCCCCAGTCTATGTCCTGTAGTGCAGCCCTCAACCCAGGGAAGTTTGCCTTTTTAAAGTTATATGTTTTTGCTTTCCCCGTCTGTCTTTGTTTTCTACATTTTAAGTCAAAAGTAACTATATTGTGGTCGCTATTACCAAGGTTTTCCCGCACAGTTACATTACCAACCAGCTCTGCGTTGTTGGAAATGATCAGATCCAACAAGGCATCACTTCTTGTTGGGTCCTCCACAAACTGGCCCATAAAATTATCCTGCAATAAATTTAGGAATTTTCTCCCCTTTGTAGTTTTAGCCAACCCCGGACCCCAATCTATATCTGGATAGTTAAAATCTCCCATTATTACCACTGTACCTGCCCGGGCGGCCCTCTCTATTTGTTTATACAGCCGACCTTCTATCTCTTCAGTGATATTAGGGGGTCTGTAGATTACACCAAATATTATTTTTTCAGTATTTCCCTCCTTTTGTAATTCTACCCACAATGATTCCACATCCTCAGAATCATCACACACTATGGCATCGTTCACATTGACTTTCATACCACTTCTTACATACAGACAGACTCCACCACCTATTCTGTTCATTCTATCCTTGCGAAACAATGTAAACCCCTGCAGATTGACAGCCCAGTCATGCGAGGAGTCCAGCCATGTCTCAGTGACCCCAACTATATCAATGTGTTCCTCCAGTATCAAGGCCTCAAGCTCCCCCATTTTATTTGCTAGGCTTCTGGCATTTGTGAACATACACTTTACATTTCCATTAAGTTTTACACATGTAGTCTCACTAATGGGATTTTCAGAGTTATTGGGGTTAATGTCATTTTTTGAGTTATAAGGGCTAATTGTACTATTTAAGTTATTGGGTCTAACGTTATTATTTAAGTTATTGGGGCTAATGGGATTTTTTGCGTTATTGCGTCTAACGTTGTTATTTAAGTTATTGGGGCTAACGGTATTTTTTGAGTTAATGGGGCTTATTGTAGTTATTGAGTTATTGGGGCTAATGGAATTTTTTGAATTATTGGGATTACAATTTTTCGGGCTACATTTATTTTTACAGCTGGTTTGTAACGCATGAATCTCCTTATCCACTGCTCTTAACCTCCCCCCACAGGACTCCTCTCCACCCGCCATTATGTCCTGACCCCTCTCTAACCTATCCATCCCACTGTCTGCTTTCTTTGCTTTATTATCCTCCCCCCACTCACCTAGTTTAAATACTCAGCCACCCCTTCCAGGATTCTCTCCCCCAGCACAGCAGACCCCCTTCCATTCAGGTGCAAATTATCCGTAGAATAGAGTTTGTACCCTAATGAAAAGTCAGCCCAGTGCTCTAAAAACCCAAACCCTTCCCCCTCACACCACGACTTAAGCCATGCATTTAACTCCCTAAGCTCCCGCTGTCTTTCCTGTGATGCGCATGGCACAGGAAGTATTCCAGAGAACACAACCTTAGAGGTCCTTCCCTTCAGCTTGGCACCTAGTTCCTTGTAATTATTCTTCAAGGACCTCCACCTACCATGTATTCTGTCGTTGGTTCCCACATGGACCACGACAGCTGGGTCATCCCCAGCCCCCCCTAGTAATTTGTCCACCCTTTCCACCACATGCCGAACCCTGGCACCAGGGAGACAGCAAACCATTCGGTTGAGGTGGTCTTGGCGACAAATTATTCTATCCGTCTTCCTGATTATAGAATCCCCTACCACAACTAACTGTCTTGGCCTACCTGCGTTACCATCCCCCACACTACTAGTTGAGCTGTTCCCCCGGCTGTTAGGGAGAACAGTATCCACTATGGTTGCCATCTCTGACACTGAGGCCCTCGCATCATCGCCCAACTTGGCAATTTTACTTGGGAGATCAGAAGCAGAAGTGACCTTCCTTTTCCTGGCCCCCTTTCCAGTCCCTCTAACTACATTAACCCAGCTCCCTACTTGGGCCTCCTGGCTAGTTTCTCCAACCTCCATTTCTACCCCAGTATGTAATGTGTACAGTATGTGTGTGTATGATTCATGTACAGTATGTAATGTGTACAGTGTGTGTGTATGATGCATGTACAGTATGTAATGTGTACAGTATGTGTGTGCATGATTTATGTACAGTATGTAATGTGTACAGTGTATGTGTGTATGAAGCATGTACAGTATGTAATGTGTACAGTTTGTGTGTATGATGCATGTACAGTATGTAATGTGTACAGTATGTGTGTGCATGATTTATGTACAGTATGTAATGTGTACAGTGTATGTGTGTATGATGCATGTACAGTATGTAATGTGTACAGTATGTGTGTGCATGATTTATGTACAGTATGTAATGTGTACAGTGTATGTGTGTATGAAGCATGTACAGTATGTAATGTGTACAGTGTGTGTGTATGATGCATGTACAGTATGTAATGTGTACAGTATGTGTGTGCATGATTTATTTATTTTATTTATTTATATAGTGCCTACAGATTCTGCATCGCTTAATATGTAATAATAATTCTGCAGCGCTCAGTATGATGCATGTACAGTATGTAATGTGTACAGTGTGTGTATGATGCATGTACAGTATGTAATGTGTACAGTATGTGTGTGTATGATTCATGTACAGTATGTAATGTGTACAGTATGTGTGTGTATGATTCATGTATAGTATGTAATGTGTACAGTGTGTGTGTATGATGCATGTACAGTATGTAATGTGTACAGTATGTGTGTGCATGATTTATGTACAAAATGTAATGTGTACAGTGTATGTGTGTATGAAGCATGTACAGTATGTAATGTGTACAGTGTGTGTATGATGCATGTACAGTATGTAATGTGTACAGTATCTGTGTGTGTATGAAGCATGCATGCACAGTATGTAATGTGTACAGTGTGTATGATTCATGTATAGTATGTAATGTGTACAGTGTGTGTTTGTATGATGCATGTACAGTATGTAATGTGTACAGTGTGTGTGTGTATGATGCATGTATAGTATGTAATGTGTACAGTGTGTGTGTATGATGCATGTACAGTATGTAATGTGTACAGTATGCTGTGTGTGTATGAAGCATGCATGTACAGTATGTAATGTGTACAGTGTGTTGTGTGTGTATGCAGCATGCATGTACAGTATGTAATGTGTACAGTATCTGTGTGTGTATGAAGCATGCATGTACAGTATGTAATGTGTACAGTGTGTTGTGTGTGTATGCAGCATGCATGTACAGTATGTAATGTGTACAGTATCTGTGTGTGTATGAAGCATGCATGTACAGTATGTAATGTGTACAGTGTGTTGTGTGTGTATATAATGTATGCAGTAGCAGATCCAGGGGGGGGGGGGGAAACGGGGCAATTGCCCCGTCCCGTGCGTGCGCCCATTGGAAAGCAACGCGGTGGAGCGGAGCAGTGAACAGGACATGTGCTGGCCAGCATGGTAAGGGATCAGCGGCACATCAGCTTCAGTGCTCCGACCACCGCTCCTCCAGTCCCGGGGCCTACTGCTATGGTGGCTGGACCAGAGGAGTAGTGGTCAGAACACTGAATTAGGGCAGTAAACAGGCATACAGCATCCAGCCATACACTGTATGGCTGGAGGCTGTATGTCTGTGGGGGAACATACTACACCTAATGTGGGGGGACCATACTGCACCTAATGTGGGGGACTATACTACACCTAATGTGGGGGGACTATACTGCACCTAATGTGGGGTAAGCTATACTGCCAACCTAATGTGGAGAACTATACTGTACCTAATGTGGGGGACTATAATGCACCTAATATGGGGAACTATAGGGCATCTAATGTGGAGAACTATACTGCACCTAATGTGGAGAGAACTATACTGCACCTAATGTGGGGAGAACTATACTGCACCTAATGTGGGAGGCCTATACTGCACCTAATGTGGGGGAACTGTACTGCACCTAATGTGGGGAGAACTATACTGCACCTAATGTGGGGAGAACTATACTGCACCTAATGTGGGGAGAACTATGCTGCACCTAATGTGGGGAGAACTATACTGCACATAATGTGGGGGAACTATACTGCACCTAATGTGGGGAACTATACTGCACCTTATGTGGGGGAACTACAGCCTAATGTGGGGGAACTATACTGCACCTAATGTGGGGAACTATACTGCACCTAATGTGGGGAACTATACTGCACCTAATGTGGGGAACTATACTGCCTAATGTGGGGGATCACTGCTAGCCTAATGTGGGGAGAACTCTGCTGCACCTAACGTGGGGGAAACTGTGCCGCACCTAATGTGGGGGCCTCGTATCGACGTTCGCTCATGTCGCGCTCCCAGCATTCAAGGGCCGACGTTACTATGTCCTGACGCCGGCCCTAGAGCGTGACATGCGCGAACATCAAGGGGGGGGCCTCCATGTCCATTTTGCTTGGGGCCCCCAAATTCCTTCAAAGGGCCCTGCTCATACTACAGTGGAACCAGAGAAGAGCGGCCGCCCGCCCGCATCTATAAATTGAACAGGACGATCGCATCGGGTGTCAGACGTGACACCCGCTGCGATCTGTCTATTAATGCAGGTACTACAGGTCCCAGCAAGGAACAGAGTGTGATCCATGTTGGGAGCAGTAGTACCTGCAGTTAAGGTCAGTTCACAGCAGGTGAACTGACACCGATTGCGATTGTCCTATCTATTGCAGAGATGCGAGCGCAGGAGAAACCCGCTCGCATCTATACATTATACAGGGTGGTCGCAGGGGTGTCTCTAATGAAGAAATTCGTTATTTTGAATCGAGTCAAAGTCCGAATTCGGTCCAAATTGAATTTTACATGAAATTCGGAACGGATTCGACTTCGTCCGATTCAATTCGCTCATCTCTGGTAAAGAGTCCATCAGACAAGATATTTATTAAAAACGCCAATGTTATGCATATTAGTGTGCAATATACAGAACTGATATTACAGATTTTTTTCATAGATGAATCAGACCAACATTAAAAAAAACATTGAAAGTTAAATTGCTTATCATTAGAGATGAGCGAATCGAAGCTGACAAATCCGAATTCATTACGAATTTCATGAAAAACCTGATTTGCCACAAATGTGCATATCATTGCGATTCTATCACGCAAATTGCTTCCTGAAACTCCTTAGTGAGGTCTAGGCTACAGGGCATCTAAAAGTACATGGGGCAAGGAACTCTGGGAAGGTATGTGATGTTCCTGAATCACATGCAGGATGCAGCTTATCAGCAGCCAGTCACCACTGTGATGTCACAGCCCTATATAATCGACATCCTGTGTGTATTTGTCACACAAAAAAGCTTTTTCCAGCAGCGTTTCACCTCCTAGTCACATCAGTGTTCTGGTGGACAGAGAGCAGTGCATTTTTGCACAGAAAATATTTTTTACTGCAGCCATTAACATCCCAGTTACTTTCTACAGCACTGTATTACAGAGAGGGGCAGAGAGCTGTGTGTTGCCTCATACATTTCAAAAAGTTGGCTCATCTTGATGAACCTTAAGAGGATGGAGAAAAAAAATTCAGCACAATTCTGTGTCTTTTTTTCCTCAACAAATGGTCTGTTGGTTATGCTAGTCTGTAGATGGTATAATACCCAGCAGTCATTTCCTAATAGTCTTTGAGAGAGTGCAAATTTGGGTTTAGTACACAGCGACTGTGTGGTGCTGGTGTTGTGCAAAACTATGGGTTTTTTTTTAAGCGTACTGTAGCGCATTTTTCTGCCCTCATAAGTGCATAGAACATACATACTTCTAAGTAGTATATTATTTTGTACCTGTTAATCCGTCAAGGGCCTACATACTGTGAAAGTCCAGGTAAAGTAATCACCGGCTGGTGTTTTACTCCAAAAGTTTTTTTTAAGCGTACTGTAGCACATTTTTCTGCCCTCATAAGTGCATACCACATACCTACATCTAAGTAGTGTACAATTTTGTACCTGTTAATCTGTCAAGGGCCGACATACTGCCAAAGTCCAGGCAAAAGTAATCACTGGCTGGTGTTTTACTCCAATACTTTTTTTTAAGCATACTTTAGAGCATTTTTCTGCCCTCATAAGTGCATACCACATACCTACATCTAAGTAGTGTACAATTTTGTACCTGTTTATCTGTCAAGGGCCTACATACTGTGAAAGTCCAGGCAAAAGTAATCACTGGCTGGTGTTTTACTCAATAGGTTTTTTTTTTTTTTTTTTTTTAAGTGTACTGTAGCGCATTTTTCTGTCCTCATAAGTGCATACCACATACCTACATCTAAGTAGTGCACAATTTGGTAACAATTAATCTGTCAAGGGCCTAGATACTGTGTAAGTCCGGGCAAAAGTAATCACTGGCTGGTGTTTTACTTCAATACGTTTTTTTAAGCGTACTGTAGAGCATTTTTCTGCCCTCATAAGTGCATACCACATACCTACATCTAAGTAGTGTACAATTTTGTACCTGTTAATCTGTCAAGGGCCTACATACTGTGAAAGTCCAGGCAAAAGTAATCACTGGCTGGTGTTTTACTCCAATACGTTTTTTTTTTAAGTGTACTGTAGCGCATTTTTCTGTCCTCATAAGTGCATACCACATACCTACATCTAAGTAGTGCACAATTTGGTAACTATTAATCTGTCAAGGGCCTAGATACTGTGTAATTCCGGGCAAAAGTAATCATCGGCTGGTGTTTTACTCTAATAATTTTTTTAAGCGTACCGTAGCACATTTTTCTGCCCTCATCAGTGCACACCAAATACCTACATCTAATTAATGTACTCTTTTAAACCTGTTAATCTTTCTAGGGCCAACACTGTGAGGGCTGAACTGGAGGAGGGGCACAGTGGAGCACAGTTTAGGTTTCCACAATGGGCAGTTTTTCTAGTCATCTGACAGGAGAGAAGGAGCAGCTAGAGGATTATGAGGAAGGCGAGACAGAGTACCCAGACACACCGTGGCAGTGTACAGTGGAGATGGAGGCAGGGAGTCCCTCCGAGTACCTTGCACAAATAGCACGACGCTTGCTCACTAACTTGCGTAGTGACCGCCGAATTGTCAACATTCGGCAGCTGGATGACTTCTGCCTCTCCACTAGTGTTGAGCGGCATAGGCCATATTCGAATTCGCGAATATTCGCGAATATATGGACGAATATTCATCATATATTCGCGAATATTCGCATATTCGCTATATTCTCATTTTATTTTCGCATATACGAATATTCACGTATGCGAAAATTAACATATGTGAAAATTAGCATATACAAAATTAACATACGCGAATATTCGCATATGCGAAAATTAGCATATGCTAAATTTCACATATGCGAATTTTCGCATGCCAGTCTCACACAGTAGTATTACAGCCTTCTTTACACCACACAAGCTGGAAGCAGAGAGGGGTGATCACTGTGATGTGTACTGTGAAGAAGAAAAAAAAAAAAAAAAATACGAATATTCGTAATTACGAATATATAGCGCTATATTCGCAAAATTCGCGAATTCGCGAATATGCGATATTCGCGAATAATATTCGAATTGCGAATATTCGCGAGCAACACTACTCTCCACCTTATTGGAACCTCGCTACCTCCACAAAATGGGGGCATTTTTTTACACCCACTGAGAGGGAGGACAAACTGACCTACTACAGAGACATCCATTGTAGTCAGTTGGCCAATGCCTATCGGCGCCATCGCTTATCCTCTCACAGGTCTGACTCGGGGGGGCCCCTGTGCTCACCAACCACTGCCATGGCTGCTGGGGAGGGGTGGGGTGGCAGGAGCAGTATCAGCTCCATCAGCAAAAGCTTGAGTCTAGAGACGTTAAAGAGTACCTTTCTTCACCCGCATAGTGAAGCAACTCATCAGCAGCAGGTAGACCTGGAGCAGGACCTGAAGCAGCAGGTGGTGGCATACCTTGAGATGACCATACCAACACACCTTGAAGATCCGCTGGACTTCTGGGCAGCCAAACTTGTTTTGTGGCCGCAACTAGCAGAGTTTGTCATGGAAAAGCTGTCCTGCCCGGCCAGTAGTGAGCCATCAGAGCGGGTGTTTAGTGCAGCGGGGTCCATAGTCATCCCAAGGAGATCTCTTCTGTCCACAAAAAATGTGGAGAGATTGACCTTTGTGAAGAGGAATCAGGCATGGATCAGCCAGGATTTCCCCCACCAATGCCTAATGCTTCAGAGAAGATTGACCTTGGTGCCACACAAACACTTCACAAATATGGATTGTGCCGAACAAATATAAGGCGCTGCTCCCCAGTTACAAACATTCCTCTGCATCAAACCTTTTTTACCCACCTTCGTCACCAGGCTGTGCCATTCAGCCACTATATGGTCTCCTCATGCTTCAGCCACCTCCAGGCTGTGTTATTCAACCACTATGTGGTCTCCTCATGCTTCAGCTAATTCCAGGCTGTGCCATTCAGACACTATATGGTCTCCTCATGCTTCAGCCAATTCCAGGCTGTGCCTTTCAGCCACTATTTGGTCTCTTCATGCTTCAGCCACCTCCAGGTTTTGGCATTCAGCCACTATATTGTCTCCTCATGTTTTAGCCAGTTCCAGGCTGTGCCATTAAGCCCCTATATGGTTTCCTCATGCTTCAGCCACCTCCAGTGTGTGGCATTCAGCCCCTATATGGTCTTCTCATGCTTCAGCCACCTCCAGGCCTGGGCCATTTCCTAAAAATATTTAATGGTAGCACTAGCTAAGAAAAATCTTCAATTTAAATTTTAAAATTCATATTTTAATCTTAGGGATTTTGAAGCCCTATTGTCTACTCATGCTGATGCCAGCTCCAGGCTATGCCATTCAGCCACTATATGGTTTACTGATGCTGCAGGGCCTTGTAAAATACCTAAAATATATGTTATGTTAGCACTAGCTACGAAAAATCTTTAATTACAATTTTAAAATTACTCTTTTAATCTTAGGGATTGTGAAGCCTTATTGTCTATTCATGCTGCCGCCAGCTCCAGGCTGTGCTATTCAGCCACTATATGGTTTACTGATGCTGCTGGGCCTGGGACATTACCTAAAAATATTTTATGGTTGCACTAGCTAAGATAAATCTTCCATTTACATTTTCTAAAATATCTTTAATCTTCTCTATTGTGAGACCCAATGGTCTTGTCAGGCTGTTGCCACCTCCAGGTTGGGTCGTTCTGTCACTATATACTCTCCTCATGCTGCCGCCAATTCCAGGCTGTGTCATTCTGCCAGATTATGGTCTCCTCATGCTGCTGCCACCTCTAGGCTCTGTCATTATGCCACCATGTGACACCTTGTTAGATTGGGTTTTGTGGTCATACAATTGTAGTTCAAAGTAAACACTGGGACATTAAACTTGGGAATCTAATATAAATTTAAAGAAATCAATGTATTCTTTTCAAGACTGAGGCCCTATGGCCATAGACATAATATTACCTTTGGAATTATCACAACAATCCAAACAGCTTGGAGCGATAACAATGAACCATAACTGATTAAATGAAACATTCGCACTTTCATAGTCAGGGGCGCTGAGAGTCAGGGGCTGGTTCAGGTGGTATCTCGCCACGGAGGACCACCAGCTTGACGCTCATCAGAATGGGTACTCAAAAAATTATAATTAATTCAAATTGAATTAAATAAAAATTACATTAAAATCTCTTTTTTCTCCCTGCTGCCACATTGACGCTCTGCAGCAGTGATTCTAATAGCAATGCCTGTAATCTGCATGCCATACTGAAAAACACTATTATTTCACTAACCCAGCACACTCCCTGTTAGGACAAGGCAAAGTGCTCTACATCTCTATTGAGGCTCTCAGTAGCCAGAAATAATAGAGATTTGCCGCAAAAATATTTGACCCGAACCAAATTTTTTTGAAAAATTTGGCGAATCGGCCGAATCGAATTTCAAAAGTTTGCTCATCTCTACTTATTCTATGTTTCATTCATTATAACTCAGAAATGTAAAATGATATTCAATCATTCACAAAAGTGATTCTTATGAAACAGGGTTTAGTAGCACTCAAACTGTTACTGATCCCACCCGATTCCTCCATCATGTTCTGACTAGAGACCGCAGCTCCTATTGACATCTGGTGGTTAAAGGAAATCTGTCATCAGTGTCACCTGCACTAACCTGTCAGTATGGAAAGGAAGTGCAGGTGACACAGATGACATTGATACTTACCTGGTCTCGTTCTGTGCTCTGGTTCTCTCGCTTCTTCTTCTTCTGAATGTTCCATTCCGAGGCCAACTTGGAGCATGGGTGGAATTTGTTAACATCACAGCTGCTGTTTGGTAGCAGTGGGACCCAGCAGAGAAGCAGGGGCGTTGATGTCATGAAGCTCATGCTACAAGTAGGCCCCAGTACGGAAGACACAGAAGAAGACTACAGGAGAAGCAAAGCACAGAACGGGCACATGTGAGTATTGTTGTCATCAGTGTCACCTGCACTACCTGTCTGTACCAATAGGTTGGCTCAGGTGACACTGATGACAGATTTCCTTTAAACTGGAAGCATACTCCACTCCTGCCTTTGCTTCCATCCTTCACAGTGATCCTGCAGGGACTGTGGTTCTTCTGCTCTGGTTGCAAAGCAACAATAGGTTGTTAAGGTAACTGGTGCTCATGGATAACATTCTGCCTGGTGGCCTATTTTAAGGATTACCCTGCCATTCTATTGGATTGTTTATCTGGTACCTGTTGTGTTCCTGAATTTGCTTCTATGACTATTCCAGGGACTACAGCATAGGGATCTTTCTTTATTAGCATCCACACCTTTTTCGAAGGAAAGGACTTAGTAACTACTAAATGGATTGAAGTTTAGAGAATCCATATTCCAATTTCAATAGAAATCAGGAGCAACTGCTGGTGAAGCTTGTGGGTCCATTTCTGGAATGGAGAATATTATTTGGATTATATTCTGTCCTAAATTACCGCCTTCTCTACAGATAAAGAATAGCTTCATTTCCAGTCCTTATTATTATTATTTTTTTTTTTTACCAAGGTGAAGATACAGTCTGCTGCCACTCTTCAAAAGATTTGGAAATCAAACACATTTTGGATTGGTAGAAGTAAGAACCATCCAATGTCCAGCAGTGTATATTCTTTATATAGCAATTATCTGGTCCTGGTAGGGATGTGAATAAGCCTTCCAATCATGAATGCCCTGCTGCTCAGGGGGTGGTTGTGTTAAGGTAAGTAGCTAATAGGGGTGCAGGGGTAGCTATTGCACCCCACCTTGATGCTTAAAGGGGTTTTCCACCATAAGGTGATTTTAGTACGTACCTGCCAGACAGTATTGGACATTCTTAATAAGGATTGTGCTTATCTTTGGGTTAAATGGCTATGTTGTGAGATTACCATAACAATGTGGCTCTCTTTTATTGCACTGGCTATTTCCTGTTGGAGTTTGTTCTCTCAAACTACAAGTTCCATAATTTTCTTCCTCCCACACATCAGCCACCCCATCCATTGAAACACACCTGTGCTCTCTTCAGTGCAATAGACCAGTGTTTTCTCCAGCTGTTGCAAATTCTTGCAGAATGATCTTCCACCCAGCCGTCGCTCCAACCATTGAAGCACAAGATACACAAGATACGGGATACAAGGCTGGTTGGTGGTCAGACCGCTGGGACCCACACAATCTCCAGAAAGGGACCCAGCTGGTTTCTATGAGAGCTCCAAGGAGATACAAGTCCAGCACTTGGGCATCATCAGCACTCCCATAGAAATGAAGGGAGCGTGTGCTCTCTAGCAGTAGACGACACATGCTCTTCATTAACGGAGTAGTCCAGTAGTGAACAAGTGGTGAACAACTTATCTCCTATCCTAAGGATAGGTGATAAGTTGCAGATTGCGGGGGTCCGACCGCTGGGGCCCCCTGCGATCTCCTGTACGGGGCCCCGACAGCCAGCACGAAGGGGGCGTGTTGACCCCTGCACGAAGCGGTGGCCGACACGCCCCCTCAATACGACTCTATGGCAGAGCCGGAGTGCTGCCTTCGGCAATCTCCGGCTCTGCCATAGTGAGGTATTGAGGGGGCGTGTCAGCCACCACTTCATGCGGGGGTCGACACCCGCTATCTGGCTGGAGAGCCTGGCCCCCGTACAGAGAGATTGCAGGGGGCCCCAGCGGTCGGACCCCCTGCGATTTCAAACTTATCCCCTATCCTTAGGATAGGGGATACGTTTTTCACCACTGGAATACCCCTTTAAGCGAGATGGGTTCACGATGCGTAGATTGCCGGGGGTCCCAACAGTTGGACTTCCCATGTGATCAGCTAATTATCCCCTATCCTGTGGATAGGCAATAAGTTAAATATGACTGCAGTACTTTAATTTTGCTCACACTCACAATGTATAACGATAATAAAAAAAGAAAAGCAAGAAACTCTTCCATCTTAAAATCAAGACACAAAAGAGAAAAAGACAAAACTTAACTTTTCTAACAGTAAAACAAATCAGAAGCAGACTACTGTATATTATTTCCTGAAGGAAAACTGAGTGAGAAAACTTCAGGTGGTCCACAAGGACCTGTCCTTGAAGATAATAGTCTGGCATTTCAAATTACAATACGTGGTACAGATCAGAAAATTGAGCTCTTCCTGTACTCTCCAAAAGATTTCTCAATTTCAAAATGTCATAAAGGGCTCTTGAATACACTTATTAATCTGTACTAAATCATAAAGAGCAGGTCTGTTGTCTTTAAGCATTTGATCATGTGTGCCATCATAATAACATTTCCACATTCTCCCGCTTAAGCCTTGTGTATTCTAATGCAACTAAACTAAGTGAGATGTTTTCTTTAAAGTAGAGCATGAGATGAAGATCAATATTAATGCACTAAAAAGTATACAAGTTTTTGATACACAAACTATTACTGGGTAATCATATTTAAAACATTGAAATAGATGATATTTTAAAGGTGTATTCACATACTGTATCCTGCGCATATTTGATATTAGTTCAGTCATTTAGTTTTACATTGAAATCTGCAGCATATCATAGCGTAAATACTGCTTATCTGATGCACATGTATTTTTATGTGCTAGCAAAGTTTATGGAAGTAATAATAAACACCCATATATTTTGCCAGCACTGAAAAATGCATGTATGTCAAAAAAGCAGCGTTTACACTAAGTGTGACCCTACCCTAAAGGCGTATTCCCAGTTGATTTTATTCTATATAGATTTTTTCTAAATATAAAAAAGCAAACAAACACCTCCCTAACTCCTGTCACTACCACCATTTTCCTAGAACCAGTCACTTGCCCAGGACTTGCTGCCTGCTCAGCCAATCAGCTGTATTCATCCTCAGTTGCTGATTGGCTGAGCAGGCAGTGCATGCGTCGACCCACAAACACAGCAAGTGCTATTGCAGTCGGAGAGAGGAAAGTAAGTATATTTTATGATGTGGAGCAGGATTTCTGGTCAAACATGAATGGAGTCCCCTGCTCCTTGTTCTGAATGGTAAGCCAACAATGCTTTATACATCACTGGCTTACTGTAAATAGATTTTCTGGGCTCTTCATCTGCTGTCTGTAGATTGACTAAGTCCAGCAAGTCTCTATGCTGTACACACCACTTGTTTACTTCTGCATTTTTAGTGGTGTTAGAAGGGCAGAGAGGTGGCTAAAGTTGAGGAGCTGAGCTGGGTGGAGAACACAATGGCGCATGCAGGAGTACCGAATGGTGGGGGCTTGGAATCAAATCACAATATTACTCTATTGTGCCCGACCCATAGAGTCTCACCGGCTGGCCAGGTAGCCTGCTTACATTCTGTCTCTGCTCCTGTTTACGTCCCCCCCTCTTCTAATAGCATAGAGTGACACAGAAAGTATGTAAGGATGGCTAGAACTGTACATCAGCATTCCCTTTTGACAATTTCCTTACCCAATACCTCAAATGTATCAGCAAAACATGATGTCAGTTGGGTCTAAAAAGTTTTCGTAACGAAAATGAAGGCAGAACATTTTTAAAGTAGAAAGTACACATCCTCATCAATCTAAGATAGAATGGAACTAAAGACAATTAAAAGACAAAATAAAGACTTTAATGTTACCATAATGGTTAATGTTTTGTAGGCAATCCAAGGCTTAGGGGATAATAGTTCACTATGAGTTCATTAGATACTTTCAAAATTGATTAATTGCATCGTAAGCGCATTAATGAAGGCCCATTTATATTCATTAAAATAACCTATAGGAGAAAATTGATCCATGATTAATTGTATTCCGGTGTATAAATCCTCAATGTTGTTTTAGAAATGTGTGTTACTCTAGATGAGTTTATTTGTTTTTATGTGCATATGTAGTAGGGTACTGGACACATGTAACTATCCATCAATTTGTCTGCAGGTAAAGTGCGCCTAAGAAATGTTCATAATGCAGCTACAAATCCGGCTCTGCTACATGTGCAGTTGACATTAGTAAAGCCATAACCAGACTAGTGTCTTAATGGTAAGATTGTGTTTCTGTGACTTTTTTTTTTCTGCCGTATGAACATGAGTATTACATATGTTGTCCAGTCTAAAACATAAAACTGAAATAATTGGGGAAAATAAACTGTAAATTCATTTATAAGATTTTACAGAAATGAGTTACTTCATTTAGGTATATAATCCCCAACAGGGATTATCCACCATGAGATGATTTTAGTACTTACCTGCCAGACCGTAATAGACATTCTGAGCAAGTATTTGTGCTTTTCGTGGGCTAAATGGCTATGTTGTGAGATTACCAAAAGGCTGTGGTTATCTTTTTGTGAAATGGATATTTCCCGTTTGAAATCCCTTCGTCAAACTATATATCTCATAATATCTTGTTTGTAGGCGTGAGGTCAGTTTTCTCCCTCCCACACATCAGCCACCCCACCCATTGAAGCACAGGTGTGCTGCCTTCTATGCTTTTCTGTGAACAATAGACCTGTGTTTTCTAACCAGGGTGCCGCCAGCTCTTGCAAATCTACAATTCACTGCAGAATGATCTCCCATCCAGCAGTCGCTTCACCCATAGAAGGAGAAAGACTCCCTGACATCACCTGACTAATCATCAAATGTCTCAAACCGCACTGCAACCTGGGAAAAACTGAGAAGACAGTCATTTGGTATGCGGTTAAAAAAAAGAAAAGATTGGGGCAAAGATCACATAAGAATTGCAAGAATAGCCATCAAATACAGGTACAGACACTATATTTTAATCTTTAATAACATGACAGATCCTGTAGCATAGTCAGATAAAAAAAAAAAAAAATTGGAATACCCCTTTAGGTACATTCACATGTAGGGAGAAGCGAATCGAATCTGACATATCCAAATTCGTTACGAATTTCAGGAAATATTCGATTTGGAACGAATGCAAATATTGCCATGATTCGCTTCATTAAACTCCATTTAGTATGGTCCAGGCTATCTAAAATTGTGGTTCCACATGTGAGGACATGGGGCAAGGAATCCTGGGAAGCCAGTCACCCCTGTGATGTCACAGCCCTATATAATCGACAGCCATTTTGTGGCCAGTCACTTCAGCCTTTTATTGCAGAGAGAGAGAGAGAGGGGCAGAAAGCGCTTTGTGTTGCACAGAAAATAATTTTTCCTGCAGCGATTCACCTCCCAGCCACATCAGCATTCTTTTGCACAGAGACAGGGACAGAGAGCAGTGTGTGTTGCACAAAAAAGCATTTTTACAGCAGCGATTCACCTCCCAGGCACATCAGTGTTCTATTGCAGAGAAAGAGGGACAGACAACAGTGTGTGTTGCACAAAACAGCATTTTTACAGCAGTGATTCACCTAACAGTCACATCAGTGTTCTAATACAGAGAGGAACAGAGAGTAGTTTGTTGCACAGAAAATATTTTTTTACAGCAGCAATTCACCTCAAGCCTAGAAGCACTGATAGGGAATGGAGTTAGACTGAGAGAGAAAGTGCAATTTTGGGTGTAGTGGGCAGCTACAGTGTGCTGCAGCACTGGTGTGTACTGCTGGTGTTGTACATAAATACTGTTTTAAGTGTACTGGAGCGCATTGTCCTCCCCTCATAAGTGCATACCAGCAGTAAGTGCATAAGTGGTGTACTATTTTGTTCCTGTTAATTCTTAAGGGCCTAGATACTGTGAAAGGCTAGCCAAAAGTACACACCTGCTGGTGTTGTACAAAAATACAATTTTAAGCGTACTGGAGCGTATTGTACTCCCCTCATATACGCACTAACTATGTCAGGAAGATGTCAGGCAGAGAATAGGCCTAAATTTATCAGGCAGAGGTTACAGCAGACAAGGGGCGAGTGGCCTGAGCTCCCGGTATCAGCTAGCGGTCGTGTCTCGACTAGCAACCCATCTGCCGTCATCGATTATTAACATGGTCATCCACTTCATAACAAGTGACATCTGACAACCCCACTCAACAGTCGGTGGGTTCTTCAGACACAACCCTCAGTTGGAATGGTCCGGGAGCAATCCCTGTCCTCCCATTGCCCCTGCCCTGTGCTGTTCCCTCTCCCACAGAAGTATCTTATGCTGTTGGTTCAGCTCCACTATTTAATGAAGACCATCTAGAGGACAGTCAGCAGCTACTGCCCAGCCAAGAAGTGGAGGAGACATCCGCCGCTTCCTCTGCTAGGCAGGCAAGTAGTGATGAGGAGAGTGGTGTGGGAGGTGGTGTTGCAAGCGTTCAGGCTCCTGAAGCAGACACCGTTGAGGAACCTGAGGAGGACATCAGTGACATGCAGACACAACTTGATCATGATAAAGCCGATCGCACTGCTGGGTGCTGAAGGGGCTTCATCATCATTAAGAAAAGAGGGTTGCAGGTTACCCGTGAGGCAGCAGTTGAGCCAGCAAGCTGGTGGCATGGTTGGCAGTCAGCATGGTGGCAGAAGGGGAAAGTCTGGAGCCAAACGAGACCAGGGTAGACCACCTGCTTCGCGGAAGCCTACCTTCTCGGGAGTTAGTGAAACAGGGGTTCCTGGAGTCGACTGCAGTAGTAGTCAATCAGTGCGGACTGTTGGTGGGAAAATCAGCTTCTCGATGGTGTGGCAGTTTTTCATCAAGCATCCGGAGGATGTTAACATGGCCACATGCAAGATGTTTCGGCAAAAGCATGGCCAAGGTCCCAATGTTATAACCACGGCCCTGTGTCAACATATGCAGCGTCACCATAAAGCAGCCTGAAAGAACAGTGGCATCACCCAGTGGCATGCCACTACATTTCAGCCAGCAAAGGCTCCCCCACCACAGCCGAAGGGGGCTGTGTGTCATACCCATCTTATGTCGCTCCAGATGCTCCTGCCCCTCCTACTTCAAGTCAGTTATTCCGCCAGCAATCCATCGTCGAAGCCATGTCCAAGAGACAACAATATGCACCCACTCATCAAACAGCGCAGAAGCCGAATGTGCTCCTGTTGACGTTTCTGCTGCTGCAGTCCCTCCCTTTTCAAGTGGAGAGGGAGCCTCCAAGGAGGTGGCGGACATCAGGAGGCGGTGGACACACTCGGAAGGTAGAATCAACTTTAATCACCCATCATGCAACGCGTTTCACAGATTATCTGCTTCATCAGGCAGCAGAGGAATAGAGAGGGCGCTACCTAGCGCATTACCACTAAAAACCAGGGTGAACAAAGGTAATTGTAATGCTCACCCAGAATGTTACACTCGCCAAGTGTTACAATGGAAAAGAACTTGTGTGTGAGCATGCCGGCAGCCGGTCCACCTTCGGAAAGATGCACAAATAAACAGGGAGCCTCCAAGGAGGTGGCGGACATCAGAAGGCGCTGGACACACTCGGAAGGTAGAATCAACTTTAATCACCCATCATGCCACGCGTTTCACAGATTATCTGCTTCATGAAGCAGATAATCTGATGAAGCAGATAATCTGTGAAACACATTGCATGATGGGTGATTAAAGTTGATTCTACCTTCCGAGTGTGTCCAGCACCTCCTGATGTCCGCCACCTCCTTTTAGGCTCCCTGTTTATTTGTGCATCTTTACAAAGGTGGACCGGCTGCCGGCATACTCACACACAAGTTCTTTTCCATTGTTACACTTGGCGAGTGTAACATTCTGGGTGAGCACTACAATTACCTTTGTTCACCCTGGTTTTTAGTGGTAATGCGCTAGGTAGCGCCCTCTCTATTCCTCTGCTGTTTTCAAGTGGAGGACTCTGCACCTTTCAGAGAACTGATGGCTTGTACTGAGCTGAGGTGGGGAGTCCCAAGCCGTCATTTCTTAGCGAAAATAGCAGTACCAGCCCTGCACAATTTTGTGGAACAAAAGGTGGTCCAGTCCTTGATCCTGTCGGTGTGTACCAAGGTGCACGGCAGTGCCAACGTGTGGAGCTGTAACTACGGTCAGGGACAATACATTTACGTCTCACTGGGTGAATGTGGTTCCCGCATAGCAACAACAGCAACTTGGACAGGTCACGTCGCTTCCGCCTCCATGTTCTCAGGTCATCCTGTGACAGGTCCTGTGACAGTGTGCGATTTTGCCTCCTCATCCTCCACCATGTCCTCAGCCTTCACTGCACGGACAAATCTTAAAAGGAAAGGTGTGGAAAAAACACCATGTACCGCCTACACCACCAAGTATTGATGTGATGTGAAGACCTCTAAAAGGTGGAAGGGAACAATGTAACCGGGGGGGGGGGGGTAAAAACTTTCCCTGTATGGCCCTACTCTCGCATTATTAATTTCCTTCTTGGCAAGTGTTACTCGCCCTAAAAAGGGGGGCCCACACAGGAACCTCTCCCTATTTTCCCCTACAAACACTGTCATTTCCTAGGGTTTTTAGGTGGAAATAAAGAGAGTTTCCTGTGTGGGGCCACCCTTTTTAGGATGAGTAACACTTAACAAGAAGTGTATTAATAGCGAGAGAGTAGGGCCTTGCAGGGGAAGTTTTTACCACCACTTGCTACAATGAATATTGCATTGTTCCCATCCACCTTATCCAGGAAAGTGTTACACATCTTAAAAAGGGCGGCTCCACAAAGGAACCAATCCCTATTTCCACGTAAAAACCCTGGGAAATGGCAGTGTTTGTAGGGGGAAATAGAGAGAGGTTCCTGTGTGGGGCCCCCCATTTTAGGGCAAGTAACACCTGCCAAGAAGGGAATTAATAATGCAAGAGTAGGGCCTTACAGGGGAAGTGTTTACCCCCACCAGTTACAACGGACTATACGTTGCTCCCTTCCACCTTTTAGAGGTCTTTGCATCACATCAATACTTGGTGGTGTAGGTGGCACATGGTGTTTTTTGCACACCTTTCCTTTAGTTTGATTTAAAAAAAATATTTGGGGTCCATATATTTCATCGTAAGCATATTATTAAAAGTTAAGTTTTATGTAAAGCATATCCTCAATACTTACTTGTGCACACTAACAATTTTACAAAAGCTGCTTCAGCTACTATTTTGCTCCTGCCACCCGCATGATGCCACACATCTGATGCCAAGTTCTCCTTTTTTCACTGATATGGTACTGATGAAAACTGGTACTGATAAAAACTTCAGAACACAGCACAAAAAAAAGGGCCCTCATATATCCACGTATATGGAAAAGTAAAAAAGTTGTAGTGGTCAGAAGATGACAATTTTACACATACTAATTTTGGTGCATTTAGTTATAATTTTTGAAAGTAGTAAAATAAAATAAAACCTATATAAATTAAGTATCCTTGTAACCATATGTACCAACAGAATAAAGAGATGGTGTAATTTTTACAAAAAAGTGTACTACATAGAATCGGAAGCCCCAAAAAGTTAAGGAGTTAAGCCACTATATGGTCTCCTCATGGTGCCGCCACTCCACGCTGTGTCATTCAGCCACTATATAGTCTGCTCATGCTGCCGCCACCTCCACGCTGTGTCATTCAGGCACAAAATGGTCTTCTCATGCTGCCGCCAACTCCAGGCTGTGTCATTCAGCCTCTATGTGGTCTCCTCATGCTGCTGCCAACTCCAAGCTGTGAAATTCAGCCACTATATGGTCTCCTCATGCTGCCGCCAACTTCAAGCTGTGTAATTCAGCCACTTTATGGTCCTCTCATGCTGCTGCCACCTCCACACTATGTCATTCAGACACTTAAACGCCTTCACATGCTGCCGCTAACTCCAGGCTGCATCATTCAGCCACTATATGCTGTAGCCAACTTCAAGCTGTGTAATTCAGCCACTATGTAGTCTCCTCCTGCTGCCGCCACCTCTGCGCTGTGTCATTCAGCCACTATATGGTCTCTTCATGTTGACGCAACCTCCAGGCTGTGTCATTCAGCCACTATATGCTGCCGCCAACTCCAGGCTGTGTCATTCAGCCACTATGTAGTCTCCTCATGCTGCCACCACCTCTGCGCTGTGTCATTCAGGCACTATATGGTCTTCTCATGCTGCCGCCAACTCCAGGCTGTCATTCAGCCACTATATGCTGCCACCAACTGCAGGCTGTGTCATTCAGCCACTATGTGACCTCCTCATGCTGCCGCCACCTCTGTGCTGTGTCATTCTGGCACTATATGGTCTTCTCATGCTCCCGCCAACTCCAGGCTGTGTCATTCAGCCACTACATGTTCTTCTTATGCTGATGCCACCTCCACGCTGTGTCATTCAGCCACTATATGGTCTCCTCATGCTGCTGCCACCTCCACACTGTGTCATTCAGCCACTATGTTAACCTATGTTTGTCTTAGTAGCAAATCTTCGTAAAGCAAATCTTTAAACTTCATTCTATGAGAATAAACAATTATAGATCCTCAAAATAAAATATATGGTCTGCTCATTATGCCGCCACCTCCACGTTGTGTCATTCATCTACTATATGGTCACTAGGAGACCTCCTCATGCTGCCACCACCTCTGCGCTGTGTCATTCTGGCACTATATGGTCTTCTCATGCTGTCGCCAACTCCAGGTTGTGTCATTCAGCCAATACATGTTCTTATGCTGCTGCCACCTCCATGCTGTGTCATTCAGCCACTATATGGTCTCCTCATACTGCCGCCAACTTCAAGCTGTGTAATTCAGCCACTTTATGGTCCTCTCATGCTGCTGCCACCTCCACACTATGTCATTCAGACACTATATGTTCTCCTCATGCTGCTGCCAACCTAGACTGTGTCACTCAGCCACTACATGGTCTCCTCATGCTGCTGTCAACTCCAGGCTGTGTCATTAAGCCACTATATTAAAATATGTTTGTCTTAGTAGCAAATCTTCGTAAAGCAACTCTTTAAACTTCTTTCTATGAGAATAAACAATTATAGCTCCTTAAAATAAAATATTTTATTTAAGCAAATTACTTTTATTTAAATAACAAAATGATGTAATACTGTCATTTTACCCCTAGTCTTACAGAAAATTACATGCATATTTACTAACACAGACTTTCCTGCTTGAAAAACGTCTGCTACATCTTCATTCTCCTATAATCAAAAATAATTTTGAAATTCATGTTCTCAATAATGGACATAATAGCTCCTTACCTGATGTGCACTATCCAACTTTTGTCATCAGCACACATGGTAAATAACTCCTGCCTTATTTTAACAAAGCACATAAATGCATATACCAAATATTATTCTCCAGAAATAGAACCACTCCTGCCTGTTGGCTTTGTCTTATATTTCATCTCAACCTCATTTAAATGAGTTGAAAGACCGACACAGCCCATGGCCGCTGTTTTGGATGGAAAGCTAGAAAACTATTTTCTAATCTTATATAGTCCCTTTAAAAAAAAAAAAAAAAATAGTACATTGTACCATACTGAATAAACTACAGCCCAGACCATTTTTTGGTTATTATCTAGATTTTAATGCTAAATCAGTTTCTATAAGATATACTTCATCATAAAATAGCGTAGAGCTTGACACAGCTAACAAATTTTTCCTGGAAAGTCAATGTTAAATAGTTCCCCCAAAATGTATTTCAATCTATCAATTTATCACAGAATGGAAATCAGGTAATCTGTAATACACAAGTTTTTGTCTGCATAAGTTATTTTAATAGACCTATCACAAATGAGAACTCGACCATCTGCTCAATCTTCTAATTACAAATGCAAAAACAGTGTTGTCTCAAACAGCATCATAAACCAGCAGAATAGAAGTGATTTAAATGCATGAATGGGTTTTTTACTCAATACAGGATGCATCTGTTGTGATATATTTTTTACAGCTTCAGGAGGATCTTTATTTATTTATTTTTTATTTTTTTACCCTGTGAATTTACCTTATTATTCTCAAAGGGAAAATGCAGAGTAAGAATATTTAACAGAATGAAGAATAAATGGGAAATAGCTGATCAGGGCAGTAGTAAAAGTTACATTTTAAAATAAGTCAAATGTTTTATTTCAGGGGTTCCCAGGAAAACAAACTTAGACACCAAGTTTGTTAAAACTAAAATCATGCTGTATTATGTGTGAATTGAACTCATGTATATATATATATATATATATATATATATATATATATATATATATTTTTTTTTTTTTTTACTACTCTAAGGATTGGTCATCATTGTGTGATCGGTGGAGATCTGAGCACCAGGATCATCAGAATAATGGAGCAGTGATGTTACAATGAGCAATGCTCTTGGCTATGCCTTGTACTGCATTTCACTTTAATGGGGCTGCAATGCAATACTAGGAACAGCTGCATGTACAGATGAACTGATGTACTCAAATACAACAAGGGGGTTTTAATGATTTTGGGGGCTTCCGTTTCTATACCGTAAATTTTTCTGTTAAAATGACACCTTATCTCTATTCTGTAGGTCCATATGATTAAAATGATACCCTACTTATATAGGTTTGATTTTGTTTTACTTCTGAAAAAAATCATAACTACATGCAGGAAAATGTATACTTTTAAAATAGTCATCTTCTGACCCCTATAACTTTTTTATTTTTCTGTGTATGGGTTAGTATGGTGGGGTGCCATGCTCTGAAGTTTTTATCGGTACCATTTTTGTTGTGCTTGGACTTCTTGAAATTTTTATTAATTTTCTTATGGTATAAAAAGTGACAAAAAATATTCTATTTTCGACTTTTTATTTTACACAGTTTTTTTTATGGGAAAAAGGGGGGGGGATTCTGACTTTTATTAGGCAAGGGGTTAAATCACATTTATTAACTCTTTTTTTTACACTTTGTTTTGCAATGTTATAAGCACCCATAGGTGGCTATAACATGCATTACACTGATGGCAGGCAATGTTCAATGCATTGCCATAGAATTACATTGATCAGTGCTTTCTGCGCTTGATTGCTCAAGCCTGGATCTCAGGCTTCAAGCAATCAAACACCGATCGGACAGCGTGGAGCCAGGTAGGGAGCCTCCCGCTGTCCTCTCAGCTATTCGGGACGCCGCGATTTCTCCTCTGCGGTCCCTAACAGCTCGGCTGAGCTAACTGGAAGCATTTTCTCCAGTTTTAGATGCTGCAATCAACTTTGATCTTGGTGTCTAAAGGGTTAATACATCAGCCCGATGTTTGGTATTAGCCGCATGTCCGAAGCGCGGTCAGCTTCTGAGCGCACTTTACATATCGGGATCCGGCCACGGATGTAAATATACATCCTTGGTCATAAAGGGGTACTCCGCCCTAGACATCTTATCGCAGGGGTCAAGACGCTGGGGACTCCCGTGATCTCTGCAGCGCCACTCCAACATCATCACTACAGAGCACACTGGCTCTGTGCGTGATGACGGGGCAAAGCAGGGGACGGAGCATCGTCATGTCACAGCTCCGCCCCTGTGAGGTCACATCCCGCCCACTCAATACAAGTCTATGGGAGGGGACGTGGTGATCATCACGCCCCCTCCCATAGACTTGTATTAAGGGGGCGGGACGGGGCATGATGTCACGATGCTCCGTCCCCTGCATCGCCCCGACATCACACATAGAGCAAGTTTGCTCTGTAGTGATGACGGTGGGGTGACGCTGAGATTGCCAGCGGCAGGGACCCTTGGTGATCAGACATCTTATCCCCTAACCTTTGGATAGGGGATAAGATGTCTGGGGCAGAGTACCCCTTTAACCCCTTGGGGATGGAGCCCATTATGACCCTAAGGACGGGAGCATTTTTTGCAAATCTGACCTCTGTCCCTTTATGAATTAATAACTCTGGGATGCTTTTACTTATAAATTTGATTCCGAGATAGTTTTTTCGTGACATATTCTACCTTATGTTAGTGGTAAATATTCGTCGATACTTGCATAATTTCTTGGTGAAAAATTTGAAAATTCCAGGAAAAGGATTTCTAACTTTGAAGCACTCTGCTTGTAAGGAAAGGGGACATATCAAATACATTATATATTGATTCCCATAATGAACATGGTTTTACTAACATGTTTTTACTTTTTGAAGACATCAGAGGGCTTCAAAAGTATAGCAGCAATTTTCCAATTTTTTACGAAAATTTCTAAATCAAAAATTTTCAGGGACCAGTTATGTTTTGAAGTGAATTTGAGGGTCTTTATGTTTGAAATCCCTTATAATGGACCCCATTATAAAAAAAAAACTGCACCCATCAAAGTATTCAAAATGACATTCAAAAAGTTTGTTAACCCTTTAGGTGTTTCACAGGAATAGCAGCAAAATGGAAGAGAAAAATCTAAATCTCCATTTTTTACACTAACATGGTCCATTTTTTTCATTTTTACAAGGAGTGAAAGGTAAAATGGCCCCCCAAAACTTGTAATTAATTTTCTCTCAAGTAAGAAAATACCTCAAATGTGGATGTAAAGTTCTTTGTGGGTGCACTAGAGGGCTCAGAAGGGAAGGAGCGACAATGGCATTTTGGAGAGCGAATTTTGCTGACATGGTTTTTGGGGGGCATGTTGTATTTAGGAAGCCCCCATGATACCAGAACAGTAAAAAAAAACACAAGACATGCTATTTTTGACACTACACCCCTCAAGGAATATAACAAGGGGTAAATTGAGTCTTTATACCCAACAGGTGATTGACAAACTTTCGCTAAAGTGGGACATGAAAATGAAAAATTAGTTTTTTAACACTAAAATGCTGGTGTTACCCCAAACTTTTCATTTTTACAAAGGGTAATAGGAGAAAATTCCCCCCAAAATTTGTAACACCATTTCTCTCGAGTAAGAAAATACCTCATATGTGGATGTAAAGTGCTCTATGGGTGCACTAGAGGACTCAAAAGGGAAGGAACGACATTGGGCTTTTGGAGAGCAGATTTTGCTGAAATGGTTTTTGAGGGGCATGTTGCATTTAGGAAGCCCCGATGATGCCGGAACAGTAAAAAAAAAAAAAAAAAAAACATGGCACTCTAATTTGGAAACTACACCCCTCAAGGAACGTAACAAGGGGTAAATTGAGTCTTTATACCCAACAGGTGATTGACGAACTTTCGCTAAAGTGGGACATTAAAATGAAAAATTAGATTTTAATTTTCTCTCGAGTAAGAAAATACCTCATATGTGGATGTAAAGTGCTCTATGGGTGCACTAGAGGACTCAGAAGGGAAAGAACGACATTGGGCTTTTGGAGAGCAGATTTTGCTGAAATGGTTTTTGAGGGGCATGTTGCATTTAGAAAGCCCCGATGATGCCAGAACAGTAAAAAAAAAACACATGGCACTCTAATTTGTAAACTACACCCCTCAAGGAACGTAACAAGGGGTAAATTGAGTCTTCATACCCAACAGGTGATTGACGAACTTTCACTAAAGTGGGACATGAAAATGAAAAATTAGATTTTTAACACTAAAATGTTGGTGTTACCCCAAACTTTTCATTTTCACAAGAGGTAATAGGAGAAAAGGCCCCCAAAAATGTGTAACATCATCTCTTCCGAATATGGTAATACCTCATATGTGGATATAAAGTGGTCTGCAAGCGAACTACAAGGCTCAGAAGAGAAGGAGCGTCATTGGGCTTTTGTTTAGAGAATTTGGTTGGAATAGAAGTCGGGGGCCTTGTGCGTTTACAAAGCCCCCGTGGTGCCAGAACAGTGGACCCCCCTAGAGATGAGCGAACTTACAGTAAATTTGATTCGTCACGAACTTCTCGGCTCGGCAGTTGATGACTTTTCCTGCATAAATTAGTTCAGCTTTCAGGTGCTCCCGTGGGCTGGAAAAGGTGGATACAGTCCTAGGAGACTTTTTCCTAGGACTATATCCACCTTTTTCAGCCCACCGGAGCACCGGAAAGCTGAACTAATTTATGCAGGAAAAGTCAGCAACCGCCGAGCCGAGAAGTTTGTGACGAATCGAATTTACTGCAAGTCTGCTCATCTCTAGACCCCCCACATGTGACCCCATTTTGGAAACTACATACCTCATGCAATGTAATAAGGGGTGCAATGAGCATTTACACCCGACTGGCGTTTGACAGATCTTTGGAACAGTGGGCTGTGCAAATGAAAAATAAAATTTTTAATTTTTTCGGACGACTGTTCAAAAAATCTGTCAGACACCAGTGGGGTGTAAATGCGAACTGCACGCCTTATTACATTACTAGTGTTGCTCGCGAATATTCGCAATTCGAATATTATTCGCGAATATCGCATATTCGCGAATTCGCGAATTTCGCGAATATAGCGCTATATATTCGTAATTACGAATATTCATTTTTTTTTTTGTTTTTTTTTTTTTCTTCACAGTACACATCACAGTGATCATCCCTCGCTGCTTCCAGCTTGTGTGGTGTAAAGAAGGCTGTAATACTACTGTGTGAGACTGGCGTGCGAAAATTCGCATATACGAAAATTAGCATATGCTAATTTTCGCATATGCGAATTTCCACATAAGCTAATTTTCGCATGCGCGTATTTTTGCATACGCGAAAATAAAACGAGGATATAACGAATATGCGAATATTCGCGAATATATGACGAATATTCGTCCATATATTCGCGAATATTCGCGAATTCGAATATGGCCTATGCCGCTCAACACTATACATTACGTGAGGGGTGCATTTTCCAAAATGGGGTCACATATGTGGGGGGGTCCACTGTTCTGGCATGAGGGCTTTGTAAACACACATGGCTTTCATTTCCAGCCTAATTCTCTTTCCAAAAGCCCAATGGCACTCCTTCTTTTCTGAGCATTGTAGTGTGCCAGCAAAGCACTTTACATCGACATATGGGGTATTTCCCTACTCTGAAGAAATGGTGTGACAAATTTTGGGGGGCTTTTTTTTCCTATTACCGCTTGTGAAAATGAAAAATTTTGGGTAACACCAGCATTTCAGGAAAAAAAAACACATTTTTAATTTTCACTTCCAAATTTAACAAAAATTTGTCAAAGACCTGTGTGGTGTTTAGGCTCACTATACCCCTTGTTACGTTCCTTGAGGGGTGTAGTTTCCAAAATGGGGTCACATGTTTTTTATTTTTATTTTTTGCGTTTGTCAGAATTGCTGTAATCAGCCACCTCTGTGCAAATCACCAATTTAGACCTCAAATGTACATGGCATTCTCTCACTCCTGAGCCCTGTTGTGGGTCCGCAGAGCATTTTATGTCCACATATGGGATATTTCCGTACTCGGAAGAAATTGCGTTACAAATTTTGCGTCCTTTTTCTCCTGTTTACCTCTTGTGAAATTTAAAAGTATGGGGCAACACCAGCATGTTAGTGTAAAAATGTTTATTTTTTTACACTAACATGCTGGTGTAGCCCCTAACTTTTCCTTTTCATAAGGGGTAAAAGGAGAAAATGCCCCCCAAAATTTGTAACGCAATTTCTCCCGAGTATGGAAATACCCCATATGTGGCCCAAAATTGTTGCCTTGAAATACAACAGGGCTCTGAAGTGACAGAGCACCATGCACATTTGACGACTAAATTAGCAATTTGCAATAGGGGCGGACCTGGATTGGCGCTTGTCTCCACCAAAATCCTACAGCAGTGTTTCCCAAACAGGGTGCCTCCAGCTGTTGCAAAACTCCCAGCCTGCCAGGACAGCAATACTGAGAGTTGTTTTTTTTCAACAGCTGGAGGCTCCGTTTTAGCAACACTGCCGAATGAGAAGTTTTCAATTTTTATGGGGGGGGGGGGGGACGTGTAAGGGTATATGTATATGTAGTGTTTAACTTTTTATTTTGTGTTAGTGTAGTGTAGTGTTTTTAGGGTACATTCACACGGGCGGGGGTTCACAGTGAGTTTTCCGCTAGGAATTTGAGCTGCGGCGGAAAATTTTCCGCAGCTCAAACTTGTAGAAGGAAACTCACTGAAAATCACCGCCCATGTGAATGTACCATGCACATTCCCATGGGGGGCTAACCTTCAACTGTTGCAAAAAATACAACTCCCAGAATGCACTGACAGACCGTACATGCTGGGAGTTGTAGTTTTGCAACACTGGTGCACACTGGTGGGGAATCACTGAGTTAGTAAACAGACTCTAGCTCAGTGTTGCCTACAGCTGTGGAAAAACTACAACTCCCAGCATGCACTGACAGCTGAAAGGCATGCTAGGAGTTGTAGTTATGCAACAACTGGGAAAGAACAGTTTGGAGACCGCTAAGTAGTGGTCTCCAAACTGTAGACCTCCAGATGTTGCAAAAGTGCAACTCCAAGCATGCCCAGACTATCCTGGCATGCTGAGAGTTGTAGTACGGCAACATCTGAAGGGCCAGATGTTGCAGCACTACTACACCCAGCATGCTTGACTGTCTGGGCATGCTGGGAATTGTAGTTTTGCATCATCAGGATGTCTACAGTTTGGAAAACACTGTATAGTGGTCTCCAAACTGTGCCGCTCAAGATTTTGCAAAACTACAACTCCCAGCATGCCAAGACTGTCTGGGCTTGCTGAGAGTTGTAGTTTTACAACATCTGGAAATCACAGTGTAGAGAACACTGCACAGCGGTCTCCAATCTGTGGCCCTCCAGATGTTGCAAAACTACAACTCCCAGCATGCCCAGACAGTCAAAGGCTGTCTGGGCATGCTGGGAGTTGTAGTCTTGTAACTTGTAGCAGGCCACAGTGAAGATCATTCACCAAAGAGGATCCTCACTGTCGCCCGCAGTGTCCTACTCCGCCGCTGCAGCTCTTCATGTGCCTGTCGCCACTGCTCCTGGCCTGCCTGCCGCCTCTGCCACGCCGGGTAAGACCCGTCCCATTACCCCCCCCCCCCCCCCGCTTTGCCCAGACTTCTATGGGTGGGCAGAGCAGGGGATCTAAACTTTAAACCCTTCGCTCCCCTCCTGCCATTGGTCAGTCAGTCCTGACTGACCAATGGCAGGGGACAGGTGGAGGTGGCATTCCTGTCACCTCGCTCCTATATTTTAGGATGATCGGGGATGTCTCTGACAGCTCTGATCATCCCTATTTTCCGGGCTATCGGGTCTTCAGAGACCCGATCAGCCCAGAATCGCCGCAAATTGCCGATCTGAATTGATCAGCGATTTGCAGCGATCGCCGACATGGGGGGTGGGTGTGTCTCAGGGCCCCTAGGCGTCTTCATGGGCAGGGCCGGCCTTAGGGGTGTGCGAGCTGTGCGGCCGCACAGGGCGCCATAGCAACAGGGGCACCGGGCGTCCGACACAACTCGCACCAGGTATGTTACACCGAGCGCTCTGTGTCCCTGCTCCTCTCCGGAGCGCTCGCGGCGTTCCTCTCTCTGCAGCGCCCCGGTCAGACCCGCTGACCGGAAGCACTGCACTGACACTGCCGGCGGGGATGCGATTCGCATAGCGGGACGCGCCCGCTCGCGAATCGCATCCCAAGTCACTCACCTGTCCCGGTCCCCGACTGTCATGTCCTGGCGCGTGCGGCTTCGCTCCTTAGGGCGCGCACGCGCCAGCTCTCTAAGATTTAAAGGGCCAGTGCACCAATGATTGGTGCCTGGCCCAATCAGTCTAATTAGCCTCCACCTGCTCCCTGCTTATATAACCTCACTTCCTCTTCACTTCCTTGCCAGATCTTGTTGCCTTGTGCCAGAGAAAGCGTTTATAGTGTTTGCCTTACCAGTGTTCCTGACCTCTTGCTATCGCCATTGATTACGAACCTTGCCGCCTGCCCCGACCTTCTGCTACGTCTGACCTTGCCTCTGTCTAGTCCTTCTGTCCCACACCTTCTCAACAGTCAGCGAGGTTGAGCCGTTACCGGTGGATACGACCTGGTTGCTACCGCCGCAGCAAGACCATCCCGCTTTGCGGCGGGCTCTGGTGAATACCAGTAGCAACCTAGAACCGGTCCACCGACACGGTCCATGCCAATCCCTCGCTGACACAGAGGATCCACATCCTGCCTGCCGAATCCTAACAAGGTATATGTAATTTGTATTGCCCGACGCGCAGTTTCGGGCGCTGGGCATGCAAATTCTTCAGACATATTTGGGCAAGCAGCGCTAAATGCCGGTTTAATGAAGAAAACTGTGCCCTGTAGCGGAATGTGACCCTCCGCACAGGGACACAGTTTTCTGCTTTGCAGGCCGCTCCCTCTCATTCCATTCCCACTACCCTCCCTCAACTGTGTCCCTATGCGGAGGGTCACATTCCAATCAAGGCACAGTTTTCTTCATTACACAGCTATGTTTCACTTACCCCGCCCTCCTGCGCGTCTCTGGTTGGCTGGCCAGCCCGAGTCTGAAGAGGGACATCGCGCACGTGACGTCCCTCCACAGACCCGTACAGGAGGACGTCAGGACACCGTCGGAGAGAAGCGCAGCGCAGGACAGGTAAGTGTGTCTGTGTGTGTGTGCAAGTGTAGGTGTCTGTCTGTCTGTGTGTGTGGGGGTGTCTGTCTGTCTGTGTGTGCATGTGTGGGTGTCTGTGTGTGTGTGTGTGTGTGTGTGTGTGAGTCCTCTTCTAACTAATGTGGGGAACCTGCTTCTACCTAATGTGGGGAACCTGCGTCTACCTAATGTGGGGAACCTGCGACTACCTAATGTGAGGAACCTGCTTCTAACTAATGTGGGGAACCTCCTTCTAACTAATGTGGGGAACCTGCTTCTACCTAATGTGGGTAGCCTGCTTCTACCTAAGGTGGGGAGCCTGCTTCTACCAAATGTGGGGAGCCTGCTTCTACCTAATGTGGGGAACCTGCTACTACCTAATGTGGGGAACCTGCTACTACCTAATGTGGGGAACCTGCTACTACCTAATGTGGGGGACCTGCTTCTACCTAATGTGGGGGACCTGCTTCTACCTAATGTGGGGAACCTGCTTCTACCTAATGTGGGGAACCTGCTACTACCTAATGTGGGGAACCTGCTTCTACCTAATGTGGGGAACCTGCTTCTACCTAATGTGGGGAACCTGCTACTACCTAATGTGGGGAACTATACTGCACCTAATGTGGGGAACTATACTGCCAACCTAATGTGGGGGAACTATACTGCACCTAATGTGGGGAACTATACGGCACCTAATGTGGGGGAACTATACTGCACTTAATGTGGGGGAACTATACTGTACCTAATGTGGGGGAACTATACTACACCTAATGTGGGGGAACTGTACTGCACCTAATGTGGAGAGCTATACTGCACCTAATGTGGAGAGCTATACTGCACCTAATGTGGGGGAACTATACTGCATCTGTTTAATGATTAAGGGGGGCAGGGGACTGGTGAAGGGGTACATGGGACTGATTAAATATAAAAAATATATATTTGTCACAAAGATTTTTTCCCTCTTTGTGTTGCCTGAACAACTAAGGCCGGCCCTGGTCACGGGATGCCTGCTGATAGATATCAGCAGTCCTCCCGGTCCGATCACCGCCCGTTGAGCGTCAGTGATCGGAAATGCGGATGGTGTACAGGTACACCCTCCGTCCTTAAGTACCGGGACGCAAGGGCGTATCCATACGCCCTCCATCCCCAACAGGTTATGGTCTGTTGGGTCAGAGTGTAAGGAGCAGGTTCAAAACCTGAGCCTAGTCCATACATTGTGGGTGTCGGCTGTTGCCTGTAGTTAATGGCTAATAATGGTGGCCAGAATAGGAGATAACTCAGATCCCAGCCATTTAACCTCTAAATGTTGCAGTTGATGGCTGTAAATGTTGGCACCCCTGAAAATTTTCAAGAAAAATAAATATTTCTCACAGAAAAGGATTGCAGCAACACATGTTTTGCTATACACATGTTTATTCCCTTTGTGTGTATTAGAACTAAACCAAAAAAAGGGAGGAAAAAAAGGAAATTGGACATAATGTCACACCAAACTCCAAAAATGGGCTGGACAAAATTATTGGCACCCTTAACTTAATATTTGGTTGCACACCCTTTGGAAAAATCAGTCGCTTCCTGTAACCATCAAAAAGCTTTTTGCACCCCTCAGCCGGAATGTTGGACCACTCTTCCTTTGCAAACTGCTCCAGGTCTCTCTTATTGGAAGGCGCCTTTTCCCAACAGCAATTTTAAGATCTCTCCACAGGTGTTCAATGGGATTTAGATCTGGACTCATTGCTGCCACTTCAGAACTCTCCACCGCTTTGTTGCCATCCATTTCAGGGTGCTTTTTGACGTATGTTTGGGGTCATTGTCCTGCTTGAAGACCCAAGATCTCGGATGCAAACCCAGTTTTCTGACACTCGGCTGTACAGTGCGACCCAAAATCTGTTGATAATCCTCAGATTTCATGATGCCTTGTACACATTCAAGGCACCCAGTGCCAGAGGCAGCAAAACAACCCCAAAACATCATTGAACCTCCACCATATTTCACTGTAGGTACTGTGTTCTTTTCTTTGTAGGCCTCATTCCGTTTTCGGTAAACAGTAGAATCATGTGCTTTACCAAAAAAGCTCTATCTTTGTCTCATCTGTCCACAAGACGTTTTCCCTGAAGGATTTTGGCTTACTCAAGTTCATTTTGGCAAAATTCAGTTTTGCTTTTTCTATGTCTCTGTGTCAGAGGTGGGGTCCTCCTGGGTCTTCTGCCATAGTATTTCATTTAGTTTAATTGTTGACGGATAGTTCGCTCTGATACTCCCTGAGCCTGTAGGACATCTTGGATATCTTTGCAACTTGTTTGGGGCTGCTTATCCACCATCCGAACTATCCAGCGTTGACACCTTTCATACATTTTTCTCTTCCATCCACGCCTAGAGAGATTGGCTACAGTGCCATGGGTTGCAAAATTCTTGATAATGTTCCGCACTGTGTACAAAGGCAAATCTAGATCTTTGGAGATAGAACCTTGAGATTGTTGATATGTTTCCACAATTTTGGTTCTCAAGTCCTCAGACAGTTCTATTCTCCTCTTTCTGTTGTCCATGCTTAGTGTGGCACATACAGGCACACAATGCAAAGGCTAAGTGAACGTCTCTCCTTTTTATCTGCTTTCAGGTGTGATTTTTATATTGCCCACACCTGTTTCTTGCCCCAGGTAAGTTTAAAGGAGCATCACATGATTGAAACAATCTTATTTTTCCACAATTTTGAAAGGGTGTGATATTATGTCCAATTAGCTTTTTTCCCTCCCTTTTTTGGTTTAGTGGTAATACACACAAAGGGAATAAACATGAGTATAGCAAAATATGTGTTACTGCAACCCTTTTCTGTGAGAAATACTTCCTTTTCTTGAAAAATTTCAGGGGTGCCAACATTTATGGTCATGATTGTAAGTGTCTGTTCTCTGACCACATGGTGTTATATTGTTGTCATAGCACCCAGGTAGCATTTTAAATGCTTTATGAGTGCTATGTTTGTACTCTATTACAAAAAATGTAAAAAAAAAAAAAAAGGAAAAAAAATGTACTTAAAAAAACTGAACGACAGGAAAAAAAAATAAAAAGAATGCAATTTATAAATGCTGTCAATGTAAAAAATACCTAAAAATATCCAATGCCAAAATAAAATTTTTCTGGACACATCCCTTCCCAAAAACATGGATTAAAAAGCAATCAAAAACAATAATTCAATTTAAAAATATTTACATTCATAAACAATTTCCTGCAGAAGTGAATTTAAATGTCCAAAATGTGAACATGAGAAACAAAATGTCATTCAAATCATATGTACTAATTTCTAATTTCACCTCAAAAACCCAGGAAAAGTTATTGACTCAGCTATAAGCCTAAGGGTGGGAAATACATCATCCCCCCATGTCATCATCCCCCCCTGTCATCATCCAGACCCCTGTCATTAACACCCCGTCATCATCACCCTGTCACCATCACCCTGTCATCATCACCATGTCAACATCCCCCCTCCCCCTTCATCATCACTGCCTGTCAATCCCTTCAGTGGTCTTCAACCTGCACACCTCAAGATGTTGCAAAACTACAACTCCCGGCATGCCCGGACAGCCATCGGCTGTCCGGGCATGCTGGGAGTTGTAGTTTTGAAACATCTTGAGGTCCGCAGGTTGAAGACCACTGCGGCCTTCGTCATCATCCAGACCCCCCTTTAGTTTTCTACTCACCTCCCCTCGGTGGGAAGGAAGGGTGAGCTGGTCCGGGCCATCTATGCTTCAGGGACCGTCCGGTGGGGAGGGTTAGTCGTTCCGGGCTGTCCATTTTCACCTGGAGGCCCTCTTCTCCGCTCCGGGCACAGCCCCGGACTAGTGACGTTGCCTTGACGACGACGCACAGGGACGTTCATGCGTAGGGACTATTGCAGTGATTGCTGCTACAAGTGGGCACAGCAGGAAGCACACTCTAGGGAAGGTCTGTAGCACATCTGCAGCGTAAAATATGCTGCAGATGTGCTACATGTGACCCTACTCTAACTCTGCCTATATGTCATAGTCTTTGACTTTTTTACCTATAGATCTCTAATTTCTGCTATCAGTGTTGTGTTCTCAGTGTATTATAGGTTTTCACTAATTACCTAGTTATTTTTCCTCCATTCCTGCTACCTGTATGTTCAGTGTGGGTTCAGCACAGGCTCTATGGTTTTCCACCTAGTGCTCATTGTACTGTAAACCAAATGTTAAATAATGAAAATTATATACATACTGAACAAAAATTATCTATAATTACTAGTCTATAAAAATGGCGGCCATTCTTTAGAAGTCTGGTATTTTCATGTGACTACCTATTTAAAAGTTAATACCTTTAATTGTTGTTTAAGGACCATTGCCTTCTGGATAAAAACAAGCTTTAATTTGTGGATTATTACATTATCAACATAATTCTCTTCATTCTTCATGCTATATCATCACAATTAAAAGCCCGGTTTATTCAGTATTTGCATAAAGTTTTTAATTCTAGTTACTGGCTTTTTTTATTTTTTTTTGTGTTTTTTTTTTTTTCCATTAGCAGAAATGACACATTTAAGCTCCAGATTTCCATTTATTTAATTAATTTATTGTGGACAGTTTGAAAAATATGTTGAAATAAAGAAGAAGTAATGGCAAGCGAAAGTAATTAATCCATATCAAGCAAGGCAAAAGAAGAAAAAATACACACAAAACATTAAAGCCAGCTGCCCAATATTGTGTAGGTTCCCATTGTGCTCCCAAGATTGCTTTGACCCATCAAGACCTGGACTTCAGAAGACCTCTGAAGACCTATGGAATCTGGTACCAAGACATTAGCATTAGGTCCATTAGGTCCTGTAAGTTGTGAGGTGCGGCCTCCATGGATCGGACTTGTTTTTCTAGAACATCCTACAGAAGAACAACCAGGTTATTATGTGGGGAATTTGAAATTTTTAAGTCAACACCTTGATTTTTTTTTTCAGTTCCTATCATAGTAACATTTACATAATGCTAGAAAATTGCCCACTTGTCTCCTTCCCATAGAGCATCCTGGTGCCATCTCTACCCCAGGTGGTGACATGTAGCTATCCATATATTGTGGAAATGGGATTAATCAGACTACAGTCTTCTATTGCTCCATGGGCTATCATTTATGTATGAGCAGTAGACAGGTCAGCATGGGCTCTCTGACTGGTCTGTGGTGGTGCAGCCTGATATGCAGCAATCCATGATATATTTGTGCCGTGGCATCTTTTTCATCATACTTAGCAATAACTTTTTAGTTCTTGTGGGGTGCCCATGACCATAACATTGATTCACCAGTTGCCCTATCTTGGACCACATTTGATAGGTTTTTGCCACTGCAAATGGAGATATCCCACAACACTTGTTGTTTTGGAGATTCCTTAAAGGGGTACTCCGCTGCTCAGCGTTTGGAACAAACTGTTCCGAACTCTGGAGCCGGCCCCGGGAGTTTGGGACGTCACGAGCTCCTGACGCCGGTTCCAGCGTTCGGAACAGTTTGTTCCAAACACTGAGCAGCGGAGTACCCCTTTAAGCCAGCCATTTGCCACTTTTGCAGCTTCAACACATTGGCTTTAAGATCTGTCTGTTGACTTACTGCCTAATATATCGCAACCCTAGACAGAAGCCATTGTCAGCAAATTATCAGTGTTATTCTCCTCACCTGTCATTGGGTTCAATGTTATAAACTTATCTGGGTGTATAACAGTTATATTCAAATCTTTTGTTTGTGAATTTAGGAGAGCCATGGATTAGATATTCCAGTTTAACAAATAAATGTTGTTTTTTGTATAACTATAAACTTCTCAATTTTCCAATATGGAGATTTATCATTGTTGTCTTTAAAAAGTGAGTTCAAGGGAAGTTGATAAATTTGGCACACATAAGCAAAAAACAATAAATCCCTTCAGAACACCATTTTGTATGATCCCTCCTCTCCTCATATGCGACTTTTCTGCATAACAAAATTGCAGTTACGATTCTTTGTGTGACTTTCAAAAAGTGCTTTCCAAAGGCAGTTTTGTAGCCACCCTCGTGGTTTTCACGATCTTTAGCTTTTATTGCTTTCATTCAAATTGAATCATCATTTTTACTTCCAGTCAATAAAAACCTGTTCCGTAATGGACACTCAGGTACAGGACTCATATGGTGACAGTATAGTTACCAGTTACTCTGTGATCGCACTACGCATGATGAGAAATTTATACAGAAAGTTATTTGGGAAATTGCTTAACTTTTTATTATGCAAATAGCATTCAATTCAAAACTGGAATTTTTAGGATTATTTATGCACTTCTCTTTGCAATGAGTTTATAATCCTGGTAATCTTCAATGAACAGCCTGAAAGCAGTAGCAAAGTCTTTACACTTATACAGAACCAATATAGAAAAGCATAAAATACCAGCATCTAATACAAAAGTAAAAAAAAAAACAACAACAAAAAGCTATTGGGAATTTGTCAAGAAGCTGAAAATGTTTCATCTATATTTCATCTTGTACATAAACATTTGCAATCTTAACCCCTTCCCTCTTTGGCGATTTTTCATTTTGCACTTTAGTTTTTTCCTCCTCACCTTCTTAAAATCATAACACTTTCAATTTTCCACCTAAAAATCCATATGAGGGCTCGTTCTTTGCCGCAACAATTTTACTTTGCAATACCATTAATCATTTCTCTACAAAATCTGTGGCAAAACCAGAAAAACAATTTTTGTGGGGCAAAACAAAGAAAGCTATTTTCTAATTTTTAGCAGCTTCCGTTTCTACACAGTGCAGTTTTCGGTAAAAATTGCACCTTATATTTATTCTGTAGGTCCATATGATCGCAAGGATACCCAATTGATATAGGTTTTTAGTATTTACTACTAAAACAAAATTATAACTACATTTTACAAGTTTTTATCGGTACCATATTTGTTTTGATCTGACTTTTTGATCACTTTTTATAAATTTTTTATGATATAAAAAGTGACCAAAAATGCGCTATTTTGGACTATGGAATTTTTTTTATGTGTACGCCATTGATCGTGCAGTTTAATGAACAATATATTTTTATAGTTCAGACATTTAAGCACGCGGCGATACCACATATGTTTATTTTTATTCTTAGCTACACAGTTTTTTTTTTTAAATGGTAAAAGGGTGGTGATTAAAACTTTTATTAGGGAAGGGGTTAAATCACATTTATTAACACTTTATTTTCACTTGTTTTTGCAATGCTATAGCCTCCATAGGGATATTAACATTGCACACACTGATTTCCTACACTGATCACTGCCATGCAATAGCATGGCACTGATCAGTGTCATCGCTGCTCGACTGTTCCTGCTCGGATCTCAGGCATGGAGCAGTCATTCGGGGATCAACAGCAAGGAGGCAGGCGTTCTGCAAGCTGTTTGGGATGCTGTAAATTCACCACAGCAGTCCCGAACAGCACCACTGAGCTAACCAGCAATGATTACTTTCATTTTAGATGCGGCGATCAAGTTTTATTGGCGCATCTAAAGGGTTAATGCTGGACATCAGCCCGATCGGCCATGTCCTGCATTAGCCATGGGTCCTGGTTGCCTATAGCAACCGGGTATGATGCGCACTCACCTGCTGAGCGTGCGTCATATTTCGGGAGCAGCAAATGGACGTTAATGAAGGTCCATTTGTGGCAAGGGGTTAATAGTATATTACAAAATGAGTACCCTCTTCAGTATAAGGGCCCTGATTTCCCCACAGTCTTATAAAATATAATAAATACAGATTTTCAGTAGAACTTGACTCAGTGTTTACTGGTAGTAAAAGCAGTAAGCAATGGGTCAATAATGGGAAGACATGGGTCAAATCAATGGTGGAAAAACAATAAATAAAAATTTATTGTAAATGATTTGCAGCGTTCTTGATTGGGACATCAAAAGTCGTATTTTACTGGATTTTGATTGGATGTAGGAAACATTCCAGAAGATTAGTTGACCCGTCACATCTGGGCAAGTTACATTTTTGAGGTTGTGATGTATTACCGCTTTGGTCAGGGCTGGTTGATTGCTGATTTGTCTTTAAAAAAAAAAATCTTTCTTAAAGGGACATTGCTTGATGATGGGGTTTTTTATTGCTTTGGAAATCTCATCTAAAAGTTTTTACACTTGAATACATCTTGAAATAATGAGAGAAATAATGCTCCACATGCAATCATATTCGAGAACAAACCAAGGAAAGAGAATGGATGGATGATATTTTCATACGCTGCAAAGAATATTTAATCTGCTCCCTTTAACTGTTTGGTGAAGCAAGAATAAAGGCAAGGAAAATAACCTCAATTATGGCGGAGCCTCGTGTAACTGTAAGTCATCGTAAGGGATGAAAACTAGATGTCAGTTGACACATATTGATTTTTAATTTTGCAAATATGTTTATGAGTACAGTAATTAACCTATAATAATCTCTTATAATGACTGACTTCATTTTCTTAAACAATAATATGAACAATATATATTATATTGTTGTTCATATAATTGTTTAGGAAACTTAACTCAGTTATTCTAAGAGATTATTACAGGTAGCAGGAACCAGATAGAATAAGCACCCAGCACCACCAATTACACCACTCCTGTTCAGTATGACACCATTCATACTATGCGGGACATGACAGCGACAAAGCCACAATGGTCACTGGAGTGCAGTAGCATAAAAAAGATAAAGTCTTCTGACAATTCAATCTCAAGGAAGAATATAAATGCAGCACTCTCCAGGTACTCTTCCAGCATGTGTCTTCTTTTATTCAGACATAAAGTGCATTGGTATATACAGGTGGGGAGTAAGTGAACAAACACACAGGGAGGAAGGAGAAGGCAACAGACCGTTGCGCGCACATAGAGCTTCGTCAGGCCCTGCTCTATGTCTTCTCCTCCCCCCCTGCATGTTTGTTCACTTACTCCCCGCCTGTATATACCAATGCACTTTATGTCTGAATAAAAGAAGACACATGCTGGAAGAGTACCTGGAGAGTGCTGCATTTATATTCTTCCTTAAAGGGGTACTCCGGTGGTCAACATGTTTTTCCGTTTTTGACTTACCCTATTTGTTAGTCCAACCTTGCTGGTTTGGGGCGGCTCCTTTTTTTTTGTTTGTTTGTTCCGCCCTTTACCCATCCTACTATTTTCCCGGGTCGGCCCCCTGATACACAGCACACTAATATAATCAGCCCTGGTTGGGATACACTGTCATACACACACAAAAGGGACTACAACTCCCAGCATGTGTTATTCAGGAGTCTTCAGTCTGTGGTATAACACCAGCATGCTACCTCTCTAGTCTCCTGGGGATTGTAGTTCACCACACATCTGTAGGGCATACACCAGTGTTTCCCAACCAGGGTGCCTCCAGGTGTTGCAAAACTACAACTCCCAGCACGCCCTGACAGCCTTTGGGCATGCTAGGAGTTGTAGTTTTGCAACAGCTGGAGGCACACTGGTTGGGAAACACTGTTGTAATGTGTATGCTGAATAGGCTAGAACAGTGTTTCCCAACCAGTGTGCCTCCAGCTGTTGCAAATCTACAACTCCCAGCATGCCCAAAGTCTGTCAGGGCACGCTGGGAGTTGTAGTTTTGCAACAGCTGGAGGCACACTGGTGTGTAAACACTAGCATACACACACACAACAGGGACTACAACTCCCAGCATGTGTCATTCAGGAGTCCCCCCTCCCCCTTCACATATAGAGATCATTCCCAGTATGAGATTTATTCCCCTGCAGTCCATACATCCCCAGCCCGTGCACCTTCTCATCCTCCCCTTCAGATAACACTTATCTTCTCTGTGAGGTCCTTCTCCTGTGCAGACCTGCGTCCTTAGAATACAGAGCAGATAGAAAAAAAAAAAAAAAAGCTGTGACATCTTGTCCACAACAGACTCAGAACTGTGGACAACAGTAAAAGAAAACCCTCTGAACTACAGAACTTCCTGCCCAACAAACCGGTAAGAACACAGAAGACACACATGCTGCCAAAACATATAACACATGTATATTGCAAAAAAACTAAACTTACAAAGAAGATGCCATATAGTCAAAAAATTAACCACCGGAGTACCCCTTTAAGATTGAATTATTACAGATAAATTACTGTACTCATAAACATACAAAAATATAAAATATATACACTTAAAGACAAAAAAAATAAAGCCTCAAGAAAGAGTTGTTGGAATTAAATTCTAATTTATGTGAATGTAATGATGATATCGGGAAAACATTAGAACATTACAGTAAAAGGATACGTTTGTTGTAAAACCTGTATATTTGAAAGGACGCTCTATTACTTTAATAGGCCCCTTCTAATCTGGATACAAGATGAGATATGGTTGGGCGAGAAGGCATATGGCACCTTATAGCACATTTGCCCACAGTTTTTATAGCTTGGAAACTCTTGCTGTGTGTGGGTGAGCATTATTCTGCTGAAAAATGCCAGTTGAAAGCAATAAGGGGCAACATATGTGACCACAGGATGTCCTGCACATATCGCTGAACTGTTAACTAGTGTTGCTCGCGAATATTCGCAATACGAATTTTATTTGCAATTATCGCATATTCGCGAATTCGCGAATATTCGCGAATATAGCACTATATATTCGTAAATACGAATATTCTTTTTTTTTTTTTTTTTTTTACAGTACACATCACAGTGATCATCCCTCTCTGCTTCCAGCTTGTGTGGTGTAAAGAAGGCTCTAATACTACTGTGTGAGACTGGCTTGCGAATTTTTGCATATGCGAATTTTCACTTATGCTAATTTTGTATATGCTAATTTTCGCATACGCGAATTATTCACATATGTGAAAATAAAACGCAAATATTATGAATTTGAGAATTTAGCGAATATATGACGAATATTCCTCCATATATTCGCGAAATATCGCAAATTCGAATATGGCCTATGCCGCTCAACACTACTGTTAATGTCATTCATATAACAACTAGGGCTGACCAAATTTCGTATATTATGGCTCCCCAGATCATCACACCAGTGATAGGGCTGTGTGTTGCTCCACAGCAAGGGTAAAATACAGACATTAATCCAACATCTGGGGGTGTTAAGTATTTTTGTCACTGAGTGTACCTTATCAGAGACAATGGTGGAGATTTTCTAAGCTGTTTAGACTCTTTTTTCTCGTCTAAATTTGTCACATGGTTTGTCGCAGTCTATTTATTTGCGACTTTTCTGCGACAAATGGTTTAGAACTTTTCTGTTCCTCGAAAGCATAAATGTCTAAAATAGACTGACTTTGTTCATAGTCATGTATTTATAATGTGCGACATTCGCAAAAGTAGTATGCGACAGTCGCAAATCGAATATATACGCGGAAACTTCAGACCAAGGCAAACCTGGCGGAAATGTCTTCCCAAGTATAATTTTGTAGGACCTACAAGCTGTTTGACAGTGCATCACCAAGGAGATAAGCGAAAAATGCATACATATATTCTGTGTTGTCGCTGCAACCACATTTATTATTTTTTTTTTTTTACATTGTCCATTTACTTTTAAATTTTTCTGCATTACAAAGGTAACTCCAACAGTATGGATGTAAGAACATAAATTAACATGTCTTTTTGCACTGTGCTATATTTATAGCAGAAAATATAACTAACATCATCTTCATTAAACAGTGTTTCATCTCTTACCCTAAAAACTATAAATGTCATATTAAAAATTGGACAATTGTTTTTTTTTTTTTGTTAACCTTAATTGTCAATGGAATGTTAAAGGGTTACTCTGGTGTGAACTTTTATAAAATTGAAAATCAAATGTTCCCAGTAAGTCAAACATATTGGTAAATCTAGTTTTCGTTAATAAATTAACCCTTCTAGGAATTTAGAGCAGATGGATAACACAGAGTAAAACCTTTCCTTTTGCTTTTCAAGATTTGCGTTGTTCACATTTTTACCACATTGTTCTCTGCTGACATCTGTTGCCCGTATTAGGAACTGTCCACAGCACCATAGGTTGGCATGGGTATTTTGTTTGTTCATGGCCACTTCTTTATACGGGCATCTGGGGAGATTTATTTAAACCTGTCTCTAGCAAAAGTTGCGGAGTTGCCCATAGCAACCAATCAGATCACTTCGTTCCTTTTCCAAAAGGCCTGTGAGAAAATGAACTAAGTGATCTGATTGTTTGCTAGGGGCAACTTAGCTTTTTCCCAAGTTCGTACAAAAAAAAAAAAAAAATGAATTAAAATACATCCCCCATCCCCCCACCCACATTCCTAGGCAATCAGAACGTACGAATGGCAAAAAAAAAAAAAAAAAAAAAAAGGAAAAGAAAACTAAATAAAAAAATAAAGAGAAAAAACAAACCTCTTCAGCTAAAATTTCCGTTTCGCGCTGGGAGAAATTTTTGGACTTGAGTTTACGCTTTCTGCTGCCAATAACAGATTCCCCCTGGCCAGAAAGGGGAGCCAGTGGAAGAGAGTCATCAGGTGAGGGGGTTACAGAGGGCTCCATGAGGCAAGACAGCAAACACCTGCTTTCAAAAAGGTGCAATAAAAAAGTTTGATTAGCTGAAGAGTACAGGATTAAGGAAGCAAGGGGAAACTGCCAAATTCCCTATATAAGGAGTACCTACCTGAGTTAAACTAACAAGGCAGCTTCTGAAGTTGGAGTGGGTGTGAGTGATATACGCGCTGTCTAATATAGACCAGGGAATGAGGAGGGAAGATCTTGCGACAAATTTACGAAAGTCCATGCGACGTTTGGTAAATTTGGCGCAAATTAAACTGATGTCTAACACATGCACTGCTCTAAACACAGACTTAAATTAGACACACATGATAAATCTCCCCCAATGCCTCTTTTCCACTAATAAGGCTGATTTTATGCCCCCACCCCTCACTTTCACTCATTATCTACTTTGCAAAAATTGCTCAGAGATTTATTAGCTCACTGATGTAACAGGTTACAGCCGCTTATGAAAGTATATGGAAAGGGAAGGTGGGAAACAGCAAGGGAGTGGCTAGGAGGCAGTAAAAGAGACACAGAGGGATGGGCCAGCAGCTTGTAGAAAGTGTTATATCTCATCCCAGTACTACATTCACCGCTTACATTACTCAGTACTGTATTATAATGCAATCCATGTTGCTGTTGTTTTTTAATGGTATGCTATAGAGATATAGGGGAAAGACATTGACAGACATTTATCAACCGATTTACCCAAGTTTTTTTTGCATAAAATTGTCGCAAAAATTTTACAACTGCGCCACCGTCTTTTTTTGTGCGACAATCTGCCACGAGAGCGAGAAAAGCATTTTTTTCAAATATGCATACATATGGGTTTTTACAATTTTAACTTGCCATAGTCAGAAATTTATCAACCGCGACATTCGCAAGAAAGTGGCTAAGGCTTTAAAAACCTACTAAATATATTCCATCCGAACCTTGGCTTAACTAACAGAAACTCACTATTGTTTTCGCTAAGGTGAAAAAAAGCCCCCGCTTTTGCTTAGTTTAAGTAACAATATAGTAAATTTGAGACACGTAAAAAGAATGGAAGTGAAAAAAAACTAACTAAAAAATAGCATACCTAAGCAAACTTTCATAAATGCCCCTCATCACCCCTTTTTTGTGTGTGTGTAGGAAATGTCAAAGCAGCAAGTCTCGACCCACTTGTTCATGGGCAAGTGAAATGTATAGATAGGGCCTGCAGAGGTGAAAACTGATGAAAATGCCATATACACTGGTCCCTCAACATACTATGGTAATCCGTTCCAAATGGACCATAGTTTGTTGAAACCATCGTTTGTTGAGGGATCCGTGCAATGTAAAGTATAGGACAGTGGTCTACAACCTGCAGACCTCCAGATGTTGCAAAACTACAACACTCAGCATGCCAACGGCTGTCGGGGCATGCTGGGAGTTGTAGTTTTGCAACATCTGGAGGTCTGCAGGTTGAAGACCACTGGTATTGGAGGTTATACTCATGTGTCCCCGCCGCTCTGGACCGTCACCACTTGTCACCGCTGCCCTGGATGTCACATTCCATCGCTGTCGCCGCATCCCCGGGGTGTCCCCGACGCTCCGGCAAGGCCCCTGCTTCCCCGGCATCCTTGCTCTCTGTCGCCGCCATCACGTTGCTATGCACGCCACTCCTATTGGATGACGGGACGGCGTGCGCAGCGACGTGATGACGACGATGGAGAGCACCGACGATGCAGGGGATCCCGAAGAGGACGCGCCGTAGCCCGAGGACAGGTAAGTGATCATCAGCGGACCACACGGGGCACCGTAAAGGCTATCCGGTGGCAGCTGAAGCAGTCTGCACTGCCGGATAGCCGTTTATGCGATGGCCCCGACATACAAAAGCATCGTATGTTGATGCTGCCTTCAACATGCGATGGCCTCTGAGAGGCCATCGTATGTTGAAATGATCGTATGTCGGGGTCATTATAGGTCGGGGGGGTCACTGTATAATAAACATAAATAGTGTAAACACACATAGGGATATGCTTTAACCCCTTAACGACTAAGCATGTATATTTACGTCCTCCGCCGGCTCCCGCGATATGCCGCTGGGTCACGCGGTGTCCCCACGGCATATCGGGTCGGTCCCGGCGGCTATCAACGGCCGGGACCCACGGCTAATACACGCCGCATGTGTAAATGTCCGAACTATAAAAAATATATCTTTAATTAAACCGCACGGTCAATGGCGTACACGTAAAAAGATTCAAAAGTCCAAAAAAGCATATTTTTGGTCACTTTTTATACCATTAACAAGTGATCAAAAAGTCAGATCAAAACAAATATGGTACCGATAAAAACTTCAGATCACAGCGCAAAAAATGAGCCCTCATACTGCCCTGTAGGTGGAAAAATAAAAAGTTACAGGGGTCATAGGAGGACATTTTTAAACGTATAAATTTTCCTGCATGCAGTTATGATTTTTTCCAGAAGTACGACAAAATGAAACCTATATAAGTAGGGTATCATTTTAACCGTATGGACCTACAGAATAATGATAAGGTGTCATTTTCACCGAAATATGAACTGCGTAGATACGGAAGCCCCCAAATTTACAAAATGGCGTTTTTTTCTTCGGCTTTATCGCACAATGATTTTTTTTATCTGTTTCCCCATGAATTTTTTGGTAAAATGACTAATGTCCCTGCAAAGTAGAATTGGTGACGCAAAAAATAAGCCATAATATGGATTTTTAGGTGGAAAATTGAAAGGGTTATGATTTTTAAAAGGTAAGGAGGAAAAAACAAGTGCAAAAAAACAAGTGCAAAAACTGAAAAACCCTGCGTCCTTAAGGGGTTAAAGAAGAAAATAGCTGTATATTGCTAGAAGGAACCCCGTGATACATTCTTACATCCAACTCTGACTCTGGATTTAGTATATCATACATAAGTATGTGTGTTAAAATACTGAATGTAGTTTGACATGAAATAATATTTTCAGCATCAGGATAATGTGAAGAGTGGAACATTTAAGGATTGGGCTTGTTTGAGGTAGTAAAGTCGGTTCACTGTAAGGTCTTTCCTTTCAACAACCGTCTGTCTGACTAACAGCACTGGCTTTGTATTGTTCTGCCATGTGAATTTTGTTCCCTTAACAATGCTCAACTATATTTAGAAAAGCCCCTACAAGTAGAGGAATAATGGACATCTGATATATTTTTTTATTTTTATTTTACAAATATTCACTGTAAAATAACAAGAAAAATGATGCTGGAAGTTGTAAAAAACGTGAAGCAGCTGCCATGACAACAGCTAGTTGTTCACCCAGCCATATGTTTTCTCTAAATTTAAGGTTTGCAGTTTGTTTGTGTTGGGTTCTTTTTGCCTTTTTTCTTTGTCACCATATTTTAACATACAGAGGTAGTGAAACTGGTGATTACTGTCTTATATTGTAATTTCAATCCAAACATCGCACTTGTATTCTAAGTATATGTCTACTATACAGTTTAGTCAACTAACTTGTCATTTTGTTATCTTTACTTACAGGCTTGCTTTGCTCTTTGTGTGTTTCTATATCACACACAGTGCCCTGCATAAGTATTTAACCATTTTACTCACAGGAAACTTCAGACAAGGTGAATGATCCCAGCATTAACGGACCAGCATATACGTTTACAACACACAGCTTTATATCAAATTCTTAAAATCCATAAAGGGGGGGGGGGAGTAAAAAGTAATTGACCAAAGCTTTTTGGGAATACCTTTTTTTGAGGTCCTGACAGGACCTTGAAAAGTTTTTACAAATTCCAGCATTATTTTTCTTGATATTTTAGGACATTAGCCTGCTTTGATCTAAACCATTCTGTGGTAGCTCTGGCTGTATGTTTAGGGACCCAGTCTCAAGCCTTTTGCAGACTGCATCGGGTTTTACACTAGAATTTCCCTGTATCTGTCTCCATACATCTTTCCATTAACCAGTTTCCCAATACCTGATGAAGAGACACATCCCACAGCCAATGCTACCCCCACCATGTTTCACAGTGGGTACGGTGTACTCAGGGTTTTGATCAGTTTTTATCTCACCTGACCAGAGAACCTTTTTCCACATGTTTTCTGTATCTTCCACATTGCTTGTGGTGAATTTCTGCTGGCTCAATTTCAACAATGTATAGAGAGAGAAAAAACAACCGCATACGGCGCCTCGTGTATTACCCTCGGTAGGCTAGCAGAACTAACAGCAATATGCTGTCTTCAGGGACCAGTACCATCCCTTCAGATCTGTGCTCACCTTAGAAAAGAATAAAAAGAGCGTATCGCCCCACTAAATGGGTGCACTGATGTGGATAGCTGCTGCCGGAATCAGGTCACCGGACCACGTATGTAGACGAAGTCCTGGGTACGTGCAGGAGAAGAAGTACAAAAGGACCTCTGGAATCCTGGCGCTGCCGATCAACACATCTAGAAGGTGTATTTTAAAGGAAATCCTGGGCAGGATTACATTTATTAAAATAAAAAATGTAGCATACAGCATACAAGTAGATAATTATCTACTTGTATGCTGTATGCTACAATTTTTATTTTAATAAATGTAATCCTGCCAAGGATTACCTTTAAAATACACCGTCTAGATGTGTTGATCGGCAGCGCCAGGATTCCAGAGGTCCTTTTGTTCTTCTTCTCCTGCAATTTCAACAATAGCTTCTTCCATTAAAGGGGTACTCCACTCCTAGGCATCTTATTCCTCCTATCCAGCTGCGGGACCCCCAAGATTTCTGTGCAGCACCCGGCGTTCATTTAGAAGGCTGGGTGCAGGTTGTGGGGTTTGTGATGTAGTGGCCACGCCCTTCGTGATGTCACACTACACCCCCAAAATGCAAGTCTAGGGGAGGGGGTGTGGAGGCTGTCATGCCCCCTCCCATAGACTTCCATTGTGGGGGCGTGGTGTGATATCACAAGCGGTGTGGTCATGAAATCATCACACCCACCACCTGCTCCAAGTGTTTGGAAAAAAATGTTCCGAACGCTGGGGCAGCGGAGTCTGGATCTAAGGCCAGATTGGTACAATACACTACTAATAGTTGAAAATGAAAGGCAGATGATCCAGCACTATTTCCATGCAGCTTTATTGAAAACACAGCACACAGGTAAAACCAGCCTGAACTCAGACGCGTTTCGAGCGCATGCGCTCTTTCTCAGTGAGGTCACCGAGAAAGAGCGCATGCGCTCGAAACGCGTCTGAGTTCAGGCTGGTTTTACCTGTGTGCTGTGTTTTCAATAAAGCTGCATGGAAATAGTGCTGGATCATCTGCCTTTCATTTTCGTTGCTGGTGTTGGCTGGACACCGATCCGGGCACATCATAGGGGATTGGAGAGCTGGTGTTTCCACGTGGACACTACTAATAGTTGTCCTGTTCACCTAAGCTATTGAGCCCCTCCAGAGTTACCCTGGGAATGTTGGTTGCATTTCTGATAAATTTTCTCCTTATTTAACTTTTCAGTTTGGGTGTATGGTCTTGTCCTAGTAGGTGTGCAGTTGTGCCATATATTTTCTCATAATGGCTTTTATGGTGCTGTGTGAGATGTTCAAAGCTTGGAATATTTTTTTTGGCCAACACGCCCCTTTGACATGACATCACAAGAGGGCGTGGTCATGACAGCATGACCCCTGCTGCAGGAACCCGGTGTTTGTTTACAATGCTGGGTGCTGTGGGAGATTGCGGGGGCACCAGCTTCGGGACTTCCATGATCCCACATCTTATCCCCTATCCTTAGGATAGGGGAAAAGATGTCTAGCAGGAAAGTACCCCTTTAAAGCTTACTGTATATAGAGTGATGTAATAATAGTCATTCATCTACGCCTTTAACATTAAGCAAAAATTTTTAAATTTGAATTTAATATCTTTAAAAAATAATAATAATAATCTGACCTTACGTCAAGCTTTCACTGCTTGCTTGGATTTACATTTTAAGTTAATAAAATAGAACTTGGGAAAATAAAATGTAAAGGACTAAAAGCATTTTCTAGAATATAGTAGTTAGCATTTCCCAAGGAGAGGTTCTTTCACTGGATGCCAAAATGGAACCATGGAATTCACAAAGCATTGAAAGACGGATTCTTCACTTTGACTCGCATTTGAATTTAGAACTCTTCTTGACCTTAGATTGTCTGGAACCATTTCCAGAAGATTGTCTTCTTTAAAAGAGTGATAGTGCTTCAAAATCACTCCACTTAGCTGCGTTTTGCAGAAGTGTAGGTTTTTCCAAGGATTTTCAGATAGAATAATTTGAATATTGTGCAAAGGAATGGAACCGAAAATTGAAAAGCCTCATTATCATTTCTATTCACATTATATTTCCTTCCTGACTGATGGTGGTAGTATAATATAACTGAAAAATTATGTAATCTTTCTTTTTTGGTAAATTGAAGCAATTTACAAAATGAATGCTTAGATAATACAAATTCTTTTTCATTGACTACACGAGGCACATTGCATACCAGTTGTTATCACTGTGTCAAAATTCAAAATGAGAACATTTCACAACCACAGATCAAGCAAGAGTGCAACAAGCTATAAAAATGGATTAATGTCATATGATTCATTCAGGCAGAGAGTTTAAGGAGTCAGCCATATTTATTTCCTCTCTTATTTGAAAAGATCATTCTTCATGTGTATTGAGTGAGGTTACTGGTTAGTTTAAATAATATTGTTTTATTTATTTATTTTGTTTATTATTTTACATGAAATACAGGAATCTATTGAAATATGTCCAATGTTATTAATACAAATTATGCTTATGCTCAGACTTTAAAAGATGTGCAGACTTTAAAATATGAAAATTTAAAGAGGCATTTCTGTATTTTTTTTTTATTTGACAATGCTACAGCGGCTGTAAAGTTAGTGTGGTTCAAAATATAGTGTATGTACCTGTAGTTCATGGTGGTCTCGCAATTCTTCTGTGATTTTTGTCAAATATTTTTAAAAACATACAAAATGACTGTTGTCTCCGATTTTCCCAAGTTGCAATGCAGCTTGAGGCATTACATCACTAGTCAGGTGATGACAGAAAGCCTGTCTTTGCTTGTATGGGTGGAGTGACCACTGGGTGGGAGGGAGGTCATTCTGCAAGACTTGTAGTTTTGCCACAACTGGTAAGAAAGGAATCATGGGCCTTTGAGGTAGAGAACTCAACCAGGAAATAGGCAGTTCACAAAAAGATAGCCACAGCCTTATAGTAATCTCACAACGCAGCCATTTATCTGCAAGACAAGAACAGGTCCTTCCTAATTATGTCCATTACTGTCTGGCAGGTAATTCCTAAAATCACTTTATGGTGGATAACCCCTTTAAAAAGTCATGGGGCACCAAAGATTGAATATATTGGAGAACATTTATCAGGCTTATTACACTACTTTTTGGGGTAAATTTCCGTGAAAAGTGTGTGACTTTTTGCTAAAGCGATTTTGACCAAAATTTGTTGTTCACTTTGCAGTGGTGAGAGATTTATGAAGTGGAACTTTTCTTAATTATACCACATACACCAGCCCAGACCAGGCTTACAAAACTTTCTGTAGACAGCAGTTTTTGAAAAGTCACATAAAAGTTGCCCGGGTAAAAGAAGTCTCTAAAAGGTCACAGAGAAGTGAAATTTCATAAAACTGTGTACTAGCACCATATTTATCACATGCCCTGCACCATTAAACAAATTTGTTGCATATAAACTCCAGCTTCACCATCAAAACCTGTGTATAATATTAGTGCACCTAAACTGACTTTGATAAATGTCCCCCAATGTCTCTTGTTACATTGTCATAATTTTTTTTTATTAAAATAGGGTCCACCGGTCTGCAAATAAATCTGAGTACAAATACACCTGTTTTGTGAATACCTCAGAGTTTGTTATAGAACATTACTAAACAAACAGCAGCATGAAGACCAAGGAGCTCACCAAATCAGGTCAGGGATAAAGTTGTGGAGAAGTACAAAGCAGGGAAAAGTTATAGATATAGATATATAACAGAGTCTATAACAATATGAGGAATAGATGGTGGCCCATTGAGAAAGTGAAGGGTGCTGAGACTATTGTATATTGTGGGTAAGCACTTAGGCGCTTTCTGTATTGTGATGCACTATGCACTTTAGACAGTCCTCCGTTTACACAAAAGTTTTATGTCTGCTTAGTAAAGTATCATTGTAATAATCCTGGGCAGAATTACCTTATAATGTGTTAGCATGTAATCATAGCTCAGACAAGGTGGGGATATATCTGCTCATGATTAATAGTGTTGAGCACGAATATTTGAAATGCTAATTTTTACTGCACATATTGGCACTTTGCGATTTTGCGAATATTTAGAACATAGCACTATATATTCATGATGACGAATATTCGTTTTTTTTTCTTCACAGTACATATCACAATGATGTGTACTGTGTAAAAAAAAAAAGTGATCGTCTCTTCCTGCTTCCAGCTTGTGGTCCAAAGAAGCCTCCAATATTATTTACTGTGTCAGTTGGTGATGAGCACTAATATTTCGTATATGCGAATATGAGGACACTGATCCCTTCCTTCTTTTAGCTTGTTGGCCAATTAGAAGGATGCATTTACAGTTGTCAGATGTTAGCAGCATCCCTAGCAACCAATAGGAAAGTTGTCCACCCCTTCACTATATAAGCTTCCTCCCAGATGCGTTTTTTTTTTTTTTGCAGTTTCTGTGATTGTGAGAGGAGATTGAACACTGCCTGTGTTGTGTGGTGCTTTTTAAAAAAAATCAAAACAAATATATACTGAATTGATAGTTAGTGTTAGATAGGGTAGGTTAGTTTAGCAGATAGGTTCTAGTGTAGGGTATAGTGTTAGTTGAAAGATATAATCGCGCATGTAGGGTATAGTGTTAGTTGAAAGATATAATTGCGCATGGGCACTATACAAATTTCATTACGATTTTCGCATGGAAAAAAAAAGTGAACAAGCATAGCAAATATGCTTATTTCACGAACATAGCATGTTCACAAAATATTGCAAATTAGAATGATTCCAACTTAGCTAAATGTATTTGAATACAATGGTTGTTGCAGTGCAGTCCCCAATGAAGAACTTCTCCAGTTTTCCAATCCAACTGCGGGGCATGGAGTTTCAACCACGGTAGGCCAAGCAGGAGAGGAAAAGTACAATGAGGGAGTACATAAAAAGTCAAGTTCTTCTTATGCAAGGCTTTTCACCAGTAGTGTTGAGCGGCATTGGCCATATTCGAATTCGCGAATATTCGCGAATATATGGACGAATATTCGTCATATTCGCGAATATTCGCATATTCGTAATAGTCTCGTTTTATTTTCGCATATGCGAATATTCGCATGTGCGAAAATAAACATATGCGAAAATTTGCATATACAAAAATTTGCATAAGCAAAAAATTCGCATATGCGAAAATTAACATATACAAATGTTCGTATATGCGAAAATTCGCACACCAGTCTCACACAGTAGTATTAGAGCTTTCTTTACACATATAAGCTGGAAGCAGAGAGGGATGATCACTGTGATGTGTACTGTGAAAAAAAAACAAAAAACGAATATTCGTAATTACGAATATATAGCGCTATATTCGCGAATTTTCGAGAATTTGCGAATATGCGATATTCGCAAATAAAATTCGAATTGCGAATATTCGCGAGCGACACTATTCACCAGAGCCTGCCACAAGGCAGGATGGACTTGCTGCAGCAGGCGACACCCAGGTCGCTACCCCCAACACGGCTCGACCACACAGGTAGCTGGGCAAGGCGAGGTATCGAAGGACAAGGCAGTAGCGTAGTCAAACGTAGCAGAAGGTCAGGGCAGGCGGCAAAGGTGCGAAGTCAAATAACATAGCGGGAAGGGTGGGAGGTGCAGGGACTTTATAATATAGTGTCAGGTGCAACGACTAATTATGGGCACACTAGCCCTTTAAAGATGGGGATGCACGTGCCGGAGCTGAGACACAGAGGAGGAGGCAGCAGCACAGCGTGGTGAGTGTTGGGCTGGGACTCGTATGCGGGTGCGTCCCGCGATGCGAATCCCAGCCCCACTGGCAGACAGGGACACAGGGACACTGCACTCACGGCCGGCGCTTGCGGCCGGAGCGCAGAGTGTAACAATCATCCTTAGCACAGTGCCAGCCTTTTCAGTGCAGTTTTACCACCACTATGTCATAACATAGCAGAAAAAAGTAGGTGTTCTCCTGTGATTTGCCAGACAAGTAGGGAAAGGAAGTGCTTTTGTGAGTACTACTGGCTAGTGATGAGCGGCATATGCCATATTCGAATTCACGATATTTTGCGAATATGAGGACGAATATTCGTCCCATATTGGTGAAATTTGAATATTCGTTATGTTCGTGACGTTTTTTTGAATTGCGAAATTTTGCTATTGCGAATGCGAAATTAATAGCGAAATTTCGCTAGTCTGCGCATGCGCGCTATAACATCATGCAAGGGACGTTGCTAGGGAAGTTGCTAAGCTCTGACAACTGTGCTTGCAGAACTCTCATTGGCTCACAGGCATAAGTAGGGTGGAATTTCCACGAATATTCGTATTGCGAATATTCGCAATGCGAATATTCGCATGCATAAATCTTTCGCCTCACAGTCTCATCCCTGGGTCTTTAATGAAATTATATAAGCATTGCATTTATCAGTCGAAGGAGATCCCTACAATGTGCTCAGTTTTTAAAACAGTTTGAAAAAAAGACGAATATTCGTAATAGCAAATTTTAATTGTGAAATTCGTAATATTCGTGACTTCGCGAATATGCGATATTCACGACGAATATTCGAATTGCGAATATTCGTGAGCAACACTACTACTGGCAAAGAATCCAGCTCTTGTCTTTTTGAATGAAGAGAATATAAAATATATGTACAACAAGGAAGGGACCTTCAGAGCTTAATAACAACAGGTACAAGCTGATTGTCCCTCCATGACAGATCTTGTTGGGAAGAAAGATTCAACACGTTGGCTTTCAAGATGCTCCCTCCTTTACTTTTATAGGAGATAGGATTCCTAAAATATTCTAGCAAAATACAACATAAAAAAAATCCTCTTTTAATATTGGTGACCAATTTGCATGCAGGTATCATATTTTGTTTACTCCTATCATTGCTGATTATTAAATCTAGTTTAGAAAATGATATTTACAATTCAAAAAAGACAATTATTAGGAGCATTATACAAGTTGTAGCACAATTTACTGATTGGCAATTTTCTTCAAATTAGTCTATCAAAAAAATTATACCTCAATCCAACTCATACCCCATATTTATATGGTAATGTTCTGAAATAAAACAGTGTTTGTAATTGTAAAACAAATGAAAACTTTGAAAAAAGTTTGTGTTCATTTATTACAGAAATAACCTGTCAATTTATGCCAAATGTAAACAGCAACATATAAAAGGAAACATTGACAAGCAATAGTGTTGGAGCAATGATTAATACCACCTAATACCCTTATTACAGTAATCAGCGGAAAAAAGAGATAATTATATGATAAAGGAGTTTTCTGGGAAAACATAAGTACGGGTGAAAAAATCAATTATGTAGTGTTCTGGTTTCTAAGGGTATGTTCACATGTACCGGATCTGCTGCATATTTTTGCTGCATACTTTATTTTGTGCAGCTGATTTTGCTACTCATTGACTTATATTCAGCAAAAATATGCAGCAGATCCTGTACATGTGAACCTACCCTACCCTACACATTGCAGTTTCATTGAGGACCCATCGTTTTTGCTGTGGTTTTGGAAAATCAAATATAATTGGCTTTAGTATTTTTGCTGACTTGGAGCCAGACAAAAAAAACCTGGAAAAGCCAGGAAGGTAATAATAGGCTGGAGTTCACACATCGCAACCAGCATTCCATGGATGAGATGTGAACTTCCTTGAGTCTTATATACATAAGGCAGAAATCATGAAGAAATATAATAATCCCTGACCACAATTCCTGTCCTGTCTCACATTCTCTAGATGTATACTAAGATATTTTATGTGGCACCAACAATTATATTATGATTTAGTATATTTTATATGAGCTTGGCACATATCGGTTTATACTTGTCTAATAAATTCCTCTTATACAGCAATACTTTTTTGTTATTATAGAAATACTGCCTATGTTTTGAGTTTGACTATACTTATTCCATTTTATTTCCACATGATTAATGATACCCTGCACTAGTGTTTATTTCTATCATTGAGAAAACTCACACGGGTTATATTGTTGGCTTTTTTTTGGGTGTGTTTGCACTGTTAATATCGGTATGCTGTACTGTTAAATTCTGACTCTAGTTACAGTGCATGTGCTCCACTGGTTGTGTTTTATGTGATGCCCCCCCACACACACAATTTGTGTGCATCGATCCATCCATTCTGAGTACTATACATTAAGAATATACAGAAGAATAGATGTTACCTCTATGAAGCCAATGTCAGTTGCAATATCCATTGGCATGTGAGCGCCAGATTTCAAGTCTCCGCCTGCCATTTTAATTTGTGCCTATTTACAGTACATGAGCTTTTATTGGTTCGCAGCCTACATGTTGCCCTGCTTTATTTGTCTCTCCATGCATTGCTTGATTTGCACTGTACAATTTATATAATTTGCATGTGTCTGTTATTTAAAATGTTAAAAATGTATAAAAAAATTTATTTGAAGGGGAAAAAAAACAACTATGGAGGCCACTGTGCTATTAGGATCTTTCAGTGCAGTAGAAATATTTTGTCCTCTTCTGTACATAGATCTCTGCCTCCATACAATCCTCTACATGAGCTATACAGGCAGTTATTATCCACACATGGCTTGGATTTTACTCTGATTTGCACTGTCATACCTTATATAGACAGGGCATTGTCTTTTCAAATCATGTACAATCCACTGAATTTACCACAGGTGTTGAAACATCTCCAAAATAGTTAAGATGGATTGATGACCCCAGAGCTCAACATCAAGTTAACATAAATGTGGGAAAAGAAGTGAAAGGGTCTGAAAACTTTCTGAATACATGGTATATCCGAGAAGTTTCACTAAACACTTTATTTCAGGAGAGATTTTTATTGGTGAAATGGTATGCCTAAAATTCAGTAGCCCCAATAATGTTGACCACAACTGAACCTGGTACTATAAAACTGGCTGAAATTTTGGCTGAAAATGCGTGTAGGGCACAGTAGAGCTGTGACTGTAAAGATGGCATGCAGTGGCCGATACTGTGTGGGTATGGGAGGAATTCTATAAAGGCACATTATGTGTTGGCATTGTAAAGGGAGATTGGCGCTGGTATTATGAGACAAAGTAACAAAAAGTCAGTCATAATATTCAATCAGTTACTGACATGAAGCCCTTTTTCTCTTCAAAAACAAACTCTGCAGCTGTTTTGTAAATTATAATAATTTTTTGAATACCGTAACATCTGCTGTAAATTTTATTTATTTGTATTAGATTCTTTATGATTTTATACGGTGACTTGTAATAGACTCATTTACAGCAGGGGTACATTTTTGTACATATAAAACATTCTTTGCATTTTCTCACCATGTAACAATGTTACAGACTAGATGAAAGCTTCTTGTCCCGATTCAGACGGAGAACACACAGGGATATAACTTTCTGCTTTTATACATATAACAAAAAATAATAAATTCAACTCGAGACTTGATTTTATTTTATCTGCAGGATTTTTCCAGCCAGAGATAATGAGACGCATCTGCATCTTCTCAGTAATGTTTTGTGGAGTTGGCTTAGAAACAGCACGTTGTCAAGTTTGAAGATGAACAAACTTCCTATGGCTCAATTCACAGAATTATTTTCAGGATTGAGAGAATTTTTTTTTTGTCCAATATTGTTTTAGAAAACTTTTCGACTTTAGATTTAAAAGTAATAAAAAAATATATATAAGAATAATGACAGCCATGAGCCCCCCCCCCCCCCCCCTCCAAACAACCTCATTCTTAATGGGTCCAAATATCCAAAAAAATCCAAAGAAAAAAAAACAAGACTATACCATTTAAAACTGGATACGGTAGAAATACTGTACAACAATAAGTAAATAAAGAAAGCAATATGTCATAAAATACTAAATACACTAAGTACTGTGTACCTGTTTATGTCATAAAGCAAGTGAAAGCGCTAGAGAGACCTGGTCATCCACAATTACATAATTAACCATAGAACATAGGTAGAGGCTGTAGATCAGCAAACCAAACATGTAGAATCTGAATTCAGTCAGAACTTTGCTAAATATTTTGTTTGGCTAGACCTCAAACTTCAGGCAATTTGGTGCAGCAGAACCTGCTAAAACAGTATCAGCAATTTGACAGAAGGAGGAAGGATCACATGACCCCTCAGGGAATCCCATAACATCTTTTAAACAGCTCTCCCATCCAATCAGGAGGCAGTATAGGGGTGAAGTCAAAACCACTATATAAGCCAATGCACTTAGCTTTAGCAGCCATTTTAGAGATAGCAGGTGTTAGGTGAAGATCTCTGCGAGGGACACTAACCAGTGAACAGCACAGATAGGAGTAGGACCACACATGTAAATAATTGTAGTAGAGCAGCAAAGAGAGCATTCTGGCAATGCAACATTTTTTTTCTTAAAATTTTAGTAGGGTTTTTGTTTTACACTAATTATAAAAAAAAGCCACATAAAAGGTTTTGTGTCACTTGTATGTACTAGAAAGCCATTCCTGTTGCCACACCTCAAAATTGCAAGGTTTTTTTCACCCCTTGTAAAAAAAAGCCATTGTTTCTTTACATTCCAAGTAAAAAATGCTGTTGCTACTCCCAGGGACAATTTTTGGAGCACTCACAGAGCCATTGCTTCTTCTGATACTTCTGTGTGCACATAAACACCAGCAAGCATCTGTCTCCAAAAATGCGTTCATTTTTGAACATTAATTTTAAAAAGTATAAAAAAATTCCTCTAGTCCAGGTTTTTTTTTTTTTATTCAACCTGCTACTTACCACCGGGTACCATCCATTTACCCATAGTTATACATGTTGCTATGACACTGAAATAAATTTTGCCTACAAAACGGCTTAGATGCAGGTGATCTAATAGTGTTATGTAGAGCTTTTATGGCTCTTAGACACTGTTATGCACCTTTCTTTCTGAGTAATTGTTGTGTTGATGTACAGGTTTGGTCAGAACCAGAACTTTCTGCCCAAGTTCAGCGAACCGGCAGAAGCAAACATTTGAAAATTTCCCTCATCTCTAGTAGAGGCTCATAGCAGGCATTGTAATGGACTGAGGCAAATTTCAGAGGGTAAGTTTCAGGCAGTTACAATATTTTTTTACTAAGCGATCCCATGAATACTGAATCTCAAGGTAAAGAGGCATTTACACAGATGTTTATATAGTTGGCCATAGAGTACTTCCTTGCAAATGTTGATAATGTGTATCTGTAATGTAATTCTAGGTAGAATGAAGGACAGAATTTGGGGTCATCAGTGGCTGGCCACCTCATACCATAATTTAGGAAATGTATGACCGATTGCCGGTATCCACAAGCTTCAGGACAGGACAAGGGTTAAAGAAAGAAGATGAGGAAAACTGTTTCTATCTCTTGGTACATGGTAATAACCGTCGTCTGCCGGGCTGCATGCATTCTATTTTTCCTTAGCTGAGTACTTTCTGTAAAGTTTAAACCAACGGATTTTCTGATTTCTAGAGTGTATCTAAGCTTGTTTCATTCTCTTGAATTATTCCATCGTTGTCACACTAATTTGCATTGTAGAGTACTTGGAGACTTAACAAAAAGAAAATATACTAACTTACCCATCAAATGCCAAATAGGTAAAAAAATAGATAAATTTAAATGAGATATAAAATAGCAAATTGTGTTAATGACTGACTAAAAAGTGAAATTCGAAAACAAAAAGTCTTTAAAAAATGCAGTTTTGTACAGTATGAGGGAAATGAATCAAAACTTGTTTAGAGGAAGAGTAGTGCAGTTGCCCATAGCAACCAATCAGATTGCTTCTTTCATTTTCCAGAGGTCATTTTAAAAATGAAAAAAGGTGACCTGAAATGTTGCTATGGGCAACTGTGATTTAGCGATTTTTGTGAAAAACTTAAAAATGTTGTAAATGGCTGTATTTTGCAGGACATGTTGATGTTTTCAGGGGGACTATTTTATTTTTCACATTGTTTTCCATTTTTTTTAAACCACTTATTTTTTTTATGCTGACCATACACATAATACAGTGGAGTACACATCTGTACTGATCCTGAGTGCTGCAGCTGGCCTCCTCCGATAGGGCCTCTCCTCTCATCGCTTCACTCTCCACTCCGGATGGATACTGCTGCGATTGGTACCTGGCCAGCTTCAGGGATGCTCGTCTGTGCTGCACAGCTGAGCTCCCTAAACTGTCACAGCGCCCAGCAGAGCTGTAACAGTTTAAATCCATTGGGTACATGTAAGTGTTGATGTGGAAAGTCTGCCCTAATCACCACAGACATGTACCTGAAATTGCACGAAGAGGTTAAGGACCAGGCCAATTTTAATATTTGCATCTTTGTACTCCTCTCTTTTTCAAATATATACATATATATATATATATATATATATATTTTTTTTTTTTCTTTTTTTTCTTTTTTTTTTCTTTTTACCTACAGATCCATATGAGAGCTTATTTTTTTGCGCGACCGATTGATTGTTCTTTGTAATGACATCATTCTTTTTATCACAAGATGTTCAATGATATGGGGGGGGGTCATTTTTTGCGCAGTGCACTTTATGGTAAAAATGATACATTATCTTTATACTGTTGGTCAATATGATTAAAACAATACCCAATTCATATAGTTTTTTTTCTATTATTGTACTATTTAAAAAAAAAATACTAACTTTTTTTAAGCAAAATTGATATAATTAACAGTGTCCTTTTTTGACCCCTATAATAATTTTTTTCCCTTATATGCTGTGATCTATAGTTTTTATCAATACCATTTTTGTTTAGATGGGACTTTTTAGTCACTTTTTATAATTTTTTGCTGATATATGATGTGGTTAAAAATCTGTATGATTGGTGTTTTTTATGTTTACGACGTTTACCGTGTGAGATCATAAGCATTATATTTTAGTACTACTTTATATATATATATATATATATATATATATATATATATATATATATATAGTAAATTTGAGTAGCCGTATTAGTCCAGTGATGCATGTCACGATGCCGGCTGGCAGGTAGTGGATCCTCTGTGCCAGAGAGGGATGGCGAGGACCGTGCTAGTGGACCGGTTCTAAGCCACTACAGGTTTTCACCAGAGCCCGCCGCAAAGCGGGATGGTCTTGCTGCGGCGGTAGTGACCAGGTCGTATCCACTAGCAACGGCTTACCTCTCTGGCTGCTGAAGATGCTGAAGATGCTGAAGATAGGCGCGGTACAAGGGAGTAGGCAGAAGCAAGGTCGGACGTAGCAGAAGGTCGGGGGCAGGCGGCAAGGATCGTAGTCAGGGGCAACGGCAGGAGGTCAGGAACACGGACTAGGAACAGGCAAGGGAACGCTTTCACTAGGCACTAAGGCAACAAGATCCGGCAAGGGAGTGCAGGGGAAGTGAGGTGATATAGGGAAGTGCACAGGTGAACACAATAAGCTAATTGGGCCAGGCACCAATCATTGGTGCACTGGCCCTTTAAATCTCAGGGAGCTGGCGCGCGCGCGCCCTAGAGAGCGGAGCCGCGCGCGCCAGCACAGGACAGCAGGAGACGGGAACGGGTAAGTGACCTGGGATGCGATTCGCGAGCGGGCGCGTCCCGCTGTGCGAATCGCATCCCCAACGGCCATGACAGGGCAGCGCTCCCGGTCAGCGGGACCGACCGGGGCGCTGCGGAGAGAGAGACGCCGTACGCGCTCCGGGGAGGAGCGGGGACCCGGAGCGCTAGGCGTAACAGTACCCCCCCCCTTAGGTCTCCCCCTCTTCTTGGGGCCAAAGAACCTGAGGAAAAAAAATTCAATTTTTCCGTGATGAGGTCCGATGCAAATTAGGAGGGGTTCTGTGTGGAAACGAACGAGACAGTCCAATCTTTTATTGTAAAAACAATAGATGTAGAGGGGTCTGGCGAGACTGGTCACAGGAACGTAGAACCTGTTGATGAGAGAGGCCAAAAAAATTTTTCCTGCAGATCCGGAATCCAAGAAGGCCACTGTAGAGAAGGAGAAGGCAGAGGCAGACATCCGCACAGGCACAGTAAGACGTGGAGAAGCAGAGTAGACATCAAGGACTGTCTCACCTTTGTGCGGAGTCAGCGTACGTCTTTCCAGGCGGGGAGGACGGATAGGACAATCTCTTAGGAAGTGTTCGGTACTAGCACAGTACAGGCAGAGGTTCTCCATACGGCATCGTGTCCTCTCTTGAGGTGTCAAGCGAGACCGGTCAACTTGCATAGCCTCCGCGGCGGGAAGCACAGGAACAGATTGCAGAGGACCAGAGGAGAGAGGAGCCGGGGAGAAAAAACGCTTCGTGCGAACAAAGTCCATATCCAGGCGAAGCTCCAGGCGCCATCCGGAAGAACGCATGTCAATGCGAGTGGCAAGATGAATGAGTTCATGTAGGTCAGCAGGAGTCTCTCGTGCGGCCAGAACATCTTTAATGTTGCTGGATAGGCCTTTTTTAAAGGTCGCGCAGAGAACCTCACTATTCCAGGACAACTCGTAAGCAAGAGCACGGAACTGAATGGCGTACTCGCCAACGGAAGAAACACCCTGGGCCAGGTTCAGCAGGGCAATCTCAGCTGAAGAAGCTCGGGCAGGTTCCTCAAAGACACTTCGAATTTCCGAGAAGAAGGAGTGTACAGAGGCAGTGACGGGGTCATTGCGGTCCCAGAGCGGTGCGGCCCATGACAGGGCTTTTCCAGACAGAAGGCTGACTACGAAAGCCACCATAGACCTCTCAGTAGGAAACTGGTCCGACATCATCTCCAAGTGCTGGGAACATTGCGAAAGAAAGCCACGGCAATACTTAGAGTCCCCATCAAATTTGTCCGGCAAGGACAGGCAGAGGCTAGGAGTGGCCACTCGCTGCGGAGGAGGTGCAGGAGCTGGCGGAGGAGAAGATTGCTGGAGAAGTTGCGACTGAAGTTGGTGCGAAATGGTGGACATTTCCGACAGCTGACGGGTTAGAAGGGCGATCAGTCGGGCTTGCTGGGCGGCCACCGTGGTGAGGTCAGCGACAACTGACAGAGGAACTTCAGCGGGATCCATGGCCGGATCTACTGTCACGATGCCGGCTGGCAGGTAGTGGATCCTCTGTGCCAGAGAGGGATGGCGAGGACCGTGCTAGTGGACCGGTTCTAAGCCACTACAGGTTTTCACCAGAGCCCGCCGCAAAGCGGGATGGTCTTGCTGCGGCGGTAGTGACCAGGTCGTATCCACTAGCAATGGCTTACCTCTCTGGCTGCTGAAGATGCTGAAGATGCTGAAGATAGGCGCGGTACAAGGGAGTAGGCAGAAGCAAGGTCGGACGTAGCAGAAGGTCGGGGGCAGGCGGCAAGGATCGTAGTCAGGGGCAACGGCAGGAGGTCAGGAACACGGACTAGGAACAGGCAAGGGAACGCTTTCACTAGGCACTAAGGCAACAAGATCCGGCAAGGGAGTGCAGGGGAAGTGAGGTGATATAGGGAAGTGCACAGGTGAACACAATAAGCTAATTGGGCCAGGCACCAATCATTGGTGCACTGGCCCTTTAAATCTCAGGGAGCTGGCGCGCGCGCGCCCTAGAGAGCGGAGCCGCGCGCGCCAGCACAGGACAGCAGGAGACGGGAACGGGTAAGTGACCTGGGATGCGATTCGCGAGCGGGCGCGTCCCGCTGTGCGAATCGCATCCCCAACGGCCATGACAGGGCAGCGCTCCCGGTCAGCGGGACCGACCGGGGCGCTGCGGAGAGAGAGACGCCGTACGCGCTCCGGGGAGGAGCGGGGACCCGGAGCGCTAGGCGTAACAATGCAGATGCAAATCAAAAAATGTTGCAGTATCTTGTACTACCTTTTTTATTGGACTAAGAGCATTTTGTAGAGACAAGCTTTCGGGATTCCTCCCTTTATCAAGTCCAAAGCAAATCCCTTTGGACTTGATAAAGGGAGGAGTCCCGAAAGCTTGTCTCTACAAAATGCTGTTAGTCCAATAAAAAAGGTATTACAAGATACTGCAACATTTTTTGATTTGCATCTATGTGTATATATATATATATATATATATATATATATATATGTATATACATATTTTAATAATTTTTCTTTATTTTTTGTAAAATGGGAGTTTTATTTTATTTTTTTCCCTTTTTAAATAAAAATGTTTAGGTCCCCATATGGGACTTTTACATGCAATCATTAGATTGCATTCACTGTATAATACTTGAAAGAAGAGATCGCAGACGGCACTCACGGAAACAGCAAGAAGTTTATTCGGGATCGCTGGTCCACGCAACAACAACGACAGGTAAGTCGACCGGTTTCGCGCTACACAGAGCGCTTACACGTGACCTCTGACATCACTTAACCCTACCCCCTTAAATACATGCACCAAGTAATACAAAAATAGAAAACTAGACATTACAGGGTTAAAAGCACAAAAATGGTGTGTGGTATAGAGAGAATAGCATTAGTATTTACTAATTAGCTATAACAGTGCCTTAGACTGTATAACACTATCGGAGGTATAGTATTAAAAACGCTAGGTGTGAACATAGATCCTATGCTAACAACATACACCTGCACTATGGAAATACATTTAAATCCTCCCGTAGGTTTAATCCTAGTGGTCCTAAGGCGTCTGTAAGTATAATCATTTCTGATTCTTTTTGTAACAATAATTTGTGTCTATCACCACCGTATTTTAAGGGTGCAACTATTTTTAATCCAAGGAATTTTAAATCTTCAATTTTATTATTGTGTTTATATTTCATATGTTCTATTACTTTTGGGCAGCCTTTTCCAGTAGTGAGTGAGCGAAAATGTTCCCTAATTCTTTTATACAAGGGTCTTATGGTCTTCCCAATATAGGACAGAGCACCGGATTTGTGGCATCTGGACGTGAAGGTGCAGTGATCCAGTAACTCCGGCAGAATCGTGAGTGCGGCAGTGCCGACTTTCCTTCTTCTCCATGTGGTCAATAGTGTTATGCTGAATATCCTAGTCTGAGCACGTCGCAGGTGTATCCCACTCACAGATTATGGAGTCTATGGAACAAGCAGCCTCAGAGGCGAGTGCTGCACTGTATAGCACACTGCACATTAGTCCCGGGACTTTATTAGCTGGTAGAGAAGACGCAACTGAATTCTTTGCACAATGCAATTTAAGGGATGAACTGCAGGTACTAGGTACCAAATCCTTGGAATATAAAGTCACGACCCTTTCTGAAAAAGAAGTGAAATTGTTCTGGACAGTCAATTCGTTACAGTCCTATTGTGAGAGTGGCCGAGTTCCACGTGGATTACGAGTTTTTAAAGAGCTGTCTCAATTTCAAGACGATAATGAATTTACGGATGAATGGGCATTATTACATCAAGAACACAGTTTAAAACTTACTAAATTAATGTTGAAACGGACAGAAAAAGAATATGCCCAAATTACCGCACAACTGCTTAAAGCTAAATTAGAGCTGAAAACCCGTGTGAACAAGGAGCAATATGAAGCATTCGAAAAGAAGGTGGAAAAAAAGATATTACCGATCCAGGCTGATATTAAGGAACGTAAAAAGAATAAATATCTGAGAGACAAACAAGACTATGATGGAGGCCATGTCTTTGATTGGAATCTTAATAAGATGAGAAGAAAAAGACGACTGCGGAGACCACCTCAGGATTACTGGACTACAGATTCAGGGTCCGACTCTAGTGGGACTGGCGACACCACCCTACCTAAAGACCCCTCTAACCTTGTGGCTTCGGGGGACCAACAACTGCACCTACCCGCAAGAGGAGGATACGGCGGGGCAGGTGCAAAAAGATTTTCAAAAAGAGGTGGGATGAAGAGAAAGCAAGTCACCTGGCAACAATAGGTGATCTTGCCTCTCCAGATCCTACAGGTCAGTCCAATATTATTAATTTGACACAGCATGTTCTTTCTGAGGATTGTCTATCTTTGTTAAAGAAGGGGCTAAACTATTGTATTAATCACGAATTCAATTTTACGGATTTTACTATAGATTTGTATAAATCTATTAGGAAAATTAACCTACATAGGTTTTTCCTTAGTGGTCATACCCCTGGTAAAGAGTCTAATCAGCTAGAAGGGGAACTTCCAACTTCTATTAGCCCGCTGGGCTTTATGGTTAACCCATCCTGGTCAGAACAAGATAGAGATGTTGTATCGTTACTAATGGAAATTGCAGATGATGAAATTATTCATGATCCAGATAAAGTTACAACTTATAGACCTTTTACAGGAGGTGTTCCATCCACATTTAACCCGCCCTTGCCCGCAGGCTCCAATATCCAGAATTTTATGGAAAACGTCATTCAAGACGTTAAAGCACTTATTTACCCTAAATCTACCCCGAATCTTACGGGGGGAGAAAGGAGTGCTCTAAAATGGTTATCTGAAAATACAGAAATTGTAGTGAAGCCTGCGGATAAGGGAGGCAATGTTGTGCTCTTGACCAAAGATTATTACCTACAAGAGGCAAATCGTCAGTTGAGTGATTTAAATACTTATACAGCATTACCTAAAGACCCCACCACACACTACCAGGAGAGTGCTAGATCATTACTTAGGAGGGGAGTGGAAAATAATATTTTTTCGGAGAGATTTGCCAACAAACTTTTTATTACTCACCCTAAGAAACCATACTGGTACTGGACACCTAAAATTCACAAAAATGCACAAGTACCGCCAGGTCGGCCTATTGTTGCGGGCAGAGGCTCAGTTACTGAGCCTCTGTCCCAATATCTAGATTGGGTCTTACGCCCACTACTACCTACTATACCAGCTTACTTAAAAGATACCCAACACTTACTGCAAATTTTGGAAAATTTTGGGTGGCAGGAGCATTTCATTTTGGCTAGTATCGACGTGGAGAGTCTCTACACTCGCATTCCTCAGGGTGCGGGTGTGGAGGCTGTCCGACGTCGACTAGACCAAACGGAAAATCATAGCCCTGTTTATATTGATTACATTTGTGAGATGTTACAGTTTGTATTATCCCATAATGCTTTCCAGTTTAATAATCGCTGGTTTAACCAGCGATCTGGGACTGCGATGGGGACCCCCGTGGCACCTACTTTCGCAAATATTTTTTTGGGGGTCCTAGAGGAAGATAAGGTCTTTTCCACCAACAATCCTTTCATTGAATATCTGGCCCTTTACGTTAGATATGTCGACGACGTGCTGGTTATCTGGTCGGGCAGTATGGCCCAGTTCCACCAGTTCGTCGCCTACATGAACGATAATAACTACAATATGCATTTTACTAGTGTGGTGGGCATCAATAGTATAGAATTTCTCGACACTAAACTTGTTGCTAAAAATGAATATTTGGAGATTGAGGGATTTAGAAAAATTACAGCTACTAATTCCTTACTTAGATATGACAGCTTTCATTCTCATCATGTCAAAAAATCCCTTCCTTTCGGACAATTTGTCCGATTGAAACGGATAAATACTACTACTGAAACATTTGAAATACAGGCGAAACAATTATGGGACAGACTAAAAGAGAGGGGCTACCCTATATCTATCCTGAGTGAGGCACTTTTTAAGGTCAGGAAAATACCTCGTAGTCAATTATTGCATAAAAAACATAAAACACATGATAAAGACTGTGCTAAAGAAAATCTAACAAAAAATTTTACGTTTTCCTTCTCATACAGCCCTATGGAAAATAAAATCAGGTCAGCGATACATAAAAATTGGCATATTCTCCAGCAGGATGATATCTTAAGTAAAACACAGCTGAACAAACCATTAATTTCTTTTCGCAGAACTAAGAATATTAGAGATTATATTGTACGAGGTAGATTACAAGATGATATGTCCAAAAATTGGATAGAAAAATCAAAACCACAAGGATGTTTTAAATGTGGACAGTGCAAATTATGTTCGCACATGATACAAACGAAAAGTATACATTTGGGATCACAGAATATTGATATCCATGATTTCGTGACATGTAAATCTACCTATATTGTTTACGCATTAGTCTGCACATGTGGTTTTTACTATATTGGGAAGACCATAAGACCCTTGTATAAAAGAATTAGGGAACATTTTCGCTCACTCACTACTGGAAAAGGCTGCCCAAAAGTAATAGAACATATGAAATATAAACACAATAATAAAATTGAAGATTTAAAATTCCTTGGATTAAAAATAGTTGCACCCTTAAAATACGGTGGTGATAGACACAAATTATTGTTACAAAAAGAATCAGAAATGATTATACTTACAGACGCCTTAGGACCACTAGGATTAAACCTACGGGAGGATTTAAATGTATTTCCATAGTGCAGGTGTATGTTGTTAGCATAGGATCTATGTTCACACCTAGCGTTTTTAATACTATACCTCCGATAGTGTTATACAGTCTAAGGCACTGTTATAGCTAATTAGTAAATACTAATGCTATTCTCTCTATACCACACACCATTTTTGTGCTTTTAACCCTGTAATGTCTAGTTTTCTATTTTTGTATTACTTGGTGCATGTATTTAAGGGGGTAGGGTTAAGTGATGTCAGAGGTCACGTGTAAGCGCTCTGTGTAGCGCGAAACCGGTCGACTTACCTGTCGTTGTTGTTGCGTGGACCAGCGATCCCGAATAAACTTCTTGCTGTTTCCGTGAGTGCCGTCTGCGATCTCTTCTTTCAAGTTTTCTACGCTTATGCTTATGGCGGACAGAGCACCGGATTTGTGGCATCTGGACGTGAAGGTGCAGTGATCCAGTAACTCCGGCAGAATCGTGAGTGCGGCAGTGCCGACTTTCCTTCTTCTCCATGTATTCACTGTATAATGCTTAAGCATTATACAGTATGATCGGTGATCAGCTGATATAGCCTGGCTAAATCAGGATACATCAGTGAATTGGCTGCAGGGGGCAGGTAAGGAGACCCTCCTCCACCATTTTAGCTCATGGAACCCCCGTCATCACATTGCTGGGGTACCATGAGCCCCTCTGAGTTACCGCAGATGTTTTACTTTCACTTTAAATGCTGTGCTCGACATTGATCTTGGCGTCTAAAGGGTTAATGACCAGCAGCGGCAGGGTTGCTGCTGCTTGTTATTAGCAGTGAGTGTCTGGCTACTGATAGTAGCTGACAATCACTGTTCTGAAGGGAGCACAGCTCCTGAGCTCACTTTAAAGTTGCTTAAGGATTTTGGACATTCAGGTACGCCCTTGGTCACAAAGGCATACATATATGCCCTTGGTTTTAACAGGTTAAAAAAAAAGTGAACAAATGTAGAAAATGTATGCTGAGCACTACAGCAATGATTAGGTAACCACTAGCGTCATGGCTGCACTGAATAGATCAGACAATGCTCCACTGTATGCTGGTGCTCTCCTTTTGAACAGTCCAAAAGATAATGTCCTCTGATAAGAAGGCAAATGTATTTGTCTCTCTTGTTGTAGGAGATTCCTAAAAATGGGCTATGTTTTTAATGAGGACAGCTACAGTATAGGTCTTTATTAGAGCTCTGCAAGGATTTTGAAAGTTTTGGAAAGTGTACTGTCAGAACCCACAGGGTTAATCGGTTATGATGTTTCTTTTGTTTGCTTTGGTTGCTGGGCTACGCCTAGTTGTCTTACTGGTCATCTGACCTTGAGGAGTGCACCTGTCCTGCTGCTTATATAAACCTGCAGTGTGCTCTTATACCTTGCCTGCGAAAGACATTTCCTCCTGTAGCTAGCGTACTTATCCTGTTATTCCGTTTTCCTGGTATTTGTGACTTTTGGCTTGGCTTCCTGACTCCTCTCTTGTATCTGCGTATTTGTACTTTGACATTTCCTGGTACCGATTTTTGCGATTGAACTTTGACTACTTATGTGTGTTTGTTTAGTTTTCTTTCTTAGTTTGTGTGCTTCCTGACTGTGTCCCGACCTGTATCTGTTTTGTAGTTTATTTTGTTGACAGTGACTTCCATCACTTATTAAGGAAGGGACCATCACCATGGTTGTCGATCTGCCGTTTAGTGTGGATAGGCAGGTAGGCAGGGTCAGAGGGAGTGGTGAGATCAGGGCTGTAGTCCTTCCCTGCCCAAACAAGTTTGCAGCAAACCAGCAGTGAAAGGGCAGTACAACTTAACTTTTTTGTCACTAAACCAGCAAATTCATACTATGCGCCAACCCACCAAGGAAGGAGTTAATTGTGTAGCCACGCCTTGTCCGGACCAGTGACGAGATAGCAAGTATCACTCTCTTCATATAGATGGCTGTATAATGCTTACACCCCCCCTCCCCAAGGAGTTAACTACTGCTGCTTAGCTACCCTAATTAACTTCTTACTTGCTGGGCTGAGCTGTACTCATGGGTGTCAACTGTGAGCACAGCTTAGTCCGGGCATTGCTGAATTTGCACAATCAGAACCTGTTCAAATGTTCAACGAGCCGCAAACCCCCCAAAATTCGTATCTAATCCAGGTTCGGGGGGCTTGGTTCGCTCCCCTCTAGTCTCTATTTATGTAGGTAATTATTTTTTTCCCCGTGTTATATGTACCTTTTCAACTTTTCTATGTGAGTTTAAAAATTTTAATCTCATGATGTCATTGACCTTGTTTTTGAATATCTTTTCTAGACCCTGGGTTTTCAACGGGTGGTACACGTACTCCTAGGGGTACGCCACCGGATGTTTGGGGGTACGCAAATGTGCTGACAAATACTGGCCATGCATGCTATAAGGAAGCTGCGTGGTTGCCGGGGAGATGTGTGACCTCCCCTGACGTTGTGCGGAGGTGCCGCACAGCGCAGGAGGACATCAGTGCGGTTAGTGCGGCCCCACCGAACATGATGCGCTGCATCCAAGGACAGGCCACACGTGATATATGGGTATGGGACAGAGGGAGGGTTTTTGTATGTTTAAACACACACATATATATATATATATATATATATATATATATATATATATATATATTAGTCCAGGGGAATCGAGGGAAAATAGAGGGATTTTAAACACACTCATTTGGTTAAAAAGTTTGTGATTTTTTATTAGCAGTATAATAATAGAAAAGTATGTAATGATGGGTATCATTTTAATCGTATGGACCAACAGAATAAAGAAAACAGGTCTATTTTACCGTAAAAGTGTACAGCATGAAAACGAAACCTTATAAAATTAGCAAAACTGTGGTTTTCTTATCAATTTCCCCACACAAATAGTATTTTTTTGGTTGCACCATACATTTTAAGGTAAAGTGAGTGATGTCATTACAAAGGACAACTGGTCGCACAAAAAACAAGCCCTCATACTAGTCTGTGGATGAAAATATAAAAGAGTTAAGATTTTTAGAAGGCAAGGAGGAAAAAAAGAAAATTGTCTGAGTCCTTATGGCCCATATGGGCTGATCCTTTAGGGGTTAAGGTTCTGATGAGTTATGTCATCCTGTACAAGACATAGCAAAATGCATTGGATTCTAAGGATTCTATTGTTATAATTCGCTGCTGGGACCCACCACAATCTCTGCTGCGGAACCCCAGTCCACCAGTGCACGGAGCAAACTTTGCTCCATGTCGGATGACCAGCAATGTGGTGCAGGAGGCTCATGATGTCACAACCACGCCCCCTACTTATGACGTCATGCCCTTCCTCTCAATGCAAGTCTATCACGGCTGTCATGCCACCTCCCATAGACATGAATTGAGGGGGTGTGGCCTGACATCAGGTCTCCAGTGCCGGAAACTAAGATCTTTCCGAGACTGGAGACACAGCCCTGCATAGAATGCAGATGCTACACGGAGATAGAGGGAAGTACCAGCGGATAGTGGATAAGATGTCTTTGGCCGGATAACCCCTTTAATAGGGACTAAGGTCACCATAGTTGGGTTACCCCCTTTATAAATCAGTAAAAGCCGCTAAGAAAGAGAATATGTCTTTCTCTCATTTTCATAGCCTGCAAGCCCATATGGTACATAATCGTTCAGTCATTTATATTGCTGACGTGTAAAACTCCATTTCTCTGAAGGCGAAATATGTGGTCAGTGGATTTGTCATTCGTCAATAAAAGCTGATTGTTTAAAATTTCTAACGCCGTATGAGTTTTTGAAAAAAGGGAAAAAACACAGGGTATGTTATATTTGGAGAACTTCTCTGCAGGGCAAATAGTCTTGAATCACATAACTGTATAATGGGAAATGGAAATGAATTCCAGGTCTGGATGTGTGAGATGTTTGTTTTTGAACAATCTGCTTTGAGGAATATGAAAGTGACTTACAGTGATGAGCACTTCTTACGACTGGCTGAAAAAAAGCAAGCCTTCTCTGTTTGTGATTAAAGCAAACAAGAGCAAATAATGAAAATTTGATGAATCGTTGTTATCTATCCCAAGAACAAAGTCATTTTATAGAATGTCTTACTCTAATTTCCTTTAATAGGAAAATGTGAGCTGCAAGGAATTGAGTTAAAAGATTACATTATATGCTACATATGCTAAACAGTGTTAAGAATTAGCCAAATCTGAGGTTGCCATAAAATGGACATGTTCTGTACCTTGATGTATCCTGGAAAAGACGCTAATCAGACAATTTTATTGATGTCTTTGCACTGAGAAAGATCTACATCGACATTATATTTCGAATTAAAGAGGATGTTCCACCAATTGATGAGATATTGTTTGGACAAGCCATCTTTCCCTTATTGGTGGAGTTGTTACCGCCAGGTCCCACCGCTAATCCTGAAAATAAAGGAACACTGCTACCTATTAAACGTGAGGAAAAAAAAACTGGTAGCAGCTCTGGCCCCATTGCTCTATTAACCCTCTGCTGGTCATAGTTGGCATCACAGGAATGATGATGTTACATTTCAATACACTAGAGCAGTGTTTCCTAAACGCGGTCCTCAAGCACCCCCAACCCATATTTTCTGGATTTCCTTAGTCTTTCATAGGTGTTATGACTGTGATGATGCCTGATTCACTATCACCTGTGTAAGACAGAAAACATGACCTGTTGGGGGTGCTTGAGGACCGCGTTTTGGAAACACTGCACTAGAGCAATGAAAAATCACTAGTGCCAGGCCAGTGATTTTTGTTTACAGCAGCCGCATAATGCTATAACACATTATTGACCTAGGGAGTTAAACAAAAAATGGAATGGGAACAGTAGCGCTTAATAGGGAACTCCAGTTCTTAACTTCTAATTCCCTGTCCACAGGCGTACAGCACACGTGTATTTCGGGCTCTCCCATAGACAGTGCATGGAGGGGGCGTGTTGACCACCGCCACTCGGTGCATGAGGTGAGCCGGTGTTCTGAACAAAAATATTTAGACCACCAATGTGTCAGGCAGTAGATTGCAGGAGGTTCCAGTGGTTGGACCCTTCACAACCAAACACTTATCTCTAATCCTGTGGATAGGATTTGAAAAGTTAATGAATGAACATAGTAACATAGTTCATAAGGTTGAAAAAAGACGAGATTCCACCAAGTTCAATATATAACCCTAATGAGTCCCTACTGAGTTGATCCAGAGGAAGGCAAAAAAAAACCTCATACTCAATTCCAAATACAGCATCAGAATAAATCCCTGGATCAATGTTTTGTCCCTATAAATCTAGAATTCATAACCAGCAATGTTAGTACTCTCCAGGCCCTTTTGAACTCCTTGAACACTCCTTGAACTCCATGAACACCTGCTCTGGCAGAGAATTCCACAGTCTCACTGCTCTTACAGTTAAAGAACCCCCATCTGTGCTGGTGTAGAAACCTTATTTCCTCAAGATGTAGAGGATGCCCCCTTGTTATAGATAAAGTCCAGGGTATAAATAGATCATGGGAGAGATCTCTGTATATCCCCTGATATATTTATACATAGTTGTTAGGTCTCCCCTAAGCCTTCTTTCTTTCTAAACTAAATAACCCTAATTCTAATAATCTTTCTGGGTACTGTAGTCCTCCCATTCCCCGTATTACTCTGGTTGCCCGTCTTTGAACCCTCTCCAGCTCCACTATATATTTCTTGCACACTGATGCCCAGTAATGTACACAGTATTCTATGTGTGGTCTGACTAGTGATTTGTACGGAGGTAGAATTATTTCCTTGTCGTGGGCATCTATGCCCCTATTGATGCACCCCATGATTTTATTTGCCTTGGCAGCAACTGCCCCACACTGGTCACTGCAGCTAAATTTACTGATAACTAAGACTACTAAATCCTTTTCCATGTCAGTTGACCCAAGTGTTCTCCCATTTAATACATATTCCCAGCCCGTATTTTTCCTCCCCATGTGCACTACCTTACATTTATCAGTGTGGAACCTCATCTGCCACTAAATAACCTCCAACCTATAGAGATCTATTTGTAACAGTGCACTGTCCCCCATTGTGTTGACCACTTTACAGAGTTTAGTATCATCTGCAAAGATTGCTACTTAACTATTCAACCCCTCTACAAGGTCATTACTGAATATATTATATAGAATAGGACCCAAATCTGACCCCTGTGGTACCCCACTAGTAACAGTCACCCAATCAGAATAAGTACCATTAATAACCACCTTCATGTTTCCTATCACTGAGCCAGTTACTTACCCACAAATTCTTCCCAAGCCCAATCCTTCTAATTTTATATACATTTATTTTTATCAAGATACTCCAAAAAAGCATCTCTTAGAAAACCCTCAAACAATTTACATACAACGGAGGTTAAAATAGCAGGCCTATAATTCCCGGTCTCACCTTTTGACCCCTTTTTAAATATTGACACCACATTTGCTATGCACCAGTCCTGGGGAACCGTCCCTGTCATTATAGAGTCCTTGAATATTAAAAATTGGGGTCTGTCTACTGCATTACTTAATTCCTTTAGAACATGGGGGTGAATGCCATCTGGACCTGGTGATTTGTCAATTTTGATTTTTTGTAGGATGCACTGTACTTCTTCCTGGGTTAGACAGGTGCTCTGTACCGGGGAGTTTACCTTATGAAGTTCCTCTTTAACCTCTTAAGGACCATGAATGTGTATACGCGTCCAATAGCTGTTAACAGAGTGTGACGCAGGCTCCCGACTCAAGCCCGCGTCATACCGGCCGGCCCCCAGCTGATTCCTGTAGCTGGGGGCCGGCGTTAATAGTCAACATGCGGTGATCGCCGCGGGCGGCTATTAACCCTTTAGCTCGCCGCTGTCAAAGCTGACAGCGGCGTCTAAAGGTGCCTATTCCATCCCTGGTGGTCCAGTGGGGTGGATCGCCCCCCCATTACGCGATGTACTGCTGAGGTAGCCTGAGGGCTTACCTCTCCTCCTGTGCTGGCTCCGGTGCTCTGAATGATACAGCCTGGCAGGGCCAGGCTTTATCAATCGAGCGCAGAGCACACTGATCAGTATGGTTCTATGGAACTATAATGATCTGTATGAGGAATCTAATGATTCCTCTTAAAAGTCCCCTAAGGGGACTAAAAGTGTAAAAAAAAAGTTTTAAATAAGTTTAAAAGCACACACATTAACACCTTCCTTATTAAAAGTTTAAATTACCCCCCTTTTTCAAATTTCCATGTAAAAAATAAATGACCATAATAAAAATAAACATATGTGGTATTGCCGCATGCGTAAATGTCCGAACTAAAAAAATATATTGTTAATTAAACTGCACGGTCAATGGCGTACCCACAAAAAAATCCCAAAGTCCAAAATAGCGTATTTTTGGTCACTATTTATACCATAAAAAAGGAATAAAAAGCGATCAAAAAATCTGATCAAAACAAAAATGGTACCGATTAAAACTTCACATCACAGTGCAAAAAAAATGAGCCCCCATACCACCCCGTACATGGAAAAATAAAAAAGTTAAAGGGGTCAGAAGAGGACAATTTATTAATTTTCGTGCATGTAGTTATGATTTTTTCCAAAAGTACGACAAAATCAAACCTATCTAAGTAGGGTATCATTTTAATCTTATGGACCTACAGAATAAAAATAATGTGTCATTTTTACCAAAAAATTTACTGCGTAGAAACAAAAGCCCCCAAAATTTACAAAATGGTGTTTTTTCTTCAATTTTGTTGCACAATGATTTTTTTCCCCTTTCGTTGTAGATTTTGGGGTAAAATTACTGATGTCATTACAAAGTAGAATTGGTGGCGCAACAAATAAGCCCATATATGGATTTTTAGGTGCAAATTTGAAAGGGTTATGATTTTTAAAAGGTAAGGAGGAGAAAACAAAAGTGCAAAAAACAGAAAAACGCTTGGTCCTTAAGGGGTTAAGGATATGTTCACACTGTGGAATTCCCGCAGAATTTTTTTTTTTTTTTTAGTACATGCCGACTTGAAGCCTGTAACGTTTTTTCTTGTTCCATTTTTTGCAGTGATATTTAAAGGGGTATTCCAGGCAAAACCTTTTTTTATATATATCAACTGGCTCTGCAAAGTTAAACAGATTTGTAAATTACTTCTATTAAAAAATCTTAATCCTTCCAATAGTTATTAGCTTCTGAAGTTTTCGGTCTAACTGCACAATAATGATGTCACGTCCCGGGAGCTGTGCATGATGAGAGAATATCCCCATGGGAACTGCACAGCTCCCGGGACTTGAGTCATCAGAGAGCAGTTAAACAGAAAACAACAACTCAACTTCAGAAGCTAATAACTATTGGAAGGATTAAGATTTTTTAATAGAAGTCATTTACAAATCTGTTTAACTTTCCGGAGCCAGTTGATATATAAAAAAAAAGTTTTGGCCTGGAATACCCCTTCAAGACTTGATTTTATGTCATTTTTATATTAGTAATTTTTATTTTATGTGAAAGATAGAAAGCATATGTCTGGTTTCCACTTACAGTATTTTTCTTTTAATAATATGTCGATAAAAAGATTGTTTAATTGTGCCTGTGGGCGTGGCAAGAATCTATGGTTTGGTTTGTTTGTTTATTGATTAGTTAAGTAATTTATTTATTTGTTTATGTATTCATTTTGTATCTCTCTATTTTCTTTCTTGGCATAATTTGTTTTCTATTTTATACACTATGCCCCCCTACACACTCAAACACACACAACACATCACAACAACAAAACATTGCAATCCAATTTTTTTTAATTGTCAATTTTGCTATTTCCCTTCTGTTACTAGAGCTGACATATTATTCCCAGCTACAAGGGAATATAGCCCCTCTTTAAAGAGGTTATCTGGTCTGTTAAGGACGAACAGCTCCCGCAGCAAGCCAACACCCGACAATTACATAATCACTTGGAAAGCAGCAGGAGACCTTATAGCTGCTTACTGAGCTGTGTACACTGCATAGGTGAGTGCTGAAAATGCAGCAATTTGGATGATAGATATTAATAAATAATTTCTGCCTTTTCCCAGGAGTCAATTTGTCTCTGACAACCAGCTTACCTTTTATCCAGCTGCAATTGCAATTGCTGTCCCAAACGTAGTCATTTTTAGACTCTCTTAGTACATTGAAATAAATGTATTCCACAGGTGTACAATAAGGTAAATATCAGTCAAATGTTACAGTTAAAACCAGCTTTAAGCTAAAACTGGTTTTCCCTAGTGAAAGCCAGTTCTCATTGAACGCCTTTGTCAAAACTAGAATTTACTGATTTTCCCTAGTTAAAACCAGTTTTGACTGAGCACCCTCATGGAAACTAGATTTTATTGCTAACCCAAAACCTAAATGCCAGTTAAAAATGGTTTAAACTGGAGAAAGCTAGTTTTAACCAGTTTGAATGAAATGACTGTAACACATAAATAAAGTCGGACCCCTGATGATGCGGAGGAATTAGGTAACTCAGATGAGGTTTTAGCCTGGTATGTTTCGTTAAATTCATTTTAAAATCTTATTTCTTCCAGAATTTATCAGCTCCAGAGGAAGTTGAGTTGTTCTTTTCATTCTGACCACAGTGCTCTCTGCTGACACCTGTTTCCATGTCAGGAACTGTCCAAAGAAGGAGAAAATACCCATAGTAAACCACTCCTGCTCCGGACAGTTCCTTACATGGATAGAGGTGGCAGCAGAAAGCACTGTGGTCAGACAGAAAAGAACAACTCAACTTCCTGTGGAGCATACAGCAGCTGATAAGTACTGGAAGAATTAAGATTTTTTTTGTAGAAGTAATTTACAAATCTGTTTAACTGTCTGGCACCAGTTGATTAAAAAAGAATTGTTTTCTACCAGAGTACCCCTTTAATTAGGGAATCCTGTCTGATTGAAACAAAACAGTTAAACGTTTTAATTGTGAATTAAAAACATGTATATGATGTAGCATTTGTTGAGGATACAATAATATTCGGTATAACACAAAGGATACAGCATTCAGTTTTTGTGTTAGCAATAAAATTCTAGTTTGGATGAAGGTGTTCAGGAAAAACCTGGTTTTAGCTAGGCAAAAGCAGTGAATCCTAGTTTTTAGAAAGGCATTCAGTCAAAGCTGCTTTTCACTAGGAAAAAGCAGTTAACAAAAATGTATATATTACCTTATTACTTTATATTTTAATGGAATATGTATACTTTAGGATACAATGCTTTTTTGCCCTTTACAAAAAAAAAAAAAAACTATGTAAATTCGATTTGTTCTCTTCAATAGGAAATATGTAGAAACATAAAGTACTCATTTTCCATACATTTAACATTTCTATTATTTTTGGACTGGTGCAGTAACTTTTTTAATAAAGAAAAAACATATACTTTTTATGTAAATAAAAACAAAAAGAACACATATCTATATGTTTATTGTATGTGGACATGAAGTTGCCACTGTTTGTACATATATTTTTAAGTATGTTTCACTTTTGCGCACAACATGTTTTGAAATCGTGATGTGAACAGCCCCTTAAGACATTTATTTTATTCAACAATACAGTGTATCAATGGTATACATAAAAACCTAGAAGGATGATTAAAGCAGACAATACAGGCATCTTGAACCATAAATGATAAAAAATGGCTGAACGATGATTGAATGAAACCTGTAAAAGCGATCATCCATTCAGCTTTGTGCTTTCTGTAGCCACATAATGTAAATCCTTGGCGACTTCTTACATTATTACAGTTTATGCTTGGCAATCCATTATCTCGTATATAAAAAGTTACGTCTTAGCACTAGTTACAACAGCTATCAATGATTAGACTTTCGTCTTTTTTCTGCCACTTTTCCCTTAATGCGTCTTTAGTCTTTACCACGGGTTTGAAGTTGTATAGTTGTATAAAAAGTAGAAAAGACACAAGGTAATTTGTTAATCTGCTGAAGAATTATTCGAGGGCCTTATAAGCTGAAAACGTAAAGCATACCTTCACCTTGGTGGACATACAAGCGTGTACAAGACAGTCTCCTAATATTTAATTTGAATTGCGCCCTTCACCTGCATAAGCCTTCCAGAAAATAAACCTTAATAGATTCCAAAATGTGTCCAGTCAGATGACTATAGATTTTTATTTTATCCTCTGCTTGATGTTATCTCATTTATGCACTACTGACAGTTTTGCTGCCAGAAAGGAACATGTGTTAAGGGACTCTAAGAAAAAAATATTAACATATACACCATCCACAAAAATATGTTTCTTAAACAATAACCATTCTAAACATCATTTAGAAAAAAAGCTCAATTCTGTTCTGTGCTTACAAGACAGATAAGCAGATCATCGAGACACCATCACAAGCTGCCAATACAAGTCTATAGAGAGGGGAGGGTAATGGATGAAATGAGAGGAGGATTATGCTCAGAGAGTAAATGGAGGAAGAGACAGAGAGTCGGTGAAGAAGCTACATACACTATAATAGATCTAACCCCAGAGCTTGTTTTACACCTTAGGCTGTCCACTGCCACTCTATAATATCCTACATGCTGCTGCTTCTCAGGTTATTCTTTTAAGACATAGAAACGGATCCTCTTCTTTGTGTGCGCAGTGTATAGGAGACATCATAGAGATTAGCCTCCACTTACTAGCTCCGGGACAACTGAAAATTATAGATGGAGCCTGCAAAGCAGAAATCTGATTTTAAAAAAAATTCCAACTGCAAGTTAAATTATGGCTAGAAATAGTGCTTCTCCTTATGTTCTATTCTTCTCTGGGATATCTTATCTTAAAAAGTTAATTAAAATTATAAAGTGGGCTTTAGGTTAAAGAAGTTGTAAAAATTGGTAGTTGGGTGTTAGAAAAAAAGTAATAAAAGAATGAATGGGCCACATTCACCGGTCTCAGATACAAAAGCAGTGCTGTTCTTCGTTTTCAATGGCGCATTAAAATCACATAAAGTAGCAGGACGACACAAACACTATTCAGCTCATGACCTGGGTGACAGCTGTTGCGCATGCGCATGTACGCTTCATCAGACCCTGCCCTCTTCCATGCATGTCACCATTAAATATTCTCACCTGGTGACGTATAAGAAGGAGGGGCACATATGTTTACAAGATAAAACATACTTTAAAATCAACAGAAAGTAATCTGATCTAATAAACATTTAAACGTAAATGTATTAACTACAAGAAAACACTGAAGTCCAGTCTTTCATTTAAGCTGAGGTTCCCTTGTGCATTGGTCTTGATAATCCACCGGGCTTCTGCTTGTAGGAGGATTTTCTTCAAATCACACCCCTTTCTTAGAAACTCTTTCTATGCCCTGAAGCACTAGTTTCCTGCAACCCCCTCCATGTATCGTGTTCATGTACACAATAAATATTGGTGATCCCTTCTTTGAGTGCACAGAATAGACGTGCTCACGAAATGTGGTATGAACAGGTCTCTTCATGCTGCCCACGTAAAATCTTGCAACTACAGGTAATAACATACACGACCCCCAGGGTTCTACGCGTAATTAGACTCTTTACTATCGTGTCTACCCCCCCGACCTTTACAAATTTACCTGGTTTCAGATAGGGGCACCAGGTGCAAGAACCACACCAATGATTCCCAACGGGACCTGACTTAGTAAGCCAGTCTGCATTAGAATTTGCTTCAGAGGAGAACGCACTTCTCATTACCTGATCTTTCAAATTGCTACACCTACAAAAAGTGACCATCGGTCTCACAAGAACAAGTTTGTTCAGTTCAGAATTGTTTTTAATCAGGAGCCAATTTTTGTGTATTATTTTCCTTATCCAGTCAGCCATCGGGCTAAACGTAAAGGAGAAGGAAAAATGTTCATTCACGTTAGAGGAGGTAACTCTTTTGTTAAGTTTTTTTCCCAAGAAGGTTACTTCTATCTTGCGCTAAGGCTCTGTTTATGGCCCTATCCAGAATCTCATCTGGGTATCCCTTTGCATGTATGTAATATCTCCTTCAGTTCTACAGCTTGCATGAAAAAATTCTCATCTGTACTATTAATGCGGCATAGCCACAAAAATTGACCATCAAGCACAGCTTTTTTAATGGGTGATAGCTGGAGAAGTGAAGGAGAGAATTACATGCTGAGGGTTTTCTATAACTCACAGTGGTGACCTGCCCTTTGTCTATTCTCACAAGAACATCATAAACTCAAGCTGTATACTATCAATTTTGTATGTGAACTTGAGATTCATATTGATTTCGTTATACAGATACCTTACAAAATCTTCAAAAGTCAATCACGGTGCCAACCCAGGCCATGTACACATCGTCCACGAACCTGAGATGGCACTGGACGAAACTGAGGAAAGGATTTTTTCCATAAAAACAAACTTACTCTCAAAAATAGCCACATACAGGTTAGCAAAGGTACATATAACGGGGGTGCCCATCGCCACCCCCACCATTGCCAGTGAAACTGAAATGAGTTGTTGTTCAGAACAAACGTCAGCAAGTCACAGATGAATTGAATAGTACCTTCTTGTCTACCCGTATATTTCAATAAATCCCTGATGCAATCCACTCCTAACTTCTGTGGTATACTTGTACGACTCGATGTCGATTGATTCAAGTAGACAGTTCTCTGTTTAAAAACTGGTTAGTGTCCTTCCCTTTCGCTGGTACTTCTTGCAAAAGGGGTCGCAGAATCCAGTCCAAAAACTTGGGCAATGATTATGTGACTGACCCCACCCCTGAGACAATAGGTCTGCCTGGGGGTGAGAATTTTTTGATGCAAGCTGTAAAACTGAAGGAGAGATTACATGCAAGGGGATATCCAGATGAGATTCTGGATAGGGCCCTAAACAGAGCCTTAATTGCAAGATAGAAGTAACCTTCTTGGGAAAAGCATTAACAAAAGAGTTACCTTCTCCAATGTGAATTAACATTTTTCCTTCTCCTTTAAGTTTAGCCCGATGGCTGACCGGATAAGGAAAATAATACACAAAAATTGGTTCCTGATTAAAAATGATTCTGAACTAAACAAACTTGTTCCTGTAAGACCAATGTTCACTTTTTGTAGGTGTAGCAATTTGAAAGATCAGGTAATGAGAAGTGCGTTCTATTCTGAAGCAAATTCTAATGCAGACTGGCTTACTAAGTCAGGTCTGGTTGGGAATCATAGGTGCGGTTCTTGCACCTGGTGCCCCTATCTGAAACAAGGTAAATTCATAAAGGTCGGGGCTGTAGACACATAGTTACATAGTTACATAGTTAGTACGGTCGAAAAAAGACATATGTCCATCAAGTTCAACCAGGGAATTAAGGGGTAGGGGTGTGGCGCGATATTGGGGAAGGGATGAGATTTTATATTTCTTCATAAGCATTAATCTTATTTTGTTCCAGGAATGTATCTAATCCTGTTTTAAAGCTGTTAATTGTTCCTGCTGTGACCAGTTCCTGAGGTAGACTGTTCCATAAGTTCACAGTTCTCATGGTAAAGAAGGCGTGTCGCCCCTTGAGACTAAACTTTTTCTTCTCCAGACGGAGGGAGTGCCCCCTCGTCCTTTGGGGGGGTTTAACCTGGAACAGTTTTTCTCCATATTTTTTGTATGGGCCATTAATATACTTATATACGTTTATCATATCCCCCCTTAAACGTCTCTTCTCAAGACTAAACAATTGTAACTCCTTTAATCGCTCCTCATAGCTAAGATGTTCCATTCCCCATATTAGTTTAGTCGCGCGTCTCTGCACCCTTTCCAACTCCGCAGTGTCCCTTTTATGGACAGGTGCCCAAAACTGAACAGCATATTCCAGGTAAGGCCGTACCAATGCTTTATAAAGGGGGAGTATTATGTCCCTGTCCCTTGAGTCCATGCCTCTTTTGATACATGACAATATCCTGCCGGCTTTGGAAGCAGCAGCCTGACATTGCATGCTATTCTGTAGTCTGTGATCTACAAGTACACCCAGATCCTTCTCTACCAGTGACTCTGCCAGTTTAATCCCCCCTAAAACATACGACGCATGCAGGTTATTAGTACCCAGATGCATAACTTTACATTTATCCACATTGAACCTCATTTGCCAAGTGGATGCCCAGACACTTAGTCTATCCAAGTCATCTTGTAACTTATGCACATCCTCTATACACTGTACTGTGCTACAAAGCTTGGTGTCATCTGCAAAGATAGAAACAGAGCTGTTAATACCATCCTCTATATCATTGATAAATAAATTAAACAACAGCGGTCCCAGTACTGAACCTTGGGGTACACCACTAATAACCGGGGACCAATCAGAGTACGAATCATTGACCACCACTCTCTGGGTACGATCCATGAGCCAGTGTTCAATCCAGTTACAAACTAAAATTTCCAAACCCAAAGACCTTAACGATAGTAAAGAGTCTAATACGTGTAGAACCCCATGGGTCGTGATAGTTATTACATGTAGTTGCAGAAGATTTTACATGGGCAGCACAAAGAGACCTGTTCACAACAGATTTCATGAGCACGTCTATTCTGTGCACTCAAAGAAGGGATCACCCAGATTTATTGTGCACATGAACACCATACATGGAGGGGATTGCAGCAAACTAGTGTTTCAAGGCATAGAAAGAGTTTCTAAGAGAGAGAGTGGTTTGATTTGAGGAAAATCCTCCTACAAGCAGAAGCCCAGTGGATTATCAAGACCAATGCACAAGGCAAGGTTTCTTGTAGCTAATACATTTACGTTGCATGTTTATTAGATTAGATTACTTTCTGTTGATTTTAAAGTATGTTTTATCTTGTAAACCTATGTGCCCCTCCTTCGCATACGTCACCAGGGGAGAATATTTAATGGTGCGGTGCATGGAAGAGGGCAGGGTCTGATGAAGCGAGCAAATGCATGCGCAACAGCTGTCACCCAAGTCACGAGCTGAAGAGCGTTTGTGTCGATCTGCTACTTTATGTGATTTTAATGCACCGTTGAAAATAAAGAACAACACTGCTTTTGTATCCGAGACCGGTGAGTGCAGCCCATTCATTCTTCTATTACTGTGTCTTCATGAATCTACCTTTTCTTGGGCTAGTTTTTACTGTGGCAGGTGCACTGCGTGCGGACCACGATCCCTAACTGCATGAATACTGGTGCTGGCTCAGCGTCCTGATGGAGCTAATTAGAAGGGGTTTGAGGGCCGACTACTGCATCTTGTGGACTTTTTTTGTTAGAAAAAAGTGTTATTCACTTTACAGATCACAATCACGGTCGTTCTGATGCTCCCCAAGTCCCAGTGATGGCCACTACTTGGTTCTGTCTCAATATATAGTAAATGCCCTTCTAGCCAATAGATGGTTACACTGGTGACCTGCCTCGGTCAGTGATTGGGTGAAAAAGCCTTATGTACAGCAGAAATGATGAAGACTTGATCCAGCACTGCTAAAACACTAGTCTTTATTGGATTCCATAAAATCAATGTACAGGGATGACATCACCTTACCACGCTGTACAAACATCAGACTAGATGGATAAGTTTAGAGCGTGTGCACCGATACATTTGTGCGTGCCTCCTCCACTGCCAAACAAGGTGGGGGGGGGGGGGGGGCGGGACTAAGATGAATGTAACATTGATAATATGTAGCAATGGGCATACAAACAAATAGAGATGAGCGAACTTTTCAAAAATTCGATTCGGCCGATTCACCGAATCTTTCGATAAAGTTAGTTTCAATCCAAATTTTTTTGCGGCAAATCTATATAAAAAAAGGCTATTTCTAGGCTACATGCAGCCTCTATAGGGGTATAGAACACTTTGCTGTGTTCTAAACTGCATATGGAGTGTGCTGGGTTAGTGAAATAATACTGTTATTCAGAATAACATGCAGATTACTGGCATCACTTTTAGAATCACTGCCATACAGCAGCACAATGACAGAGCCTGGTGGTGGCATCAGTGTCAGGAGACAATATAGTGACTGAATGACACAGGATGGAGGTGTTGGCAGCATGAGGAGACCATATAGTGGCTGAATGGCACAGCGTGGAGGTGTTGGCAGCATGAGGAGACCATATAGTGGCTGAATGACACAGCGTGGATGTGTTGGCAGCATGAGAACACCATATAGTGGCTGAATGGCACAGTGTGGAGGTGTTGGCAGCATGAGGACACCATATAGTGGCTGAATGTCATAGATTGGATGAAGCTGAAGCATGAGGACACCATATAGTGGCTGAATGACACAGCGTGGAGGTGTCGGCAGCATGAGGAGACCATATAGTGGATGAATGGCACAGCCCGGAGTTGCCAGCAGCTTGAGTAGGCACTAGGCCTTCACAATCCCTAAGATTAAAAGATGAATTAAGAAATTTAAACCAAAGGTTTTGAATAGCGGGTGCTACCTATGAGAAAATTTGAAATTCCCAGACCCAGGCCCAACAGCTGCATCAGTAACCAATATATTGCCTAAATGACACAGCCTGGAGTTGGCTGATGCACGAGTACACACCAGGGCTTCACAATCCCCCCAAAAAAACACCACAATTTTAGAAATTTTTTGAAAAGATTTTGGATAGCGGGTGCTACCTATGAGAAAATTTGAAATTACCAGACCCAGGCCCAGCAGCGCCATCATTTTTTTTTTTTAAATTAAAACAAACTTTAAGTGTCCCGGACCCCATCGTGTGGGTACGAAGGACCAAATCCAACAAGCCCTCACATCAACATCAGTAAAGCATATATTGCCTGAATGACACAGCCTGGAGTTGGCTGATTCACGAGTACACAGCAGGGCTTCACAATTCCTCCCCAAAAATACCCCAATTTTAGAAATTTTTGAAAAAGACTTTGGATAGCGGGTGCTACCTATGAGAAAATTTGAAATTACCAGACCCAGGCCCCACAGCTGCATCAGTAACCCATATATTGCCTGAATAATACAGCCTGGAGTTGGCTGATGCACAAGTACACACCAGGGCTTCACAATCCCTCCCAAAAAACACCACAATTTTAGAATTTTTTTAAAAAGATTTTGGATAGCGGGTGCTACCTATGAGAAAATTTGAAATTACCAGACCCAGGCCCCACAGCGGCATCAGTAACCCATATATTGCCTGAATGACACAGCCTGGAGTTGGCTGATGCATGAGTTCACACCAGGGCTTCACAATCCCCCCCTCCCAAAACACCACAATTTTAGAAATCTTTGAAAAATATTTTGGATAGCGGGTGCTACCCATGAGAAAATTTGAAATTCCCAGACCCAGGCCCAGCAGCGCCATCATTTTTTTATTTGAAATTTAAAAAAACCTTTGCATGTACCGGACCCTAGCGTGTGGGTATGAAGGACCAAATCCAACAAGCCCCCACAATCCAACAAGGGCTCATGTGGTCGTGAGATTTAGGCACAACGTCTCCATTGCCCTGACCGGCCATTGTTTCCAAGACTTCTCGCCATGGCAAACCATGTAAAGAACAACGTGACACCGCCGTGACCTGCACACATGGTATGCTGAAGGACCACTGAGACTTGTCCGGGCAGTGGAGGCTTAAGACACAGTGGCGGATGTGGAGGCGTAGTAGCACACTGTCGCAGGACCAACGGGCTTACAGAGTGTAGCAGGAAGCTGCACTGAGTACACACCAGGGGTTCAGAATCCCAAAGAAAAAGCAACCATTTTTTAAATAATTTTAAGAATATTTAGGACGGCGGGTGCTACCTATATATTGCCTGAATTACACAGCCTGGAGTTGGCTGATGCATGAGTACACACTAGGGCTTCACAATCCCTCCAAAAAAACAGAACAATTGTAGAAATGTATGAAGAACACTTTTGGATAGCGGGTGCTACCTATGAGAAAATTTTTAATTCCCAGACCCAGGCCCAGCAGCGCCATCATTAAACCATATATTGCCTGAATGACACAGGCTGGAGTTGGCTGATGCATGAGTACGCACCAAAGCTTCAGAATCCCTAATAAAAAAGACAAACATCTTTGACAAAAAATGTTAACGAAAATTTAGGACAGCGAGTGCTCTCTATATATTACCAGAATGACGCAGCCTGGAGTTGGCTGCAGCATGAGGAGACCATTGAAATGTGTGATTTTTTTATTTGAAATTTAAATCAAAATTTGTGTCCCGGACCCCGCCGTGTGGGTACAAAGGGCCTAATCTCACAAGCACCCACAGGGCTCATGTGGCCGTAAGATGTAGGCGCAACGTCTCCGTAGCCCTGACCGGCCATTTTTGGTTTTTGTACCTTTGTTTAAGAACAAACGCATATCCAAGAGTCCATGTCACGATGCCGGCTGGCAGGAGGTGGATCCTCTGTGCCAGAGAGGGATTGGCGTGGACCGTGCTAGTGGACCGGTTCTAAGTCACTACTGGTGTTCACCAGAGCCCGCCGCAAAGCGGGATGGTCTTGCTGCGGCGGTAGTGACCAGGTCGTATCCACTAGCAACGGCTCAACCTCTCTGACTGCTGAAGATAGGCGCGGTACAAGGGAGTAGACAGAAGCAAGGTCGGACGTAGCAGTAGGTCGGGGCAGGCAGCAAGGATCGTAGTCAGGGGCAACGGCAGGAGGTCTGGAACACAGGCTAGGAACACACAAGGAAACGCTTTCACTGGCACAATGGCAACAAGATCCGGCGAGGGAGTGCAGGGGAAGTGAGGTATACATAGGGAGTGCACAGGTGAACACACTGATTAGAACCACTGCGCCAATCAGCGGCGCAGTGGCCCTTTAAATCGCAGAGACCCGGCGCGCGCGCGCCCTAGGGAGCGGGGCCGCGCGCGCCGGGACAGGACCGACGGAGAGCGAGTCAGGTACGGGAGCCGGGGTGCGCATCGCGAGCGGGCGCCACCCGCATCGCGAATCGCATCCCGGCTGGAGGCGGTATCGCAGCGCACCGGGTCAGTGGATCTGACCGGGGCGCTGCAGTAGCGAGAGTGTAGCGAGCGCTCCGGGGAGGAGCGGGGACCCGGAGCGCTCGGCGTAACAGTACCCCCCCCCCTTGGGTCTCCCCCTCTTCTTGGAGCCTGAGAACCTGAGGACCAGACTTTTGTCTAGGATATTGTCCTCAGGTTCCCAGGATCTCTCTTCAGGACCACAGCCCTCCCAATCGACCAAAAAAAAGGTTTTCCCTCTGACCTTCTTTGAGGCCAGTATCTCCTTTACGGAGAAGATGTCCGAAGAGCCGGAAACAGGAGTGGGAGAAACAAGTTTGGGAGAGAAACGGTTGATGATGAGTGGTTTAAGAAGAGAAACGTGAAAGGCATTAGGAATACGAAGAGAAGGAGGAAGAAGAAGTTTGTAAGAGACAGGATTAATCTGGCACAAAATTTTGAAAGGACCAAGATAGCTGGGTCCCAATTTGTAGCTGGGAACACGGAAGCGGACATATTTAGCGGAGAGCCATACCTTGTCTCCGGGAGAAAAAATGGGGGGAGCTCTTCTTTTCTTATCAGCAAACTTCTTCATGCGTGATGAAGCCTGTAAGAGAGAATTTTGGGTCTCTTTCCATATGGTGGAAAGATCACGAGTTATTTCATCCACAGCGGGCAAACCAGAGGGCAAGGGAGTAGGGAGGGGGGGAAGAGGGTGACGGCCGTACACCACGAAAAATGGGGATTTGGAAGAAGATTCAGAGACTCTGAAGTTATACGAGAATTCGGCCCATGGTAGAAGATCTGCCCAGTCATCCTGGCGGGAGGAAACAAAATGCCGTAAATAATCACCCTTGATTGAGGATGATAAGCAGAAGAAAAGTTTAATTTAATCTTGAGTTGTTTACAGAGAGCCCTCCAGAATTTTGACACGAATTGGACGCCTCTATCCGAGACGATCTGCGTGGGCAACCCGTGAAGACGAAAAATGTGTACAAAAAATTGTTTTGCCAACTGAGGCGCTGAAGGAAGACCCGGAAGAGGAATAAAATGTGCCATCTTGGAAAATCGATCAACGACCACCCAAACAACAGTATTGCCACGGGATGGGGGTAAGTCTGTAATAAAGTCCATACCAATCAGAGACCAAGGCTGTTCGGGGACAGGCAGAGGATGAAGGAGACCAGCAGGCTTCTGGCGAGGAGTCTTATCCCGGGCACAGACAGTACAGGCCCGCACAAAATCAACAACATCCGTCTCCAGAGTCGGCCACCAATAGAAACGAGAGATGAGTTGCACGGATTTCTTGATGCCCGCATGGCCTGCGAGATGGGAGGAGTGACCCCATTTGAGGATTCCGAGGCGTTGGCGTGGAGAGACGAAGGTCTTCCCTGGAGGAGTTTGCCTGATGGAGGCTGGAGAAGTGGAGATCAGGCAGTCAGGAGGAATGATGTGTTGCGGAGAGAGCTCTACTTCCGAGGCATCCGAGGAACGAGAGAGAGCATCGGCCCTAATGTTCTTATCGGCAGGGCGAAAGTGAATTTCAAAATTAAACCGGGCAAAGAACAGAGACCACCTGGCCTGGCGAGGATTCAGCCGTTGGGCAGACTGGAGATAGGAGAGATTCTTGTGATCGGTGTAAATGATAACTGGAAATTTTGATCCCTCCAGCAGATGCCTCCATTCCTCAAGTGCTAATTTAATGGCCAGTAGCTCTCGATCCCCGATGGAGTAGTTCCTCTCCGCCGGAGAGAAGGTCCTAGAAAAAAAACCACAGGTAACAGCATGCCCGGAAGAATTTTTTTGTAGAAGAACCGCTCCAGCTCCTACTGAGGAGGCATGAACCTCCAATAGGAAGGGTTTAGATGGGTCAGGTCTGGAGAGCACGGGAGCAGAAGAAAAGGCAGACTTGAGCCGTTTAAAGGCGTCTTCCGCTTGAGGAGGCCATGACTTAGGATTGGCATTCTTTTTGGTTAAAGCCACGATAGGAGCCACAATGGTGGAAAAATGTGGAATAAATTGTCTGTAATAATTGGCGAACCCCAAAAAACGTTGGATAGTACGGAGTCCGGAGGGGCGTGGCCAATCTAAGACGGCAGAGAGTTTGTCTGGATCCATTTGTAGTCCCTGGCCAGAGACCAAGTATCCTAGGAAAGGAAGAGATTGACATTCAAACAGACATTTCTCCATTTTGGCATATAGTTGATTGTCACGAAGTCTCTGAAGAACCATGCGGACATGCTGGCGGTGTTCTTCTAGGTTGGCAGAAAAAATCAGAATATCGTCCAGATACACAACAACACAGGAATATAAGAGATCACGAAAAATTTCATTAACAAAGTCTTGGAAGACGGCAGGGGCGTTGCACAGGCCAAAGGGCATGACCAGATACTCAAAGTGTCCGTCTCTAGTGTTAAATGCCGTTTTCCATTCATCCCCCTCCCTGATGCGGATGAGATTATAAGCACCTCTTAAGTCCAGTTTGGTAAAGATGTGGGCACCTTGGAGGCGATCAAAGAGTTCAGAGATAAGAGGTAGAGGGTAGCGGTTCTTTACCGTGATTTTATTAAGACCGCGGTAGTCAATGCAAGGACGTAGGGAGCCATCTTTTTTGGACACAAAGAAAAATCCAGCTCCGGCAGGAGAGGAGGATTTGCGGATAAACCCCTTTTTTAAATTTTCCTGGATGTACTCAGACATAGCAAGAGTCTCTGGGGCGGACAGAGGATAAATTCTGCCCCGGGGTGGAGTAGTGCCCGGGAGGAGGTCAATAGGACAGTCATAAGGCCTGTGAGGAGGTAGAGTCTCAGCTTGTTTTTTGCAAAACACATCAGCAAAGTCCATATAGGCCTTAGGGAGACCGGTTACAGGGGGAACCACAGGGTCACGGCAGGGAGTACTGGGAACCGGTTTAAGGCAGTCCTTGAAACAAGAGGTACCCCAGCTCTTGATCTCCCCTGTGGACCAATCCAGGGTTGGGGAATGGTGTTGAAGCCAGGGTAGTCCAAGGAGAATTTCGTAGTGCAATTGGGGAGGACCAAAAACTCAATTTTTTCGTGATGGGGTCCGATGCACATTAGGAGGGGCTCCGTGCAGAAACGTATGGTACAGTCCAATCTTTCATTGTTAACACAATTGATGTAGAGGGGTCTGGCGAGACTGGTCACCGGGATGTTGAACCTGTTGATGAGAGAGGCCAAAATTAAATTTCCTGCAGATCCGGAATCCAAGAAGGCCATAGTAGAGAAGGAGAAGGTAGAGGCAGATATCCGCACAGGCACAGTAAGACGTGGAGAAGCAGAGTTGACATCAAGGAGTGTCTCACTTTTGTGCGGAGTCAGCGTACGTCTTTCCAGGCGGGGAGGACGGATAGGACAATCCTTCAGGAAGTGTTCGGTACCGGCACAGTACAGGCAGAGATTCTCCATGCGGCGTCGTGTCCTCTCTTGAGGTGTCAGGCGAGACCGGTCAACTTGCATAGCCTCCACGGCGGGAGGCACAGGAACGGATTGCAGGGGACCAGAGGAGAGAGGAGCCGGGGAGAAAAAACGCCTCGTGCGAACAAAGTCCATATCCTGGCGGAGCTCCTGACACCTTTCGGAAAAACGCATGTCAATGCGAGTGGCTAGATGAATGAGTTCATGTAGGTTAGCAGGGATTTCTCGTGCGGCCAGAACATCTTTAATGTTGCTGGATAGGCCTTTTTTAAAGGTCGCGCAGAGGGCCTCATTATTCCAGGATAGTTCTGAAGCAAGAGTACGGAATTGTACGGCGTACTCGCCAACGGAAGAATTACCCTGGACCAGCTTCAGCAGGGCAGACTCAGCAGAAGAGGCTCGGGCAGGTTCCTCAAAGACACTTCGAATTTCCGAGAAGAAGGAGTGTACAGAGGCAGTGACGGGGTCATTGCTGTCCCAGAGCGGTGTGGCCCATGACAGAGCTTTTCCAGACAGAAGGCTGACTACGAAAGCCACCTTAGACCTTTCAGTAGGAAACTGGTCCGACATCATCTCCAAGTGCAGGGAACATTGTGAAAGAAAGCCACGGCAAAATTTAGAGTCCCCATCAAATTTATCCGGCAAGGATAGTCGTAGGCCTGAAGCGGCCACTCGCTGCGGAGGAGGTGCAGGAGCTGGCGGAGGAGATGATTGCTGAAGCTGTGGAAGTAGCTGCTGTAGCATCACGGTCAGTTGAGACAGCTGGTGGCCTTGTTGCGCTATCTGTTGTGACTGCTGGGCGACCACCGTGGTGAGGTCGGCGACAACTGGCAGAGGAACTTCAGCGGGATCCATGGCCGGATCTACTGTCACGATGCCGGCTGGCAGGAGGTGGATCCTCTGTGCCAGAGAGGGATTGGCGTGGACCGTGCTAGTCAGGAGTAGGCATCAGCAGTATCCAAGAGGCTTTAAAGGGAACCAATCATCAGATTTTACCCTATATAATGCTTGGCGGTTTCACCCTATATAATGCTTGGGATCGGCGATGTGTGGTATTAGCCGCGGGTCCCGGCCGTTGATGAGCGTCGGGACCGACGCGATGTGATGCGGGGTCGCAGCGCTACCTCGCTTCATATCGCGGGAGCCAGCGCAGGACGTAAATATACATCCTGCATCGTTAAGGGGTTAAAGATCGAAGTTGACATTTGCATTAAAGGGTCACTCTCTCATTAAAACTAATTTTTGCTATTGCACTCCTTATGGTAAATGAAAAATATTTCTAATCTACTTTGTTTAAAAAAAATGAAGTTTTCTATGTTTTATTTGTGCTTAAAAAAGTTCAAGAGCACATTTTCCCCCAAATCATACACAGACTTTGGACCAAAGTCCAAACACAGGAAGTGCCGCCTGGAGTGCTGGGGGGGGGGGGTGGGGGATGTCCAGCCTCATCCAATCATACATAACTCACACATAACGGCCATATGCTGTTGGTTGGACCCCCCCCCCCCCCTCAGCACTCCAGGCAGCACTTCCTGTGTTTGGTCCAAAGTCTGTGTATGAGTTGGGGGAAAATGTGCTCTTGAGCTTTTTTAAGCACAAATAAAACATAGAAAACGTCCTTTTTTTTTAAACGAAGTATATTAGAAATATTTTTCATTTACCATAAGGAGTGCAATAGCAAAAATTAGTTTTAATGAGAGTGCCCATTTAAGCATATATTTAGCTACTGCTAAACATCCAAAAATGAAAGGCCCAAGGCCAGAAGCATCAGTGAGGCAAGTAGTTCCTGAAAGACACAGGATGAGCCAGGAGCAGGCAATCGCAGTACCCAAGAGGGTTTTTTAACCAACCCCTTACATTTAAAGATGAATGTTGAAATTTGCATTAAGCATGTATTTAGCTACTGCTAAACATCCAAAAATTGAAGGCCTAAGGCCTGAGGGCAGGGAGGCAAGTAGTTCCTGAAAGACACAGAATGAGTATGGAGTAGGCATTCGCAGTACCCAAGAGGGTTTCATAATCCCTTACATTTAAAGATCAATGTTGACATTTGCATTAAGCATATATTTAGCTACTGCTAAACATCCAAAAATTAAAGGCCCAAGGCCAGAAGCATCAGTGAGGCAAGTAGTTCCTGAAAGACACATGATGAGCCAGGAGCAGGCAATCGCAGTACCCAAGAGGGTTTCATAACCAACCCCTTACATTTAAAGATGAATGTTGAAATTTGCATTAAGCATGTATTTAGCTACTGCTAAACATCCAAAAATTGAAGGACCAAGGCCTGAGGGCAGGTAGGCAAGTAGTTCCTGAAAGACACACAATGAGTATGGAGCAGGCATTCGCAGTACCTAAGAGGGTTTCATAATCCCTTACATTTAAAGTTCAATGTTGACATTTGCATTAAGCATATATTTAGCTACTGCTAAACATCCAAATATTAAAGGCCCAAGGCCAGAAGCATCAGTGAGGCAAGTAGTTCCTGAAGACACAGGATGAGCCAGGAGAAGGTAATCGCAGTACCCAAGAGGGTTTCATAACCAACCCCTTAAATTTAAAGATGAATGTTGAAATTTGCATTAAGCATGTATTTAGCTACTGCTAAACATCCAAAAATTTAAGGACCAAGGCCTGAGGGCAGGTAGGCAATAGTGTTGAGCGGCATAGGCCATATTCGAATTCGCGAATATTCGCGAATATATGGACAAATATTCGTCATATATTCGCGAATATTCGCATATTCATTATATTCTCGTTTTATTTTCGCGTATGCGAAAATACGCGTATGTGAAAATTAACATATGTAAAAATTTGCATATGCGAAAATTAGCATATGCAAATTTTCGCACACCAGTCTCACACAGTAGTATTACAGCCTTCTTTACACCACACAAGCTGGAAGCAGAGAGGGATGATCACTGTGATGTGTACTGTGAAGAAAAAAAAAATAAAAAACGAATATTCGTAATTACGAATATATAGCGCTATATTCGCGAAATTCGCGAATTCGCGAATATGCGATATCCGCGAATAATATTCGAATTGCGAATATTCGCGAGCAACACTAGTAGGCAAGTAGTTCCTAAAAGACACAGAATGAGTATGGAGCAGGCATTCGCAGTACCTAAGAGGGTTTCATAACCCCTTACATTTAAAGTTCAATGTTGACATTTGCATTAAGCATATATTTAGCTACTGCTAAACATCCAAATATTAAAGGCCCAAGGCCAGAAGCATCAGTGAGGCAAGTAGTTCCTGAAAGACACCGGGTGAGCCAGGAGAAGGTAATCGCAGTACCCAAGAGGGTTTCATAACCAACCCCTTACATTTAAAGATGAATGTTGAAATTTGCATTAAGCATGTATTTAGCTACTGCTAAACATCCAAAAATTTAAGGACCAAGGCCTGAGGGCAGGTAGGCAAGTAGTTCCTAAAAGACACAGAATGAGTATGGAGCAGGCAGTCGCAGTACCTAAGAGGGTTTCATAACCCCTTACATTTAAAGTTCAATGTTGACATTTGCATTAAGCATATATTTAGCTACTGCTAAACATCCAAAAATTAAAGGCCCAAGGTCAGAAGCATCAGTGAGGCAAGTAGTTCCTGAAAGACACAGGATGAGCCAGGAGCAGGCAATCGCAGTACCAAGAGGGTTTAATAACCCTAATTGATAACCCAAGAGGGTTTCATAACCAACCATAATTGGGAAATGTTGGTGTAGCAGCATGGTCAATCTACTCTGAGGCATCTGGCATTGGTGGCTGGAAATCCTGGCTGATTCATCCCTGATTCATCTTGACAAATGTCAGTCTCTCCACATTTTTAGTGGACAGACGTGTTCGCCTTGGGGTGACTATGGCCCCCGGCCGCACTAAACACCCACTCTGATGGCACACTACTGGCCGGGCAGGACTGCTTTTCCAGGGCAAACTCTGCTAGTTGTGGTCATAAATCAAGTTTGGCTGCCCAGAAGTCCAGTGGATCTTCAATGGTTGTTGGCATGGCCATGTCAAGGTATGCCACCACCTTCTGGTTCAGGTCCTGCTCCATGTCTACCTGCTGATGAGTTGCTTCAATATGCGGGTGAAGAAAGCTACTCATCAGCGACTGTAGACTCAGGCTGCTGCTAATTGAGCTGGTACTGCTCCTGCCACCCCTCCCCTCCGTAGCAGCCATGGCAGTGGAAGGTGAGCGCAGAGGGCCCCCCCAAGTCAGACCTGCGAGTGGATGGACCATGTGGTCGATAGGCATCAGCCAACTGTCTACGTAGAATCTCTCTGTAGTAGGTCAGTTTGTCCTCCCTCTCAGTGGGTGTAAAAAAGGCCTCCATTTTGGGACGGTAGCAAGGGTCTAATAAGGTGGGGATCCAGAAGTCATCCCACTGACAAATTTTGACAATTCGGGGGTCACTATGCAAGTAACTGATCATGCATCGTGCCATTTGCGCCAGTGACTCGGAGGGACTACCTGCCTCCATCTCCACTGCATACTGCCACGGTGTGTCTGGGTCCTCTGCCTCAACTTTCTCATAACCCTCCAGCTCCTCTGGCTGCTCCTGCTCCTCCTCTCCTGTCCGAAGACTAGAAACACCGGCCATCTCATCCAACCTAAACTGTGATCCCCTCTGCCCCTCATCATCCTCATCCTCCAGTTCAGCCCCCACAGGGCTCATGTAGCCTTAAGATGTAGGCGCAATGTCTCCATTGCCGTGACCAGCCATGGTTTCAATAATTTGTTGTAGAAAATGTAGGAGTGGAATTATGTTGTTTATGGCGTAATCCAGGCGACTCACAAATAATGTGGCTTCCTCAAAGGGCCTCAGCAAACGGCAGGTGTCACGTATGAGCTGCCACTGGTTCACATTGAAGTTACACAGGGGAGTACTCCTATCTGCTTGGATCATCAAGAAATCGGTGATGGCTTTTCTTTGTTCGTATAGTCTGTCCAACATATGGAGGGTGGAATTCCAACGTGTGGCAACGTCACAAATAAGACTATGTTGTGGGATACCGTTCTGATGCGGCAGCTCAAGGAAGGTGTGCTTGGCGGTGTACGAGTGGCTGAAGTGCATGCACAATTTCCTTGCCATTTTCAGGATGTTTTGCAAATGGGGTGAAGACTTGAGAAAGTGCTTGACAACCAGATTCAAAATGTGTGCCATGCAGGGCGCATGATTCACACTTCCTTGTCGCAGCACGGACACAATGTTCTTAGCGTTGTCTGTCACCATGGTTCCCATTTCCAGATTTCGTGGAGTAATCCATACTCGGATTTCTTTACAAATGAACTTTAGCAGTTCCTCCCCTGTGTGACTACGTTCGCCAAGGCAAACCATGTGAAGAACAGTTTGACACTACCGTGCCCTACACACATGGTACGATGAAGGGCCACCGAGATTTGGACGTGCAGTGGAGGCCGAGGACACGGTGGAGGATGAGGAGGCAGCGTCGCACACTGTAACAGGACCAACTGCCTGGGAGCGAGAGCGTGGAGGAGGAAGCGGTGTAACCTGTCCAAGTTGCTGTTGTGGCTGTGCAGGAACCACATTTACCCAGTGAGCCGTAAAGGACAAGTATTGTCCCTGCCCGTAGTTACAGCTCCACACGTCGGCGCTGCCGTGCACTTTTGAACACACCGACAGGCTCAAGGACTGGCCCACCTTCTCTTGTACAAACTTATGCAGGGCTGTTACTGCCTTCTTCGCAAAGAAATGACGGCTTGGGACTCTCCACCTCGGCTCGGCACAAGCCATCAATTCTCTGAAAGGTGCAGAGTCCACTACTTGAAAAGGGAGGGACTGCAACACCAGCAACTTGGACAGGAGCACATTCAACTTCTGCGCCGTTGGATGAGTGGGCGCATACTGTTGTCTCTTGGACATGGCTTTGCCGATGGATTGTTGGCGTAATGGCTGACTAAAAGCGGGAGAAGCAGGAGCGACAGAAGGAGGGTTTGACACACAGCTCCCTTCGGCTGAGGTGGTGGAGCCTTGGCTGGATGAAGGAGGGAGCGGATGGCCACTGGGCGATGCAGAAGGCTGGACCAACACATCGGAGCCACGGCACATGTCTCATTCTCTTCTTGGCTGTCCAGTAGCTGCTGACTGTCCTCTATTAGATCGTCCTCAGTAAATAGTGGAGCTGAACCCACAGCATAAGATATTTCTTTAGGAGAGGGAACAGCAGAGGAAAAAGGCAATGGGAGGACAGGGACTGCTCCCGGGCCATGCCAACTGAGGGTTGTGTCTGAGGAACCCACCGACTGTTGACTGGGGGTGTGAGATGTCACTTGTGATGATGTGGATGAGCGTGGTAACCAATCGACGACGGCAGATATGTTGCTGGTGGAGACACGACGGCTGGCTGATAATGGGAGCTCAGGCCTCTCGCTGCGACTCCTGCTGCCACTCGCCCCAAGTCTGCTGCCAACTCTGCCTGAAGTATTTAGGCCTCTGCCACTCCTCTGTGCACGTCCTGGCACATCCTGGCACCTTGACAGCTTAACAGGTACTAAATGGTACAATACCTGGATGTACCTATGCGGTCCTTTTTGTTGCATTACCTATGCGGTATGCACTGATGAAGGCAGTAATATGCCTAACTATACGCAGAAAAAACTCTGAATTTTTGTAAAACACCAGCCGGTGGATACTATTGTTTGGACTTTGACGGTATGGAGCACCTTGACAACTTAACAGGTACTAAATGGTACAATACTTGGATGTACCTATGTGGTATGCACTGATGAGGGCAGTAATATATGAGTAACTATACGCAGAAAAAACTATTTTAAAAAAAAAAAACAGCCGGTGAATACTATTGTTTGGACTTGCACAGTATGTAGCCCCTTGACAGATTAACAGGTACAAAATGGTACAAATGCACTACAGTCAACTGAACAATCACGTATTTCGGAACAGCAGCAGGACCCAACAGTGCAGCACCACAGGAAAAAAAATTCAGGGATTAAATCCTAAATTGCACTCTGTGACACAATTCTGAGCAGCAGTAGATTTGTGGAGTAAAAAAATGTAACTCAATTGGGCTGAAAAATGAGGAGATAAGATGCTTCAGAAAGTTCAGGCAGCTTGGAGATCTGTATGAGGCAGCTGACAGCTATCTGCCGCTCTCTGCTGCAATGCTCAATAACGTGAATAGGAGGTTTAGCTATTAATGATCCTTCTCAGTGTAACAGCACAGCATTCTGCACTCCTGTATTTCCCTAATGCTGATGTGACTAGCAGTTGCAGTGTAACGCTGTGGTATGAGCTATTCACACACATGCAGTCCCGTCCTCTCCATCTGAGTGCATAGATGAAATGAAGAGGCAAGATGGCCGCCAATTATATAGGGGCTGTGACATCACAGGGGTCAGTGAACACTGATAGGCTGCATCAGTGTTTTACAGCATTCCAGCCTATTGGAGACCTAAGATGGCAGATCCACATGTGATTCAGGGTCAGCCCACCTATCTTCATTCCCGCCGCTGTTTCCCGCCCTCCCATAATCCCCTGCCCCATGTACTCACATGTGGATCTGCCATCTTAGGTCTCCAATAGGCTGGAATGCTGTAAAATGGAGTTTAATGAAGCGATTTGCGTGATAGAATCGCGGCGATATTTGTATTCGTTGCGAATCAAATTTTCCATGAAATTCGTAACGAATTTGGGTTCGTCAACTTCGATTCGCTTATCTCTACAAACATACATGCCCATTGCTACATTTTACACATTGTCTCATTCATGTTAGTTGTCCACCCCCCCCCCCCCCCCCCTTGAGGTGTATCGGTGATCAAAGGCATGCACATGCTGGAAACATCTAGTCTGACGTTTGTGCAGCACAGCGATGTGATGTCTTCCATGTTTATTTTTATGGAATCCAATAAATACTAGCATACTACCAGTGCTGGATCAAGTCTTCATCGTTTCTGCTGTCAAAATTGTTTATCATTGGTCCAGGTGAAGATCCGTGCAGGCAAATAACAGAGGTGAGCTGAAGATTTGGTTTTCTGCTATACTTGTGAGAAAAGCTTACATTTGTATTTGGATAGTGGAGATCAGTGCTGGCCAAGTCAGCGTAGTTAGAGGATGCCTCAGATTGCAATTGGAGGAAGGGAAATGTGTCATTGACATGGGGTACACTTTTTTTTTATTTTATTTCTTTGTCATTAAACATATTGATTCTTTATAACCTGAAGGCTCCTGAGGGCAACAGAGATGGACTATAATTTTTTTAAATCAGAAATTGGCATAAATTATAGTGGAAAGCTATGCCAACTCATAGCTGTATTATATTTCATAATGTGGAATATGAATAGTCATAGATTCCCCCTTTTGTTAATGCCCACCTTGTCCTAAATTTTGCACCACTAGAGGTAATTGCTTTCATATTATTTATATAGATAGTATCAAAATTAACAGGGTCTGGCTGCTGCAAAATATCCACTATGACATCAGGAATTGACAAATGGAAATTGGACAAACCACAGCAGCAAGATCAGCAAGAGAGGTAGACGTGAACTAGGAATACTAACATGATAGGCCTAGGTGTCTTTGTTAGATCACCGTCTATCATGTTAAAAACTTGGAACCCGAAATTCAGGTTAGGATGAATGGGTGACTGAGAGGTGTCCACCTTTGACTAAGCTAGGGGTTGAATAGGCCAAATTGGAATTCTCTCTGATCCAAGTTGCTGGTGGTGGGTTTAAATGGGTATTCTGGCCACAGACATTTTATCCCCTACCCAAAGGGGATAAGATGTCTGATCACGGGTGGGGGGCCGCCACACTGCTATGCCAGGCTGCTGCTCCAGTCTCGGAAACCTCTGTGTTTCCAAAACTGGAGACGTGACGTCACGTCATGCCCCCTCCATTCATGTCTATGGGAGGGGGCGTGATGGCTGTCCTTTCGATCAGGGATGAAATGTCTGTAGCCAGAATGCCCCTTTAAGCTGTAGTTCACAGCAGACACTCGCCAGCACCCGCTTTGGACTCCCTGATCATTCGGTACATCTTGATGTCAAATGTAAAGAAACAGGTAAAGTGAATAGTTGATTTTTTTTCTAGACATAGAGGTTTTTATTATTTTTATTATTCCACATAATCATTATTTGGATGGAGCATTTATTCTCCACAATAAAGTGCAATATTATGCATTATAAAGGCTATGGTAGACACAGACCTCAAACAGTTTAAAGCCTCTTCCACTCAGTTAAAAGTGAATATACTATACATGCCCATAGTTCCTTCTGTCAGCCATCATTTGGGGCACGAATGCTTTCCGATAAACCCGTTAGAAGCGGCCAGTGTAGATTGTACATCAGTCTCGTATACAGGCCCAATCCTTCACGCCCGGCTGGCTGTGCCTTTATGAGTTCTTTTGATTGGTAATTGAGAAAATAAATCTTCGGAGGACCTACACAAATGCAAACTATAAAGACATTACATTTCCACAGATGCCTGATAATATATTTCATAAGGTCCCTTTTGAGACCAGCCGAATTTAAATTCATTATTTTTTTCGGGTAGAGATTTAGTACCGGCATTGAAGCCATAAATGCTATAGTGATGCACTGTCAACGGCAGCCTATGTGTTTCCATGAATAGTGACTTCATCATATATAATCTACAGTATGTGTAAGTCATTGTGACTAACTATACATAGAGCAGGAAGCAAATCATGTCGGCACCCCTGGTATGCCATGATTTCTGCGGCTTCATGTATCTTTCTCAGCACAAACACATTTTCCTCTTTTATCCAAAATGTAAGATATGTTGGAGTAGATAGATAGACTGACTAACTGGTGTGTGTGTTTAATAAATAGATAGATGATAGATAGATAGATAATAGATATATAGATAGATACAGACAAAGAATAAGTCAGCCAGCACGTTAGTTGATACCAAACTATTATATGGACCTGGCCTACAGGTGCACGCTACTAGGCTAAATATACAGCAACAGAAGAATGCAGCAGCACACTGCCAGCACAAGGATATATGTAAAACATGAAAATGCAGTTAAAACATGGAGAGCTATACAGCTATGGTCCAGGCCAGGTCCATATAATAGTTTGGTATCAACTAAAGTGCTGGCTGACTTATTCTTTGTCTGTATTGCACATACGGGGGAGTGGCTACCTCCATGTTGGCCTTGCACCCCACCCACCTCTATCAGGTGTGTATATAAGGTGTCTTGGATGTTCCAGATCCTTCCATGCTTACTGAACTGTTCACACAGAGGCATATACACAGTGTAGGGTCCGTCCCAGGAGGCTACCTTATCGCGGTGGGACGGTCCAAGCTATTTGACCGCCGGCGGAGACAAATTTGCGAGCTAAGTGCCTCACTATTTCATAGTTTCACATTTGCATCTATTACACCATAGCTGTATAGCTCTCCATGTTTAACTGCATTTTCATGTTTTACATATATCCTTGTGCTGGCAGTGTGCTGCTGCATTCTTCTGTTGCTATAAAGATAGATAGATAAGAGAATGTAGGGGAGAGCAGCACAAACCAAAGTGTAGACGTAAGCGGGTACAGGCGATCTCAGGGACCCTGGTCCTGGGTCCAATATTCAGATACAGGATAAAGGCGACTGCAGCACTCCACAGTAGCAAAAGAAATTACCGTATATACTCGAGTATAAGCCGTCCCGAATATAAGCCGAGGCCCCTAATTTCACCCCAAAAACCCAGGAGAAGTTATTGACTCGACTATAAGCCTAGGGTGGGAAATACATCATCCCCCCCCCCATGTAATCATCCAGACCCCCGTCATCATCACCCCCCCTCGTCATCATCCAGACCCCTGTCATCATCATCCCCCCTCATCATCACCCCCCCCTTCATCATCACCGCCTGTCAATTGCTTCTCAGTGGTCTTCAACCTGCGGACCTCCAGATGTTTCAAAACTACAACTCCCAGCATGCCCGGACAGCCGATGGCTGTCCGAGCATGCTGGGAGTTGTAGTTTTGCAACATCTGGAGGTCCGCAGGTTGAAGACCACTGAAAAGGGATTGACAGGTGGAGATGGACGGCCAGGACCATCCCCTCACAGCTAAAGCCAGAAAAGTTTTTTTGTTCACTCGAGTATAAGCCGAGGGGGGCGTTGTCAGCATGAAAAATCATGCTGAAAAATTCGGCTTATACTCGAGTATATACGGTAGCTTTATTCCGGGAAAATACACATGCCTCGTTTCTGTGGCCTCACACCACCATTTTCAAGAAACAACTGATTCCAGAACCATATGTATATACATATATATATATATATATATATATATATATATATATATATATATATATATACACACACACATGTAGGGGCTCATATCAATTAATTAAGAAGAAGACATCCATAGATATCCATAGGCAAAATAGTTATATGACAGTGATAGTATAAATGGATATCTATGAATGTCCTCTTATCACAAATTTTATTATGTTTATTGATTAACTGATATAAGCCCCCACGTGTGTGTGTGCATATATAAGGCTCTAGAATCACTTATTGCTGTAAAATGGTGGTGGGAGGCCACAGAAATGTAGCATGTGTATTTTCCTAGAATAAAGTTAATTTCTTTTGCTACTCTGGAGTGCTGCAGTGGCCTTTATCCTGTAGATAGATAGATAATAGATAGATATGCTATAGATAGATATGAAATATATAGATGAAATAGCTGACCTTCTTTCCCGTCCTCCTATCCCGTCCTCCTATCCCGTCCTCCTATCCCAACCTCCTATCCCGACCTCCTAACCCGACCTCCTAGCTCGGCCTCCTATCTCGACCTCCTATCTCGTCCTTCTTTCCCATCCTTATATCTCGACCTCCTATCTCAACCTCCTATCTCGACCTCCTATCTCGACCTCCTATCTCGACCTCCTATCCCATCCTCCTATCCCGTCCTCCTATCACGTCCTCCTATCCCGTCCTCCTATCCCGTCCTCATATCCTGTCTTTCTATCCCGACCTCCTATCCCCATCTCCTATCCTGACCTCCTATCCCGTCCTCCTATCCCAACCTCCTATCCCGACCACCTATCCCGATCTCCTAGCTCGGCCTCCTATCTTGACCTCCTATCTTGTCCTTCTTTCCCATCCTTATATCTCGACCTCCTATCTCGACCTCCTATCTCGACCTCCTATCCCATCCTCCTATCCCATCCTACTATCACGTCCTCCTATCCTGTCCTCATATCCCGTCCTACTATCCCGACCTCCTATCCCCACCTCCTATCCCGACCTCCTATCTCATCCTTCTTTCCCGTCCTCCTATCTCGACCTCCTATCTCAACCTCCTATCTCGACCTCCTATCTCGACCTCCTATCCCATCCTCCTATCCCGTCCTCCTATCCCGACCTCCTATCCCGACCTCCTATCTCGACCTCCTATCTCGTCCTTCTTTCCCGTCCTCATATCTCAACCTCCTATTCCGTCCTCCTATCCCGTCCTCATATCCCGTCCTCCTATCCCGACCTCCTATCCCGTCCTCCTATCCCGACCTCCTATCCCAACCTCCTATCCCGACCTCCTATTCCGACCTCCCATCCCGACCTCCTATCCCGTCCTCTTATCCCGTCTTCCTATCCCATCCTCATATTCTGTCTTCCTATCCCATCCTCATATCTTGTCCTCCTATCTCATCCTCCTATCCTTTCCTCCTATCTCGACCTCCTATCTCGACCTCCTATTCCGTCCTCCTATCCAGTCCATCTATCCCAACCTCCTATCCCGACCTCCTATCCAGACCTCCTATCCAGACCTCCTATCCCGACCTCCTATCCCGACCTCCTATCCTCGTCCTCCTATCCCCGTCCTCCTATTCCGTCCTCCTATCCAGTCCATCTATCCCGACCTCCTATTCCGACCTCCTATCCAGACCTCCTATCCCGTCCTCCTATCCCGACCTCCTATCCTGTCCTCATATCCTGACCTCCTATCTGGTCCTCATATCCCGACCTCCTATCCCGACCCGTAATATGTGTACCAGTTATTGAAATATCTCGGTACGGAAGTTATGTGGGAACATATATTTCCCATTGATTTGCATGGGACTTTAAGCAAAAGGGTTAAATTAACTATCCTATATTTTAAGTGGACATATAAGTAACATGTGACCAAGTACTATCGAAATATCTCCAGCCGTTTGGAAGTTATGCAATAATATATATTTCCCATTGACTTGTATGAGACTTTACACATAAACCCCGCCCCTGGCAAATAAGTGTGAGTAAGGGTTAAATCACCTAACCTATGTTTGTTGTTGACATATAAGTAGCACGTGTGCAAAGTTTCATGTTAATATCTTTAGCTGTTTGGACGTGATGCTGGAACATACACACATACATACATACATACGTACACACACACATTGAGTTATATATATATATATATATATATATATATATATATATATATATATATAGATAAATAGATAGATAGATATAAAGAAATATAAGAGAGATAGCATATATATATAGATAGATAGATACAGATAGATAAAAAAAAGATAGATAGATAGATATGAGATAGATAGATAGATAGATAGATAGAAAAGAGAAAGAAAGAACACTTGTTTGTCACCATTTAGACAAACAATCAGAAACCCTAGCATTTCACAGAACATGTGTATAGTGTAATGTTTGTCTTGGGTTATGTTCAGACTGCCGTTTGATTTAGGTGATTTGAACAGTTTTATGTTCCCTGGCCAGGGAATAGTTAAAGCCCTGGCTTTTCATCCAATAGCTCTTTGGGTGTGTCTAGATAAGGCCAGCTCAGTCTAGCTTCTGAGCTGATTATTGACATCCTTTCATGCTTGACATGCTGCTATGAAGCTCTTGGTGAAACTCTCTTGGCTTGTCTGAACTTTAAAATCTACTATTTTTGCTTTAGCGTGCACTTTGTATGTTCTGGATTTTAGCCATGGTTATGTAGCATGCATATAGTACAGGGTGGGACATTTATATGGATACACCTTAATAAAATGGGAATGGTTGGTTATATTAACTTCCTGTTTGTTGCACATTAGTATACATGAGGGGGGAAACTTTTCAAGATGGGTGGTGACCATGGTGGCCATTTTGAAGTCGGCTATTTTGAATCCAACTTTTGTTTTTTTCAATAGGAAGAGGGTCATTTGACACATCAAACTTATTGGGAATTTCACAAGAAAAACAATGATGTGCTTGGTTTTAACGTAACTTTATTCTTTCATGAATTATTTACAAGTTTCTGACCACTTATAAAGTCCATTGTGTTGGATTGTCAATGCAACCCTTTTCTCCCACTCTTCACACTGATAGCAACACCGCAGGAGAAATGTTAGCACAGGCTTCCAGTATCCGTAGTTTCAGGTGCTGCACATCTCATATCTTCACAGCATAGACAATTGCCTTCAGATGACCCCAAAGATAAAAGTCTAAGGGGGTCAGATCGGGAGACCTTGGGGGCCATTCAACTGGCCCACGATGACCAATCCACTTTCCAGGAAACTGTTCATCTAGGAATGCTTGGACCTGACACCCATAATGTGGTGGTGAACCATCTTGCTGGAAAAACTCAGGGAACGAGCCAGCTTCAGTGCATAAAGAGGGAAACACATCATCATGTAGCAATTTTGCATATCCAGTGGCCTTGAGGTTTCCATTGATGAAGAATGGCCCCACTATCTTTGTACCCCATATACCACACCATACCATCAATTTTTGTGTTACAAAAGTCTTGGAGGGATCTATCCAATGTGGGTTTGTGTCAGACCAATAGCGGGGGTTTTGTTTGTTAACTTCACCATTCACATAAAAGTTTGCCTCATCACTGAACAAAATCTTCTAACTGAGGGTCCTGTTCCAGTTTTTGTTTTGCCTATTCTGCAGCACCTGAAACTACAGATACTGGAAGCCTGTGCTAGCATTTCTCCTGCGGTGTTGCTATCAGTGTGTGAAGAGTGGGAGAAGAGGGTTGTATTGACAATCCAACACAATGGGCAGCACATTGGACACATTTTATAAGTGGTAATAAACTTGTAAATAACTCATGAAAGAATAAAGTTATGTTAAAACCAAGCACATCAATGTTTTTCTTGTGACATTCCCAATAAGTCTGATGTGTCACATCATCCTCTTCCTATTGAAAAAACAAAAGTTGGATTCAAAATAGGCGACTTCAAAATGGTCGCCATGGTCACCACCCATCTTGAAATGCTTCCCCCATCACATATACTAATGTGCCACAAACAGGAAGTTAATATTACCAACCATTCCCATTTTATTAAGGTGTATCCATATAAAAGGCCTACCCTGTAGATTATAATCTGTTTTTGTTTAGTCGGTTTTAGAATTTGTATATCCTTTCTGCTATGTAACTGTTCACACTGTGTTTTCTTTTTAATCCATTTTCTGTGTTTCTGTACCAAGATATCCCTGTTACCTGTCCATGGGGACTATGGGGAATTGAGAATTAGTACACGAGATTTCCGTGCTCCATGGTGGACTCTGGGACATTGCGTTCTAGTATCAAGACATTCCTGTGTCTTCTGGTGGTTCTGGGGTATTGTGTTATTTCCTGTTTAGCAATATATCCCTTTTACCTTTGTGTAGGGGACTCTGGGGGTATTGTTTATTCCCTTTGTCTACTGAGGGTCTTCTGTGGGATGGAGCTTATTTCTGTTTTGTTCTTGAAGTTTATTCTAACTCATTCCGTTCTGGTCTAGTATTGCCTCTGCTCTGTATGTTATAATTTCTGTTTGTTTCTGAAGTCTATTCTGACTCATCCGTTTCCTAGTCTTGTGTCCAGTGTGAACAGTGTCCTATATTTATATCCTGTTTGGGTGATCTGATCTTTGTCCTTTGTCCTTGTACCTGATTGTGAACAGTGTCCTATGTTCCTGTATCAGTTTGTCTGTTTATATTCTGCCCTGTTTGTATTTATACCCTGTCTGGTATATCTGGTTATCTAGTAGTTTTCCGTTTTTGGCCTTTGACCGATGGCCAATGCATTTGTGGTTTTACTCCACTGCACTTTAGTGCAGGAAGGGACCGGCGGCCAATTGTCGATCTATCGTTTAGGATTGATAGGCAAGTAGGCAGGGAGAGTAGTTTTAGGGTCAGTTTAGGGCTCACTCTCACTGTCTCACCCAGTTGGTCCTGACATATAGAACTGTGATTTATTTATCAAATGTTTTAACAGAGGTGTACCAGCTACGTCCCGCAGCCTTGTTCAGAAGGCTGAGAAAGCTGATACATTGCTATTAAAACATTTAAATAAATCCCCATTTTGATCACATCCTCTATGAAGTGCTGGGGGTGTCTGATTGTTTGTCTAAATGGAGAGCTTGAGACCGATCTTCTATATCTGTCTGCACCCTGCTGTTTCTGCATACTTGTGAGGTGCTTCTTGCATGCTTAGCTAGATAAATAGTTAGAAAGATAAATAGATAGATATGAGATAGATAGATAAATAAATAGATATGAGATAAATAGATTAATACAAGCAAAATAATTATAGCTATATATAAAATATGTCATTTTTAACTTAGCAATACTGCTATATATGAAAAATGGAGGTTCTTAGCTTACCATTTGGCCAAATAGTGTGTACCATCCCACCACGCTGAGGTGACCTCTTTGGGATGGACCCTACACTATGAATATGCTTCTCCCAGGCTAGCACTGAGCCTCAATATCTGGGCATGTAAGGTCAAGCACATCCTTCACCTAATGAAATATAATTATTTTGATTGTATTTGTAGTACAGCCGCAGCAGCGTGCCCCTGTATGCTTATTTCATACAATGGTTGCGTATCATAATGTGCTGACCAACTTCAACCCTTTTTTAGATAGATTAATAGGTAGAGATTAGATTGATAGATTAATAGATAGAGATGAGATAGATGGATAGATAGATAGATATGAGATAGATGATAGATAGATAGATAGATAGATAGATAGATAGATAGATAGATGAATAGATAGATATCCATAAAAAGAAGTAGGCTTCAGCTTCAGCACTCAAAGTAATGCAAAAGAAGTGTAGCCTTATTCCATTCCAAATAGTGCAACGTTTCTGCTACCCATGCAGCCTTTCTCAAGCGCAAAGCTCTTCATGGGCAGCAGAAACATTGCACTATTTGGAATGGAATAAAACTATACTTTTTTTTTTTTTTGCATTTCTCCAAGTGCTGAAGCCTACCTGTTTTCTATGGATTGACTTCAGCTCCTGACCTGAGCTTGGCTGCTGCCTGCACCACCTACTTGTTCATATTGATGTGCTGCTCTCCCTGTTATTTTCAATCTATAGATAGATAGATATAGGATAGATAGATAGATAGATAGATAGATAGATAGATAGATAGATATATATGAGATAGATAGATAGATAGATATGAGATAAATAGATAGATATATTAAATAGATACATAGATAGAAGATTTTAGCTGCACATTCAGAGAAGCTAGTATAAAAGCAGTTAACCACAGTGCAACCAGCTGTTAATAGACTTAGTCATGGTAGATACAAAAATTCAAAAAGAGAGAGAGAGAGAGAGAGAGAGAGAGAGAGAGAGAGAGAGAGAGAGAGAGAGAGAGAGAGAGAGAGAGAGAGAGAGAGAGAGAGAGAGAGGTGTTTTATAGGCTAAGCTGTGAAAGCTTAATATAACAAGCACGAGCCCTGCCATTATTTACTCTGCTCAATTTGTCTCAAGAGGGATCAGCTGAGAGATCAGGTTATGGCTGCTCACAGCAGTCTATGAACATTGAAGGGGAAAGGTAGGAGCTGGAGAGAGAAAGGCAGAGAAAGACATATGAAGTTGATTACACCCAGAGCTGGAATTGCTGCTTACATGCTTAGTACTGCTGTATATTGTCTTCCATGCTGCTGCTGCTTCTGAACCTTTACTATAAAGGCATAGGGGAGCAGGATTCCCTTCTCTGTTTGTGTGCATTATATGAGTGACATCATAGAAGATAATCTACACCAGATAGTTGAAAAACAGAAATGAAGCCTACAGAGTGAAAAATGATATATATATATATATATATATATATATATATATATATATATATATATATATCTATATATATATAGGCCAGAAATAATGTTGCTTCTCATGTAAACACATAAATTCTACATTGCTACTTAGGCAGCTTTTCCGGCTACTTTTAATTGGACATCTTATTGTACTGAAAGACTGACAGCAAGTCGGTTGTAGTAAAGTAATTCATCTTAGAAGCCTCAGACACCCTGACAGGTATCCAGATGAAAGGAGGAATTGTCTCTCTTTAAAATGTCTTAATAAGATGAATTGTGCCTGATAAGTGATTTCACCCTTACGCCTTTGCTTTTCTGTATGATACCTTACATGACATTGTGCTTGAGATTAAACACTTTATACTTTATTTGAATACAATACTCAGTGTTCTCTATTTTATGTATGTCCCATTATCTTTATAAGTGTTCATAAGCATTCCCAAAAAAATTCTTATGTAAAAAAGTAAAAAAGAAGACAGCTGGAAAGGGGATTCAATTGCAATATCTCTCCCCCAGTGTCTGCGTGAGAGTCATGCTATGAGTAATGGGGAGGAGCAATAGGGGAGACATTTGATTGGCTCAAAGAGCACAAAACAGCTCTAACACCACACAAGAAACAGCCCGCAAGAAACAAAAAACCCAATCTAAAAAATAAACATCTGTAACCTAAGGAGTAATAAAAGTTTTGTTTTCATAACTTCATGTAAGTGCATAACTGTAAACTGAATAAATAAATATAGCAATAATAATAATCCAAACTAGACCTTATATGTTTTTGACAGCTTAAAGGGGTATTCCGGGCAAAAACCTCTTATCCCCTATCAAAAGGATAGGGGATAAGATATCTGATCGCGGGGGGCCCTATTAAAGTCACTTGTTATTTGCATATTGGATTGCTACTTGTTTTCTTTTTTGATACATAGATTATAGATAGATAAAAAGATAGATATTTAGGAGATAGAGATAGATAGATATGAAATGGATAGATATGATAAATAGATGTGTGATAGATACATAGGGGATAGGTAGATAGAAAGATAGATTGATAGATAGATAGATAGATAGATAGGAAGTTAGGCCCCTTTCACACTACCGTTATGCTCCTGTAAAGACTTCTGTCATGAACTTCCGTTAGAAAGTCCATAAAACGGCAGTCAAAAAATCCTATTCATGTCAATGTGATTATTTTGGCCATCCTTTAGCATCAGTTATGTCCCATTATGACTAATGTCCATTATTTTTGATGGTGCAAATAATGGTGGATGAATAAATTTTTGTCCCGTCAAAAATAACAGTGGAATAACGGACGTTAAAATTTTAACATTGAAGTCTATGGCTGACATCCCTTAGCGCCCATTATTTTCACTTTCCGTTATGATCCGTTATTGCTACTGAGCATGCTCAGTACAACATCACAACCAGAAGGGGTTAAAATGGACATAAAATAATGAACTATAACGTTGCATGACAGATTAAATTATGTGTGATAACGGATGGAACATGTCCGTTATTTTGACAGAATGCCCATTAAATTAACGGACATTTTAACACTAATAGGATGCATATATTTATAATTTCTGACCAAATAGTTTATGAAACTTATACTTTCAGATGTCTATTTTATTTTAAAAGCATTTCTTTTTTCTTATTTTTTTTTTATTAACATTTTAAATGCATTAAAAGCCTAACAATTTAACTTAAAATTTTGAAAATGTTGAAAATTTGAAAAGTACATTAACTTTTTTTTATGTGCTATGCAAGGCTTGCAGAAATTTGAAGGTGGTAGAACATAGGAACCACCCCCCCCCCCCCCGCCCATGACCCCATTTTTGGGAGGAATTATTACAAAATTAGTGTTAACAATTCGAAATTAGCTTTTTTTCACAAATACATCATTTGTGGGACATATTTTTTGTACATGGCTTCTGATATTGAAAGAAATGAAAGAAACCCTTTATTTTATTTGGCTGCTCATCCCATGTTTAGAAACCCCCCGCTTAGGCCATATTTGGTTCCTTGGCCGTGTGGTAGGACCCAGAAGGAGAGGAGCGCCATTTGACTTTCAGGTCACCATTTTAGGCCGAATGGATTATAGGCAGCACTTCATGCCTGCAAAGGGTTTTAGCTGCCAGAACCATACAGAACCCCCACAAGTGACCCCACCTTGGAAACTACACGCCCTAAAGTACTTTGAGTCATTTTAGTGTGGCTGGAATATTTACAAAGTCAGTGGAAAAATTTCAATTTTCTTTTTTTTTACAAATGCATAATTTGTGGGACATATTTTTTGTACATTGCATTTGAAAAGTAGAAAATGCACCCCATATTTTATTACACTGTGTGCCCCGTATTCGGCAATACCCCTGCTTAGGTCATATTTGGTTGCATGGCCACGTGGTGGGACCCAAATGGAGAGGAGCACCATTTGGCTTTCAGGATATCATCATAAAAATTATGGGCCGCACTTCATCTTGCAAAGCATTCTAGCTGTCAGAACAATACCGCACCCCCAGAAATGACCCCATTTTCGAAACTACACTCCCTAAAGTATTCACCTAGGGCAAAAGTGAGTACATTGAGCCCTTATTGTGAGGCTAGAATTATTTCAAAGTCAGTGGAAAAAAATTGAAATTAGAATTTGTGGGACATCATTTTGGTAAGTCGCTTTTGAAATGGAGGAAATGCGCCCCATATTTGATCACGCTGTTTGTCCCGGGCTGGGCAGTACCCCTACGTAGGCCATATCTGTTTGCCTGCCTGCCTGGTAGGACCAAGAAGAAGAGGAGCCCACTTTGGCTTTCAGGGCATCATTATATGAATTATAAACCCCACTCCATGCCTGCAAAGGATCAGAGCTGTCAGAACAATACCGCACTCCTACAAGTGTATTGGTTGGACCAGGGACCACTCTGATTGGTCCTTGGTCGGCTAGCAGTGACGTGCGGCTGTCTGTGACAGTTAAAATTTCTGATGGATGTATCCTTCATGTTGTGGGAATAAGCACCCACTCATAGGCAATATATCCATGACTGGGCGTAAAAATAATAAAAAATTAAAATCTTGAAAAAAACTGGTTTATTTTGTTGGAGGGAGGGGTGGGAGTTGGGTTGGGTTATAGTCCCCATTCATACTGCATTTCGGGAATATAGGTGTCCGTTGTCATGTCAAAAAAGGGATGCCAATGTATACTGTAGCAGTCTCATTCAAAAATTAATAGAGCTGCTACAGCATATGTCAGCATCACTTTTTTTGACGTGATGCTGACGGATACCTCTAACATACTACTGAAATGCAGTATGAACGGGATGCAGTGTAGGGTCACATAGAGGGTAGCTCTGTGTGTCCGTTCACGACTGCCGGTGGGAAATCCGCTGCTATGAGTGGACACACAAAGCTGCCCAGGGAGCTCATTATTGAGACCACTGGGTGATCCTACACATTATGTATTTTTATTTTTCATTATATTTATTTAATTAATGTGTTTTATTTTTTATTAAAAATGTTTACACTTTTTTTTAACACTTATTGTTTTTACACTTTTATTTATTTTATATAATTTGTTTTACACTTTTTTATGCTTTGGCATACTTAGTATTCCAAAGCACTGCAGATATATACTGCCTGCTAGTTTTACACTAACAGGCAATAACTGGGGCAGACCTCGGGGTCCTTGTAAAGACCCCCGGCTGCCCAGCAACATATTGCACCCTGCAATCATTGCGGGGTGCTACAGGAGAGAGACTGAGGGAGCCCCCTCCCTCTGTCAAAACTCCTTACAGCTCGCGGTTGCTTCCGACCGCAGCAGTAAGGGTTAAACTGCCAGGACCCAAAGTTTTTTTTTGCAGCACTCGAATCTTCATAAATAAAGGTGTTTTATTCCATGTTAATACAGAGCAACCTTTCTGATGCCAATGCAGCCTTTTTCAAGCTCTGTATTAACATTAAATAAAACACCTTTATTTATGAAGATTTGAGTGCTGCAGCTATTGCTTTTCTTGGACAGATACCGTTTTTTTTCGCCGTATAAGATGCACTTTTTCTTCCCCAAAACTGGGGGGAAAAAGTCAGTGCGTCTTATACGGCGAATACACCCCTATCGCGGCGGTCCCTGCGGCCATCAACGGCCGGGACCCGCGGCTAATACAGGACATCACCGATCACGGTGATGCCCTGTATTAACCCGTCAGACGCGGCGATCAAAGCTGACCGCTGCATCTGAAGGGAAAGTGACACTAACCCGGCTGTTCAGTCGGGCTGTTCGGGACCGCCACGATTTCATCGTGGTGGTCCCGAACAGCCCAACTGAATAGCCGGGTTAGTGCTTACAGGACACCGGGAGGGACCTTATCTGCCTCCTCGGTGTCTTCTCCGTTCAGGGATCCCCTGTATGGCCGGCGCTCTCCTTCCTCGTCATCACGTCGTTGCGTACGTGCGTCGGCATGCGTAACGACGTGATGGCGGCGACGGAGAGCAAGGATACCCGGCCGGCAGCAGAGACGTTCCGGAGCGACGGGGACACGGCGACAGCGATGGAGCGACATCCAGGGCAGAGGTGACGGGTCCGGAGCGGCGGGGACACGTGAGTCTTACCTCCTATGCAGTGGTCTTCAATCTGCGGACCTCCAGATGTTGCAAAACTACAACTCCCAGCATGCCCGGACAGCCAACGGCTGTCCTGGCATGCTGGGAGTTGTAGTTTTGCAACATCTGGAGGTCCGCAGGTTGAAAACCACTATTGGGTTCAAAATCTTTATTTTTTTAGATTTTGCACTTATACATTGGTTGCGTTTTATACGCCAGTGCATCCTATAGGACGAAAAATACGGTAAATACATATGAAATAGATAGATAGATAAATAGATACAGTAGATGTGAGATAGATAGATAACAGATAGATAAATATGTGATAGATAGATAGATAGATAGATGTAGAGCATCACAAGCAGAATATTATTTTCCAAAAATAATGAATGGTGTTCATAAAAAGAGGAGTCTTGGTCAAGTGGTCACCAAATACAGAGCAGGGGATCACCACACCGCATGCACTACTCGTAGATGAGAGACTGTGTCCTGCAAGCCAGGATTTTGGCCTATCTACCTGAAATGTATATGCTGATTTAGTGCCTTCTACATTGGAGAGACATTGCATCCTATGGCTCATCGCCATTCTGCTGTAAAGGAAGCCTGCTGCTTCAGATATGATAAAGGAATTACACACTGTGGGCTTTGGTGGAAGAAGTTCTTCGTCAGGAGACAATATCTTGTGATGATACCAAACCTCTCCCTCCTTGCTCTAATAAGGCTAAGAGAGCCTGGTACCTTGTTGATACCCCTCCGAAAATGCCACTGACCTCTTGTTCAGGCTCCAGGCGGATGAGGTCTTTCGGGTGTTTCCATTGTTCTGCTAAGATGGACATTTTCCAGTTATGTTCTCTCTTTGATGCCCCTCCCTCTGGATTTTTAAACTGCTCATGAGTGTCCTTTTCTAAGTGCCCCACTGGTAGCCGGTTCACTGTTGGTATGTCATGCAGTTTATTCTGTTTTCACTTAATTTTAGCCTTCATGCTAAAGCAACACCATGTTTTTAATCAGGTCCACAGGATTCATATCAAGCCATGAGTGTTTTCTTCTGTCTGAGACCATTTCTCAGAGGTATTTGGTCTTATGGTAAACAGATCTTAATATGCACTCTTGTTCTGTATTACCCCAGCTAATAGATATTTTTTCACAGATTTATTCCATAAAGCTTCTTTCACAAATTTCCTCTTGCATGCAACCTCTGCTCACACAAGTGCCGCTATTATAGCAGAAAATGCTGTGAGAGTTCTCTCTACCTACAACTCCCAGTGGGTAACTCTTAGATCCTCCATAAATTAAACTATTGGGGGATCTTACAAACAGACCCTGTGTTAGCACCCCATATAAGGGAGCGAGTACAAATGACAGCCAGGAAAAATCAGGACCAGGACCTAATGCTTTTGGATTAAAGGGTTCTAGAGCAGGGTGTTTTCCATGTGAGAATTGTCGAATAATTGCAATGTTGAAAGAGCCAACACATTTACATTGGCAGATAGACAACAACACTTTAAGATCCACCAATATTTCTTGTGCAGCAGCAGTTATATTAGTTATTAGGCAACATGTGATTGCTCAAAGATATATGTTGGGATCACATGTAGAAAACTTAGATTCACAACTAGGGAACATGTCTGAGACATATTGGTGGCTAAAGATATAAGAGGGGTAGAATCTCTTAAGACTAGGGATGCACCGATATATCGGCGGCCGATACATATCGGCCGAAAATAGCTATTTCGGGGAAATGCCGAAACAAGAAAAATGTGCCGATAATGACCCACCTCCCCTGCCCGCCCAAACACAAGTTACAAACACTGCCAGTGGCAGAGGCGTAGCGTGGGGGGTGCAGGGGGGGCCTGCCGCACCGGGCACATCATCTGGGGGGGGGGGGGTCACGCTCTCCGGGATAGGAATACTTCTTTTTATGTGCTCGGGCCAGCTCCCGTGTGTGGCGGCAGGCGGGGGCCGGCCAGAGCATATAAAACCTAATACTGTATACTAAAAACCAGGGGGCCTCCAGCTGTTGTGAAACTACAACTTCCAGCATGCCCGGACCGGCAAAGGCTGTCCGGGCATGCTGTGAGTTGTAGTTTCCCAACAGCTGGAGGCCCCCTGGTTTTTAATATACAGTATTAGTTTTTATATGCTCTTGCCGGCCCCGCCTGCCGCGACACACGGGAGCTGGCCCGGGCACATAAAAAGAAGTATTCCTATCCCGGACATCCCTGTGTCCCGAAAAATCTTTTCGGGACATAAGGATGTCCGCCGGTCACTCACCATTCCTCGGCGTCCTCCTGCGATCCTCCTTCGGTCCTTCGCTTCTCCGCCTCTATGGTCGTACGCACGGGACGTCACTGACGTCCCGTGCGTACAACCATAGAGTCGCAGGAGGACCGCAAAATCATCGCAGGAGAACGCACACTGGCCGGGGCCTGGTAAGTGACCGACGGCGCATCATCATCTTCTTCTGAGTGTTCCAGTCACCGCTCCTCCGGTCCCGGCACCTACTGCTATGGTCCATAGGCCATAGCAGTAGATGTGACCCCGGGCCGGAGGAGCGGTGACCAGATCACTGTGGGGGCAGCAGTACAGACATACAGCCTCCAGCCATACACTGTATATGGCTGGAAGCTGTATGTCTGTGGGGTGGGGGGAAGCTGCCTACTATTGTGGGGGAACTGCTGACCTAATGTGGGGGGGAGCTGCCTACAAATGTGGGGGGAGTTGCCTAATATTGTGGGGGAGTTGCCTAATATTGTGGGGGAACTGCCTACTATTGTGGGGGGAGCTGCCTACAAATGTGGGGGGAGCTGCCCAATATTGTTGGGGGGAGCTGCCTAATATTGTGGGGGAACTGCCTACTATTGTGGGGGGGAGCTGCCTAATATTGTTGGGGGGGAGCTGCCTAATATTGTGGGGGGGAGCTGCCTACAAATGTGGGGGGAGCTGCCTAATATTGTTGGGGGGAGCTGCCTAATATTGTGGGGGAACTGCCTACTATTGTGGGGGGGAGCTGCCTAAAAATGTGGGGGGAGCTGCCTAATATTGTTGGGGGGGAGCTGCCTAATATTGTGGGGGGGAGCTGCCTACAAATGTGGGGGGAGCTGCCTAATATTGTTGGGGGGAGCTGCCTAATATTGTGGGGGAACTTCCTACTATTGTGGGGGGGGGGAGCTGCCTACAAATGTGGGGGGAGATGCCTAATATTGTGGGGGAACTGCCTACTATTGTGGGGAACCTGCCTACTATTGTGGGGGAACTGCTGACCTAATGTGGGGGGGGGAGCTGCCTACAAATGTGGGGGGAGCTGCCTAATATTGTGGGGGAGTTGCCTAATATTGTGGGGGAACTGCCTACTATTGTGGGGGAAATGCTGACCTAATGTGGGGGAGCTGCCTACTATTGTGGGGGAGCTGCCTACTATTGTGGGGAGCTGCCTACTATTGTGGGGGAGCTGCCTACTATTGTGGGGAGCTGCCTACTATTGTTGGGGAGCTGCCTATTAATGTGGGGGAGCTGCCTACTATTGTGGGGGAGCTGCCTATTAATGTGGGGGAGCTGCCTACTATTGTGGGGGAGCTGCCTATTAATGTGGGGGAACTCCCGACCTAATGTGGGGGAGCTGGCAATCTAATGTGGGGGAATCTAATCTAATCTAATGAGCGGAGCGCTGCATTTTACCAGAAGACGGGGAGAAGTCATTTTCGGTTTCGGTATCGGACGGACATTTTTTTTAATTTCGGTTTCGTTTCAGTTCTGAAATTTCCATTTCGGTGCACCTCTACTTAAGACCTCAACCAAACATTTTAAGATGTTCCATGGATGCAACCTAGTGTCTTTACAGATAAGGGGTATTGAAAAAAGGAAATTGCAGTATTGGAGGAGGGAATATAAAATGAATTTTGACCCAAATAGAAAGCCGGTGGATTGTGACTCTCGGGACCATGTCAGCGGCAGGTATAAATGAGCAATTGAGCTTTACAGCATTTCTACAGAATCAACCTGTTTGTTTCTTTTTTAATGCTTACTTTGTATCGTCTAGTTTTTATACATGCAATTTTTCAATGATGTATGATACACCCTGTTAGATGATACTTGCCAGAAGAACACATGACATCAAGTCGACTGAATGACTCTTGGCATATCTATAACTTGCCCTTACAATAGCAAATATGATGCAGCACTCCACAGGTAGCAAATAAAGGTTGGTTTTATTCCATCATGTGCATAGACATAGGTGTATGCACATGATGAAATAAAACCAACCTTTATTTGCTACCTGTGTGGAGTGCTGCATCATATTTGCTATTGTCTGGATTAAGGAACCGGCGGACCCAGGTTCCAGCTATGCGGGCACCCCAAATTTCATCTATACTCTGGATTTTGGTTGTGCAGTTTTTATTTGCTTATAACTTGACCTTATCTATATCTCCCCCTCACCGTCCCTTTTATTTTTTCATGGTTTTATATTGTTGCATTGAGTGTTACACAGTTATATATGTAGTAATAGGGGTTGAATTAACCCCTTAACAATGCAGGACATAATTGTACGTCCTGGTGCGGTGGTACTTAACGCACCAGGAATTACATTTATATTCTGTACATGACCGCGAGCATTGGAGCGATACTCGGGTCATGCTCAGCAGTTCCCGGCTGCTGATAGCAGCCAAAAGAGTAAAAAAGAGACCGTCAGGGGGCACCTCGTGTATTACCACTTAGACCCTGTAGGGAATAAGGTGGAGGGAAGGGCTTTGCTGGCCCTTAAGTAATGGCCACTCACCTGGAGCAAATTTTAAATTTGCATATAACCCAACAGAGTGGGCAATTAATGAAAACAGGAACAGCTGCTGTGTCCAGAGTTTCAGGAGAAGGGAGGATCCAATCCTGAAGGGAGTAGGTAAAAGTAGAGGAAAATAACGCTTTGGATGGCGCTGCTGTGTCCAATAAGAAGTGATGTCCAAACCAGGAATATTTCAAAGCACTGGAGTGGTTTATTAAAGCAAAAAAAAACCTCATGGAATTTAATAAGGGGTGCAGTTAGCATTTACACCCCACTGGCATTTGACAGATATTTGAAACAGTGGACTGTGCAAATGAAAAATTTTATTTTTCATTTTCACAGACCACTGTTCCAAAAATCTGTCATACACCAGTGGGGTGTAAATTCTCACTGCACCCCTTATTAAATTCCATGAGGGGTGTAGTTTCCAAAATGGGGTCACATATGGATATTTATTGTTTTGCGTTTATGTCAGAACTGCTGTAACAATCAGCCACCCCTGTGCAAATCACCTCAAATGTACATGGTGCACTCTCCCTTCTGAGCCTTGTTGTGTGCCCCCAGAGCACTTTGCGCCCACATATGGGGTATCCCCGTACTCGGGAGAAATTGCGTTACAAATTTTGAGGGTCTTTTTTTCCTTTTACCTCTTGTGAAAATGAAAAGTATGCGGCAACACCAGCATGTCAGTGTAAAAAATGTAATTTTTATACACTAACATGCTGGTGTAGACCCCAACTTCACCTTTTCATAGGGGTTAAAAAAGAAAAAGCCCCCCAAAATTTGTAGTGCAATTTCTCCCGAGTACGGCGATACCCTATATGTGTCCCAAAACTGTTGCCCTGAAATACGACAGGGCTCCAAAGTGAGAGAGCGCATTTGAGGCCTAAATTAGGGATTTGCATAGGGGTGGACATAGGGGTATTCTATGCCAGTGATTCCCAAACAGGGTGCCTCCAGTTGTTGCAAAACTCCCAGCATGCCTGGACAGTCAATGGCTGTCTGGCAATACTGGGAGTTGTTGTTTTGCAACAGCTGGAGGCTCCGTTTTGGAAACAGTAGCGTACCAGACGTTTTTCATTTTTATTGTAGGGGCTGTGTAGGGGTATGTGTATATGTAGTGTTTTTTACTTTTTATTTTAGGTTAGTGTAAGTGTAGTGTAGTGTTTTTAGGGTACAGTCACACGGGCAGAGGTTCACAGCAAGTTTGCCACTGGGAGTTTGAGCTACAGCGCAAAATTTGCACCATCTCAAACTTGCAGCATTCATTGTAAACCTCCGCCCATTTGAGTGTACCCTGTACATTCACATTGGGGGAGGTAGGGCAAACATCCAGCTGTTGCAAAACTACAACTGCCAGCATGCCCTTTGGCTGTCCGTGCATGCTGGGGGTTGTAGTTATGCAACAGCTGCTGGCACACTGGTTGCAAAACACTTGAAAGTTTATTACTTAACTTAGAGTTTCCAAACCAGTGTGCCTCCAGCTGTTGCAAAATTACAACTCCCAGCATGCATGGTCTGTCAGTGCATGCCGGGAGTTATAGTTTGGCAACAATTGCAACAGCTGGAGGCACTGAGGTAGGAAATGGACAATATTTCCCAACTAGTCTGCCTCCAGTCGTTGCAAAACTACAACTCCCAGCATGCCCTGACTGCCCAGGCATGCTGGAAGTTGTATTTCGGCAATATCTGAAGGATCAGATGTTTTTGAACTACAACTTCCAGCATGCTTGGGAAGACTGGTATGCTGGGAGTTGTAGTTTTGCAACATCTGGAGGTCCACAGTTTGGAGACCACTGTATAATGGTCTCCAATCTGTGCTCTTCCTGATGTTACAGAACTACAACTCCCAGCATGCCTGGACAGACTGAGCATGCTGAGATTTGTAGTTTTGCAACATCTGGAAGAGCACAGATTGGAGACCATTATACAGTGGTCTCCAAACTGTGGACCTCCAGATGTTGCAAAACTATAACTCCCAGCATGCACAGAAAGCCAAAGGCTGTTTTGAAACTCCCAGAGGCAGCGGTGAGATCGCTTTACGGCGATCTCACTGCTGCCAATGAAGATGCCGCCCTGCTGCTGGAAACTCCCCGCTGAGACGCACCACTGCCGGGACCGCCTGGAGGACGCCGCTCGCGCCGGGACCGCTCGGGACACCGCATGGCCGGGTAAGTGACGCCGGGGGACGGGTAAGGGACACTTAGCAGAGCGGTGTGTGTCCCGATCCCCGTGATCGGGACTCCCACACCGCGCTGCTAAGCATTCTCATAGCGAGAATGGTAAGTCGCATGGTAAGATGGCTGGCTATCAGTGATAGCCACCATCTTACTGGGCGCTGCGGGATGCCGCGAGCAGCGGCAAAAATTTTCATGACCTACCTGTATGTCATGGGTCGGGAACACCTTGCCACTCATGACTTACAGGTATGTCATAGGTCGGGAAGGGGTTAAATGCAGTACATTAATAGAAAAGTATGTTATCAGTAGTGTTGAGTGGCATAGGCCATATTCGAATTCGCGAATATTCGCGAATATATGGACGAATATTCGTCATCTTATTTTATTTTCGCATATGCAAATATTTGCGTGTGCGAAAAGTAACATATGCGAAAATTAGCATATGCAAATTTTCGTATATGCGAAAATTCACACACCAGTCTCACACAGTAGTATTAGAGCCTTCTCTACACCACACAAGCTGGAAGCAGAGAGGGATGATCACTGTTATGTGTACTGTGAAAAAAAAAAAAAACGAATATTCGTAATTACGAATATATAGTGCTATATTCGCGAATATTCGCGAATTCGCGAATATGCAATATTCAAGAATAAAATTCGTATTGCGAATATTCGCGAGAAACACTAGTTATCAGGGGTAAGATTTTAATCATATTGACCCACCAAATAAAGAAAACATGAGTGTACAGCATAAAAATGAAACCTTCCAATATTAGCAAAATTGTGGTTTTCTTATCAATTTCCCCACACAAATAGTATTTTTTTGGTTGCGCCATACATTTTATGGTAAAATGTGTAATGTCATTACAAAGGACAACTGATCGTGCAAAAGTGTGTCGATGAAAATATAAAAGAGTTATGATTTTTAGAAGGCGAGAAGGAAAAAAACGAAAACATAAAAATTTAATTGTCCTTAACCCCTTAAGGATGCCGAGCATATCCATACGCCCCTGCTTCAAAGTTCTTGAGGGTGTATGGGTACGTCCATGGGAATTCTGGTCCCTGCCACTCACCGGGCAGGGACCGGACTGGGATGACTGCTGATATTTATCAGGAGGCACCCTGTGCAAAACCTTGGGGGGGTCCTGAGGGGGGTCAATTCAGACCAGCAATTTGCGGCGATGCCGGGTCAATCGGGTCTCTGATGACCTTGTGACCTGGAAAAAAAGGGGGAATGGGGCTGTCCGAGACAGCCCCATTCACCCTTACCCAGCAGGAGTGAGGTGGCACGGACTCTCTCTTAAATACTATTAAGAATGGACTACTGGGTATGGATTATACCGTCTACAGACTAGTATAACCAGCAGACCAGTTGTTGCGGAACAAAGACAGGGGTTAATCGCTGCGGTAAGAATGAATTTCTGTGCAAAAACGCTGTGCTCTGTGTCCTACAGAAGGCTGAGGTGACATGCAAGAGGTGAAACTCTGCTGCAACAAGCTTTTCTGTGTAACACACAGCGATGTCCATCCTATCTCTCTGCAATGTAATGAATGACATGACAATCCGCAAAATGGTTGCCGAATATATAGGGCTGTGACATCACAGGGGTGACTGTCTGCTGATTGGCTGCATCCTTCATGTGATTCAGGGTCATCCCGCCTATCCTTGTTCCCGCCTTCCCAGTGTTCCGTGCCCCATGTACTGACAAGTGGAACCGCCATTTTAGATGCCCTGGAGCCTGGACCGCAGTAAATCTAGTTTAATAAAGCGATTCGTGCGATAGAATCTGTCACGCCGAGCGCTCCGGGTCCCGCTGCCTTCCCGGAGCGCTCACGGCGTTCCTCTAGCTGCAGCGCTCCGGTCTGCATTGCTGACCGCGAGCGCTGCTCTCTGGTCCCCGGAGGGGACGCGATCCGAGGCACGGCTCGTGTCCGCCCTCGGGTTGCGCCCCGTCTCACTCACCTCTCGCCCCCGTCTGCTTCCTCCCGGCGCGCGCGGCCCCGCTCCCTAGGGCGTGCGCGCCGACTTGATTAAATTTAAAGGGCCAGTGCACCGCTAATTGGTGCCTGGCCCAATCACTCCCTAACCTATAAAAACCCACTTCCCCTTCCTCTCCTCGCCGGATCTTGTTGCCTTGTGCCCTGAGAAAGCGTTATAGTGTGTCCCAAGCCTGTGTACCTTGACCTTCTGCTGTTGCCCCTGACTACGAACCTCGCTGCCTGCCCTGACCTTCTGCTACGTCTGACCTCGCCTCTGTCTAGTCCTTGTGTACCGCGCCAGTCTCAGCTGCCAGAGAGGTCGAGTCGCTACTGGGGAACACGACCTGGTAGTTACTGCCGCAGCAAGTCCATCCTGCTTTGCGGCGGGCTCTGGTGAACACCAGTAACTGCTTAGAACCGATTCCCCAGTACGGCCCGTGTCATCGCCTCTCTGATACAGGGGATCCAGTGTCTTCACCAGCCGCTAGTCTGGACCCTGACAGTAGATCCGGCCATGGATCCCGCTGAGGTACCGCTGCCAAGCCTCGCTGATCTCACCTCCGTGGTTGCCCAGCAGTCCCAGCAAATTGCCCAACAAGGACAACAGCTGTCGCAGTTTGATTCAACAGCTCCTGCCTCCACAGCCTCAACCGCCAGCTCCAGCATCTCCTCCTCTCCGAGCTGCTGTTTCTTCTGCTAGAGTCCACCTGTCTCTCCCAGATAAGTTTGACGGGGACTCTAAAAATTGCCGGGGATTCCTGTACCAATGCTCCCTGCACTTGGAGATGTTGTCAGACCAATTCCCCACTGAACGGTCTAAGGTGGCGTTCGTCGTCAGTCTACTTTCCGGGAAGGCCTTGGCCTGGGCCACGCCGCTTTGGGACCGCAACGATCCTGCCACTGCCTCAGTCCAGTCCTTTTTTTCTGAAGTCCGCAGTGTCTTTGAGGAACCTGCCCGTGCCTCATCCGCAGAAACTGCTTTACTGAACCTTGTCCAAGGAGACTCTACCGTGGGCGAATATGCCATACAATTCCGGACTTTGGCCGCTGAGTTGGCCTGGAACAATGAGGCTCTCTGTGCGACCTTTAAAAAAGGTTTATCCAGCCATATCAAGGATTGTCTGGCCGCACGAGAGATACCCTCCTCCCTGACTGAATTAATCCACCTGGCTACCCGCATTGATATGCGCTACATTGCGAGACGTCAGGAGCTCCGCCAGGAGAAAGATCTCGTTCGCACCAGGCGATACCCGTGCCTGGCTCCTCTCTTCCAGCATCCTTTGCTGCCTGTTACTGTGCCTCCCGCTGAGGAGGCCATGCAAGTGGACCGGTCTCGCCTGACCCAGCAAGAGAGGACTCGCCGGAGGAACGAGAACTTATGCCTATACTGTGCGAGCTCTGAACATATCCTAAAGGACTGTCCCATTCGTCCTCAGCATCAGGGAAACGCTTGCACCTAGTGATCGTGGGAGAGGCGTCACTGGGTGTAAATTCTTCCTCTCCACGCCTGACTATTCCAGTGCGGATTTCTCCAGCTGATAAAGCCTCCTTCTCTGCGGAAGCATTCTTGGACTCTGGTTCAACAGGAAACTTCATAAAAGCCTCCTTCATCAATCGGTTTAACATTCCTGTTGTCCGTCTAGTCAAGCCCTTCTACATTTCCTCAGTTAACGGAGAACACCTGAATTCTACCGTATGTTACCGCATGGCCCCCGTACGCATGACCGTGGGGGTTCTCCATCAAGAAAGGATTGAGTTCTTTGTCCTGCCTAATTGCTTCCCACCAGCCAAGTCTCTGTTGCTTCTTCTTTGCTCGGCCTTCCGAAGGCCTATCAAGACTTTTCTGACGTCTTTTGCAAAAAACAGGCAGAGGTCTTACCACCACATAGACCCTACGACTGCCCTATTGACTTGCTCCCTGGGACAACGCCGCCCCGTGGCAGGATTTACCCTCTCTCCGCTCCGGAAACGGAGGCCATGACGGAATATATTCAGGAGAATCTCAAAAAAGGTTTCATCAGGAAGTCTTCTTCTCCTGCTGGAGCAGGATTCTTCTTTGTTGCCAAGAAGGATGGGTCTCTATGCCCTTGTATTGACTACCGCGGGCTCAATAAGATCACTATAAAGAACCGCTACCCTCTGCCACTCATCTCGGAACTCTTTCACCGGCTGCGCGGAGCAAAGATTTTTACCAAGCTTGACCTCAGTGGCGCGTACAATCTCATCAGAATTTGTGAAGGAGATGAGTGGAAAACTGCTTTTAACACTAGAGATGGACACTTCGAATACCTGGTCATGCCATTCGGTCTTTGCAACGCCCCCGCAGTCTTCCAAGACTTTGTCAATGAGATCTTCCGGGACTTGTTGTATACTTGCGTTGTGGTCTATCTCGATGACATTCTAATCTTCTCCTCCAACCTAGAGGAACACCGCCTCCATGTTCGCCAAGTGCTCCAGCGCCTCCGAGTTAACCATCTCTACGCCAAAATTGAGAAATGCCTCTTTGAACGTACCTGTCTTCCTTTCCTAGGATTTCTGGTCTCAAGACAGAGCCTTCAAATGGACCCCGATAAGCTCTCCGCAGTCTTGGATTGGCCACGCCCCTATGGACTTCGCTCTATCCAGCGCTTCCTCGGATTCGCTAATTACTACCGTTAGTTTATCCCCCACTTCTCCACTATCGTGGCTCCCATTGTGGCTCTGACCAAGAAAGATGCGAATCCGAAATCCTGGCCTTCCCAAGCAGAGGAAGCTTTTACTCGCCTTAAGGCCGCCTTCGCCTGCGCACCAGTCTTGACTAGGCCTGATCCACTGAAGCCATTCTTCCTCGAGGTGGATGCCTCTTCAGTTGGAGCTGGGGCGGTTCTTCTTCAGAAAAATGCTAAAGGAAAAAACGTCACTGGCAGGTTTTTTCTCCAAAACATTTTCCCCTCCTGAAAAAAATTACACTATTGGTGACCGAGAATTGCTGACCATTAAAATGGCACTCGAGTAGTGGAGGCATCTCCTGGAAGGGTCTCTCCACTCGATCACCATCTACACTGACCAAAAAAATCTGTCATACCTACAGTCTGCTCAGCGTTTAAATCCTCGCCAGGCCAGGTGGTCATTGTTCTTCGCTCGCTTTAATTTCCAGATACATTTTCGTCCTGCAGACAAGAATGTCAGGGCGGATGCCCTTTCTCGTTCCACTGATGCCACGGAGGCAGAAACCGCTCCCCAACACATAGTTTCCCCAGAGTGTCTGATCTCTGCTGCTCCGGCTTCCCTGGCACCAGTTCCTCCAGGAAAAACCTTTGTCCCTCCACGTCTTCGCCTCCGGACTCTCAAATGGGGTCATTCCTCCCACCTGGCAGGTCACGCTGGAATAAAAAAATCCACTCAGTTGATTGCCAGACACTATTGGTGGCCTTCCCTTGAAAAAGATGTAACTGACTTTGTACGCTCCTGTACTGTCTGCGCACGTGATAATATTCCTCGCCAAAGGCCCGCGGGTCTTCTTCTTCCTCTGCCAGTTCCCGAACAGCCTTGGTCACACATAGCGATGGACTTCGTCACTGACCTTCCTGTATCCCATGGCAACACTGTCATCTGGGTGGTCGTTGATCGATTCTCCAAAATGGCCCATTTCGTTCCACTCCCTGGCCTCCCTTCTGCGCCATAATTGGCGAAGCATTTTTTTTGCACATTTTTCATCTCCACGGACTGCCTACGCATATCGTCTCCGATAGAGGCGTTCAATTTGTCTCGATATTCTGGAGAGCACTCTGCACCCAATTAAAGATTAAATTAAATTTTTCCTCTGCCTACCACCCGCAATCTAATGGACAAGTGGAGAGAGTAAACCAAATCCTTGGTGACTACCTGTGACATTTTGTCTCCTCCCGCCAAGATGATTGGGTTGACCTGTTACCCTGGACCGAATTCTCGTACAATTTCAAAGACTCTGAGTCATCCACTTCCCCCCTACCTATCCCCACTTCGTCTGGACTCCCTGCAGTAGATGATTTGACCTGGGACTTTTCCTCTATTTGGAAGGAGACTCAAAGGTTGCTCTCGCTGGCTTCCTCTCGTATGAAGAAACATGCGGACAAGAAGAGATTCTCTCAGCCAAATATATCCGGTTCCGTGTCCCTAGCTACAAGCTGGGTCCACGTTACCTCGGGCCATTTAGGGTCAAAAGTCAAATCAACCCTGTCTCTTACAAGCTTCATCTTCCTCCTTCTCTTCTCATTCCTAACTCCTTTCATGTTTCCCTTCTCAAGCCTCTCATTCTTAACCGCTTTTCTCCCAAGGTCACTGTTCCTGCTCCTGTCTCGGGCTCCTCTGACGTCTTCTCGGTTAAATCGGTTAAAGAGATTCTCGCTTCAAAGATTGTCAGAGGTAAAAAAAATTCTTGTTGATTGGGAGAATTGTGGCCTCGAAGAGAGGTCTTGGGAGCCAGAGGACAATATTCTAGACAAAGAACTCATCTACAGATTCCTCGGTTCCAAGAAGAGGGAGAGACCCAAGGGGGGTACTTCCCGGAGCGCTCACAGCGTTCCTCTGGCTGCAGCGCTCCGGTCGGCATTGCTGACCGCGAGCGCTGCTCTCTGGTCCCCGGAGGGGACGCGATCCGAGGCACGGCTCGTGTCCGCCCTCTGGTTGCGCCCCGTCTCACTCACCTCTCGCCCCTGTCTGCTTCCTCCCGGCGCGCGCGGCCCCCCTCCCTAGGGCGCGCGCGCGCCGACTTGATTAAATTTAAAGGGCCAGTGCACCGCTAATTGGTGCCTGGCCCAATCACTCCCTATCCTATAAAAACCCACTTCCCCTTCCTCTCCTCGCCGGATCTTGTTGCCTTGTGCCCTGAGAAAGCGTTATAGTGTGTCCCAAGCCTGTGTACCTTGACCTTCTGCTGTTGCCCCTGACTACGAACCTCGCTGCCTGCCCTGACCTTCTGCTACGTCTGACCTCGCCTCTGTCTAGTCCTTGTGTACCGCGCCAGTCTCAGCTGCCAGAGAGGTCGAGTCGCTACTGGGGAACACGACCTGGTAGTTACTGCCGCAGCAAGTCCATCCTGCTTTGCGGCGGGCTCTGGTGAACACCAGTAACTGCTTAGAACCGATTCCCCAGTACGGCCCGCGTCATCACCTCTCTGGTACAGGGGATCCATCTCCAGTGTCTTCACCAGCCGCTAGTCCGGACCCTGACAGAATCGCTGTGATATTTGCATTTGTTGCGAATCAAATTTTTCATGAAATTCGCAACAAATTTGGGTTCGTCAGCTTCAATTCGCTCATCTCTAACTATTATGCTACTTTTTTTTTTATGTGATGTGATCAAAATGCAGCAATTTTGGACTTTCTTTTTTAGCGTATTCTCTGTTCACCGTACAGAACAATTTACATTATATTTTAATAGTTCCGACATTTATGCACGCGGCAATACCAAATATGATTTATTTATTTTTTTTACATGGGAAAAGGGGCGATTTCAATTTTTATTGGGGGAGGGACTTTTTTCACATTTCAGTTTTAACTTTTTTTTACTTACTTTTTTTTACATTTTTTATGTCCCCATAGGGGACAATTTATAGCAGTCATTAAATTGCTAATACTGTTCAGTACTATGCATGGTCTGCTCGATGTCAGACTAGAGGAAAAGAGTCTGGGATGACGGCAGGTAAGGGGATCTCCGACCGCCATCTTGGATGATTGGATCACGAGGCCATGCCCCGAGAGATCCGATTATCCTTTATAAATTCCCCCAGATGCCATGATCTGTATTGATCACAGCATCTGAGGGGTTAATAGCGGAGATCAGCACGATTTCGGTGACCTATGGTAGCCTGGCAAAGTTGACATGTTCGCGAGCCACTTTACCCTTAAAGGGGTACTCCACCCCTTGACATCTTATCCCCTATCCAAAGAATAGGTGATAAGATGTCATATCGCCGCGGTCCTGCTGCTGGGGAGCCCTGGGATCCCCGCTGCGGCACCGCGCTCTCATTACAGCACAGAGCGAATTCGCTCGGCACGTAATGACGGGCAGTACAGGGGCTGGAGCATCGTGAAGTCACGGCTCCGCCCCTTGTGAAGTCACGGCCGCCCCTTTCAATACAAGTCTATGGGAGGGGGCGTGGCCGTCACGCCCCCTCCCATAGACTTGCATTAAGGGGACGGGCCGTGATGTCACGAGGGGCGGAGCCATGATGTCACACTGCTCCGTCCCCCGTATCGCCCGTCATTACGCACAGAGCGAACTCTCTCTGTTCTGTAATGAGAGTGCGGTGCCGCAGCGGGGATCCCAGGGGAAGCAGCGGGACCGCAGCGATCTGACATCTTATCCACTATTCTTTGGATAGGAGATAAGATGTCTAGGGGCGGAGTACCCCTTTAAAGTCTTAAGCAAGACTAGGTTAGCTGAATTCAGCTTGCTTTCATCTAAATACTATGGAACCATAATACTTAGGGGAGAAAAAGTATTACTGTAGCATAAGTTGCACAAATAAACCAACATGGTACATAGAGACATACAGTATAGTCTAGTAAGGAATATAACTGCTCTTGCCTGATAAAGAAATGTATCTGCTATTGAAGTGTAAGCCACTATTTATGTGCCACATACAGTATAAAACTTCAATGTGTGACATTAAACATAACTGAACCTGCAGAATGCATTAGTCTGAGTCTCCTACTGAGTTATTCTATTCGTTCTAGACACACAATGAAGACAACTAATATAGAAATATGCATAATGTATCTGAATGCTTTTTTTAAGGCATCTAAAGGCCAATAAACCATCACATTTATCTCCATTATGTTTTACAATTTGACCTTTGATTTATACATTTTTCATAATTTTGCAAAGAAAATTATTATGATAAGTTTAAACATTGCTTTATCTGACTTCATTGCTATTAGATCCTTCTGCACCCTACAAGGAAAACACTGTCAATAATGGATGGTTGCAGCAGTAGGAGAGACATGTGTTGAATTTTTTGGGTTCTGTCCATATAAGACATTGTTTTGGTGAGGACAATGTTGTGTAGAACAGAGGAAACATGATGGAACACAATTCGATAATGGCATAGACCACGCTCACGTTCTCTCACTGCTGGGGCTCTCATTGCTTTCCTCCCTGCTGCCCATTCCTGTTCTCAATGAAAGGCATCCTGCCCTTTACTGCTTTCCTCCTAGGTTCTTTGGGCGCCCAGGATCTTCTTCCCTCAGTCAATGCCAAGTCTCCCCAGGGTATATAGGGATCAGTCTTCCATTGCTTTCTTCCTGAGCAATAAGGTTTTTAGGTTCCCATATGTAGAGAGGTGTCTCTGGCTGTTCTATCTTTCCCTTTCCTGACCCAGCTTGATTTCTAACCATGAATATCTGTTCACCGCCTGCCTTGACTATTCAACTACCACAGCGGTCCATGTCTTTACTGCTTACCAGGGGCAACAGAAACCCCATGGAGGGTAACTATAAGGCTAGTGTGAGCATACTGTAGCTGAAACAAATTCGCAATTTTAGGATGCTAAAAGAAAATCTAAACTTTGGGTAAATCCAAATCTGCAACATGTCTACAGCAAATGTGAACACCATAACTCCACAAGGCATCCCAGCTGATTTGTTTCAGGTTTTGGTGAAAGCCTCCCAAATTTTGCCTAATTTATGTTGTCATTGTTTTTAAGCTTTTTTTTTTACTGTGAGTTTTCTTTTCCAAATTTTCAAGTGAATTTAAAAATCTGTTTTTTTTAGGGACAATTTTAACTCTAAAGTTGATTTGAGGGGCGTGCAACCCCCATAAATCACCCCTTTCTAAAAATTAAAAAAACTGCACCATTAATGTTTTCATAATCACATTTACAGAGGGGTGTGAAGGTGGGACAGGGAGACTCATTTTGGAAAAGTAATAAACAAGCTATAATCACCTACCTCGATCCCCCCCAGCTACCTTGCTTGCCAATACTCGCAATGTCCCACTGATGACCACTACTTCCTGGTTCTTGTCATGTGTGATAGAACTACACCTCCCCAACTCTTAGCCAATCAGTGGCCACAGCAATGTCCTTTTTCAGTCAGTGATTGGCTGAGAAGGGTAGTTCCTAAGGAATTGACTTGTCACAGAAACCAGGTAGTAGTGGTGATCAGTGGAACTGGAAGCGTTGGCACTGCAGCTGTGGGGAGATCATGGCAGGTGAGTACAGCTTGTTTATTATTGTTCTTTGTGTCCAGAAACAGAGTGGTGGGGGAGGGCTCTTGCTGCTGCCAGTCTCCCTGCAGCCTTCAACCCTGCGACAGATGTGTCAAAAGACAAAACAGTGGGAATTCGTCAGGTGGTTTCACATATTGTAACTAATCAAAAAAAACAGGTAGGGGTTACAAGCACCTTCAGTGCAGTCATATTTTTTGGTTTGTAGACTAAGCAATTTGCATTGTTTTAATATATGCACATGAACAGCAGGTGCCCACAGGATGAAGCAAATCACATGAAGTGCCCACCATTTGTAACCCCTATTGCTAATTGTCTCGACATCCCAAAACTTCCATCATGTACAACACACAACACAAAGGAGATAAGTAGCAATGGAGGATAGAAACACTGGGCACTTGGATGATTGGCCCCACCCTGTGAGTGCTTTCCTGCATATATGAAAAAAGACACAAATTGTTTGGCTTACAAGAAGAAGTTTGCAATCAAGTATGCCTGTAAGTGTGCACGTAACCCCTTTTCGGAGCTGTGCTTACTTAGCTAGCGGAATTCCGCAAGCGAAAGTTTAAAAGTTTGAATGGGAGTGCAGAATCCCATAGAAGTCTATGGGCTTTAATTTGAGGCAGAATTCAAGTGGAAATTCTGCCGTGTGAGTAGACTCTTCGGCTAGGTTTAGACTTCGAAATTCCTGCCGGCAATTCCGCTTTGAAATTGCAGGCAGAAATTCTTCTTACTAAAATATATTATGCTAGTGAATGGATTTTCCATTCACCAATTCAAACTTTGGAATTTTTGAAGCGGAATTTGTGAATGGAAAATTTGCTTTAACCACTTAACCCCTTAAGGACCAAGGGCGTACAGGTACGCCCTTGGTCCTGCTCTCCTGATATAACGCGGGGTTACACAGTAACCCCGCATCATATCACGGCGGGCCCGGCATCATAGTGAAGCCGGGACCCGCCTCTAATAGTGTGCAGCGCCGATCGCGGCGCCGCGCGCTATTAACCCTTTAGCTGCACGCTCAGAGCTGAGCCGCGCGGCTAAAAGCGAAACCGAAAGTGGCCGGCTAGCTCAGTCGGGCTGTTCGGGGAATAACCGCGGCTAATCACGGCATCCCGAACAGCTGACAGGACAGTGGGAGGGCCCCTACCTGCCTCCTCGCTGTCCGATAACCGAATGACTGCTCAGTGCCTGAGATCCAGACCTGAGCAGTCATGCGGCAGAATCATTGATCACTGGTTCCTTATGAGAAACCAGTGATCAATTATGAAGATCAGTGTGTGCAGTGTTATAGGTCCCTATGGGACCTATAACACTGCAAAAAAAAAGTGAAAAAAAAGTGAATAAAGATCATTTAAATCCTCCCCTATTAAAAGTTTGAATCACCCCCCTTTTCCAATAAATGTACTACGTAGAAACGGAAGCCCCCAAAATTTACAAAACAGCGGTTTTTTTTTTTCAATTTTGTCGCACAATGATTTTTTTTTCCGTTTCACCGTAGATTTTTGAGCAAAATGACTGATGTCATTACAAAGTAGAATTGGTGGCGCAAAAAATAAGCCATCATATGGATTTTTAGGTGCAAAATTGAAAGAGTTATGATTTTTTAAAGGCAAGGAGCAAAAAACAAAAAAAGCAAAAACGGAAAACCCCCCGGTCCTTAAGGGGTTAAGGACTGAGTGCGTACCTGTACAATCGTGGGAATTGCGGTCCCTGCCGCTCACTGGGCGGAGACCAGACCGGGGTGCCTGCTGAAATCATTCAGCAGGCAACCCGTGCAAAGCCCTGGGGGGGTCCTGACATTTCAGATCGACGATCTGCGGCAATTCCGGGTCATACGGGTCTCCGGTAACCCGGAAAATTAGGGGGATCGGGGGTGTCCAAGACACCATCGATCCCCCTGAAGGGATAGGAGTGAGGTGGCAGGGGTGCCACCCCTCCTATCCCTGCTAATGGTCGGTCAGAAGCGACCGACCAATAGTAGATTAGGAGCAGGTGGAGTTAAAGTTTGGTTCCCCGCTCTGCCCAATCACTGTAGTCCGGGCAGAGCATGGGAAGTAACGGTGATCGGCGTCGGAGGTCACTTACCGGTGGCGATTGGCGGCGGGCGGCAATGAGGTGCTGCTGTATGGTGCGGGTCACTGTTCCGGCGATCCTACGGAAGCCAGTGAGTTGTTGCCTAGCAACATCTGGAGGGCTACAGTTTGGAGACCACTATACAGTGATCTCTAAACTGTAGCCCTCCAGATGCTGCAAAACTACAACTATCAGCATGCCCAGACAGCTGTTTGCTGTATTGGCATGCTGGGATTTGTAGTTTTGCAACATCTGGAGGGCCACAATTTGGAGATCACTGTGCAGTGGTCTCTAGACTGTGGCCCTCTAGATTTTGCAAAACTACAACTCCCAGCATGCCCACACAGCATTTTGCGGTCTGGGCACGCTTGGATTTGTAGTTTTGCAACATCTGGAGGGAAACAGTTTTGAGATCACTGTGCGGTGACTTCTAAACCGTGGCCCTCTAAATCTTGCAAAACTACAACTCCCAGCATGAACAGCAAACGGCTGTCTCGCCATGCTGGAAGTTGTAGTTGCATACCTCCAGCTGTTGCATAACTACATCTCTCAGTATGCCCTTCGGCGATCAGTACATACTGGGAGATATAGTTTTGCAACAGCTGGAGGCACACTGGTTGCAAAATACTGAGTTAGTTAACAGAACCTAACTGAAGGTTTTCCAACCAGTGTGCCTCCAACTGTTGCAAAAGTTCGATTCCCAGCATGCACGATCTGTCAGTGCATGCTGGGAGTTATAATTTTGCAACAGTTGGAGGTCCCCCCCCCCATGCGAATGTACAGGGTACATTCACATGGGCGGGTTAACAGTGAGTTTCCTGCTTCAAGTTTGAACTCACCGTAAACCCCCGTCCGTGTTAATGTACCCTAAAAACACTACACTACACTAGCACATAATAAAGGGTAAAACACCACATATACACCCCCTTACACTGTTCCCCCCCCCCCCCCACCCAATAAAAATCTAAAATGTATCGTACGGCAGTGTTTCCAAAACGGAGCCTCCAGCTTTTGCAAAACAACAACTCCCAGCATTTCTGGACAGCCACGGACTGTCCAGGCTTGCTGGGAGTTTAGCAACAGCTGGAGACACCCTGTTTGGGAATCACTGGCTTAGAATACTCCTATATCCACCCCTATGCAATCCCTAATTTAGTCCTCAAATGCGCATGGTGCTCTCACTTCGGAGCCCTGTTATATTTCAAGGAAACAGTTTAGGGACACATATGGGGTATTTCTGTACTTGGGAACAATTGCATTACACATTTTGGGGGCTTTTTCTCCTTTTACTCCTTATGAAAAGTTGGAGTCTACACCAGCATGTTAGTTTAAAAAAAGTAAAAATGTTACACTAAAATGCTGGTGTTACCCCATACTTTTAATTTTCACAAGAGGTAAAAGGAAAAATAGACCCCCAAAATTTGTAAAACAATTTCTCCTGAGTACAGAAATACCCCATATGTGGGCATAAAATGCTCTGCGAGTGCACAACAAGGCTCAGGAGTGAGAACACACTATGTTTTGAGGTCTAAATTGGTGATTTGCACAGGGGTGGTTGATTTTATAGCGGTTCTGACATAAATGCAAAAAAAGAAATACCCACGTAAAGTGGATGTAAAGTGGTATGCAGGCGAACTACAGTGCTCAGAAGAGAAGGAGTGCCATTGGGCTTTTGGAGAGGAAATTTGTCTGGAATTGAAGGCCATGTGCATTTACAAAGCCCCAATGGTGCCAGAATAATGTACCCCCCCCCCCAACATGTGACCCCATTATGTAAACTACATCCCGCACGTAATGTAATAAGGGCTACAGTGAGCTTTTATGCCCCACAGGTGTCTGACAGATTTTTGCTACAATGGTCCGTGAAAATGAAAAATTAAATTTTTCATTTGCACAGCCCACTGTTCCAAAGTGCTGTCAAACGCCAGTGGGGTGTAAATGCTCACTGCACCCCTTATTAAATTCTGTGAAGAGTGTAGTTTCCAAAATGGGGTCACATGTGGGGGGGTCAATTGTTTTGGCACCACGGGGGGGCTTTATAACACACAAGACTTCTATTCTTCTATTCCAGCCAAGTTCTCACTCCAAAAGCTCAATTGTGCTCCTTCTCTTCTGAGCCCTGTAGTGAGCCAGCAGAGCACTTTTAGTCCACACATGGGGTATTTATATACTCAGAAGAAATAGGTTTACAAATTTTGGGGGCATTTTCTCCTTTTACCCATTGTAAAAATGTTAAATTTTGGGGAAAGCCAGCATTTTAGTGAAAAGATTTTTTTTAATTTACACATCCGAAAAGTCATCAAACACCTGTAGGGTGTTCAGGCTCAGTGTATCCCTTTTTATGTACCTTGAATGGTGTAGTTTCCAAAATAGCATGCTATGTGGATTTTTTTTGCTGTTCTGTCACCATAAAGGCTTCCTAAATGCAACATGCCCCCCAAAAACCACTACATATATATATATATAAAAATAAATAAAATTTATATTAACCCCTTAAGGACAATGGACGTACTCCGACGCCCCCGTTTCCGAGTCCTTAAGGACCGAGGACGTATGAGTACGTCCTGTCCATTTCTGGCCCCCCGTCGCTAGCCAGAGGTGAGTCGGTGCCCGATACCTGCTGATATCGATCAGCAGGCATTGTGGCATATCGCTCAGGGGGGGTCATGATGACCACTCATGTCGGCGATGGCCGCAGATCGCTGAACAATTCAGCCCAGCGATCTGCGGCGGATTCCGGGTCAATCGGGTCTCCAGTGACCCGGTGACCCAGAATTACTGGCTGATCGGGGCCGTCTCTGAACAGCCATAGCTAGCAGGGGTGAGGTCACTCCCGCAAGCCGCTCCGCCCCTCTTCCGGAGGACGTGATCGGTTGCGTACCCCGGCAGCTGGGGACCCCGATCCCCAGCGTCCCTGTTGGGATCGGGGCCCCAGGAGCGGTGGCAGCGAGGGACTGACTTGCAGCGGCGGCGTGGATCAGCAGTTGGACGTGACAGCCTCCTGCTGTTGCTTAGCAACAGCTCCCAGCATGCAAAAAGGGCATGCTGGGAGCTGTAGTTATGCAACAGCAGGAGGCAGACCACCACAACTCCCAGCATTCCCTTATGGGCATGCTGGGACTTATAGTTTTGCAACAGCTGGAGGCACATTTTTTCTATGGAAAAGTGTACCTTCAGCTGTTGTATAACTACAACTCCCAGCTTGCACAATCAGCTAAAGTGCATGCTGGGAGTTGTAGTGGTGCATCTGCTGGTTGCATAACTGCAACTCCCAGCATGCCTGTTGGCTGTCGGTGACTGCTGAGAGTTGTACTTTTGCAACAGCTGAAGGCACACTGGTTGTGAAACACTGAGTTAAGTAGCAAACCAGTGTGTCTCCAGCTGTTGCATAACTGCAATCCCCAGCCAAAGTAGTATGCCTCCAGCTGTTGCATAACTACAAGTCCCAGCATGCCCTTCCACTGTCCCTACATGCTGGGGGTTGTAGCTTTTGGAACAACTGAAGGCACACTGGTTGCAAAACATTGAGTTTGTTACCAAACTCGGTGTTTCACAACCAGTGTGCCTCCAACTGTTGCAAAACTACAACTCCCAGCATGCACTGATAGACCGTACATGCTGGGAGTTGTAGTTTTGCAACAGCTGGATGTTTCCCCCCCCCATATGAACGTACAGGGTACACTCACATGGGCGGAGGTTTACAGTAAGTATCCGTCTGCAAGTTTGAGCTGCAGCAAATTTTCTGCCGCAGCTCAAACTGCCAGCGAGAAACTACTATGAACCCCCGCCCGTGTGACTGTACCCTAAAAACACTACACTACCACAAAATAAAATAAAAAGTAAAAAACACTACATATTCACATACCCCCACACAGCCCCCCTCCCCTCCCCAATAAAAATGAAAAACGTCTGGTACGCCACTGTTTCCAAAACGGAGCCTCCAGCTGTTGCAAAACAACTACTCCCAGTATTGCCAGATAGCCACTGACTATCCAGGCATGCTGGGAGTTTTACAAAAGCTGGAGGAACCCTGTTTGGGAATCACTGGCGTAGAATACCCCTATGTCCACCCCTATGCAAGTCCCTAATTTAGGCCTCAAATGCGCATGGCGCTCTTTCGCTTTGGAGTCCTGTCGTATTTCAAAGCAACAGTTTAGGGTCACATAACGGGTATTGCCGTACTCGGGAGAAATTGTGTTACAAATTTTGGGGGGTATTTTCTTCTATTACCCTTTTTAAAAAATTTTATTTATTATTATTTTTTTTACATATGCAAAAGTCGTGAAACACCTCTGGGGTATAAATGTTCACATTGCCCCTTGTTACGTTCCCCAAGGGGTCTAGTTTCCAATTTGGTATGCCATGTGTTTTTCTTTTTTTTGCTGTTCTGGAACCATAGGGGCTTCCTAAATGTGGCATGCCCCCAGAGTAAAATTTGCTTTCAAAAAGCCAACTGTGACTCCTTCTCTTCTGAGACCTGTAGTGCGCCAGCAGAGCACTTTTCACCCCCATATGGGGTGTTTTCTGAATCGGGAGAAATTGGGCTTCAAATTTTGTAGCATATTTTCTGCTATTACCCTTTTTGAAAATGTAACATTTTGGGGAAACCAAGCATTTTAGGTAAAACATTTTTTTTTTTTTACATATGCAAAAGTCGTGAATTACCTGTGGGGTATTAAGGTTCACATTACCCCTTGTTATGTTCCCCGAGGGGTCTAGTTTCCAAAATGGTATGCCATGTGTTTTTTTTTTGCTGTTCTGGCACCATAGGGGCTTCCTAAAGGTGACATGCCCCCCAAAAACCATTTGTCGCTCCTTCCCTTCTGAGCCCTCTACTGCGCCCGCCGAACAATTTACATAGACATATGAGGTATGTCCTTACTCAAGAGAAATCGGGTTTCAAATACAAGTAAAAATTTTCTCCTTTTACCCCTTGTAAAAATTCAAAAATTCAAAAGAACATGTGAGTGTAAAAAATGAAGATTTTGAAATTTCTCCTTCACTTTGCTGCTATTCCTGTGAAACACCTAAAGGGTTAAAACATTTACTGAATGTCATTTTGAATACTTTGGGGGTTGCAGTTTTTATAATGGGGTCATTTGTGGGGTATTTCTAAGATGAAGACCCTTCAAATCCACTTCAAAACTGAACTGGTCACTGAAAAATTGTGAGTTTGAAAATTTTGTGAAAAATGTAAAAATTGCTGCTGAACTTTGAAGCCCTCTGGTGTCTTCCAAAAGTAAAAACTCATAAATTTTATGATGCAAACATAAAGTAGACATATTGTATATGTGAACCAAAAAACAAATGTATTTTGAATATCCATTTTCCTTACAAGCAGAGAGCTTCAAAGTTAGAAAAATGCTAAATTTTCATTTTATTCATCATCTTTGGGGATTTTTCACTAAGAAAGGATGCAAGTTACCACAAAAATTTACCACTATGTTAAAGAAGAATATGTCACGAAAAAACAATCTCAGAATCAGAATGATAAGTAAAAGCATTCCAGAATTATTAATGTTTAAAGTGACAGTGGTCAGAATTGCAAAAAATGCTCTGGTCCTTAGCCCCTTAACGTCGCAGGACGTAAATGTACGTCCTGGTGATGTGGTATTTAACGCACCAGGACGTACATTTACGTCCTGAGCATAACCGCGGGCATTGGAGCGATGCCAGCATCATGCGTGGCAGGTCCCGGCTGTGGATCGTAGCTAGGGACCCGCCGGTAATGGTGGACACCCGCGATCCCGCGGATGTCCGCCATTAACCCCTAAGATGCCGTGATCAATACAGATCACGGCATCTGCAGCATCGCGGTCACATAACAGGATGATCGGATCGCCCGCAGCGATCTGATCATCCTGCACGGCAGACGGAGGTCCCCTCACCTGGCTCTGCTGCCTTACGGCAGTCTTCTGCTCTGATCTGCCTTCCCGCAGACCAGAGCAGAAGATGACCGATAATGCTGATCAGTGCTATGTCCTATACATAGCACTGAACAGGATTTGCAATCGAATGGTTGCTATAAATAGTCCCCTACGGGGACTATAAGAGTGTAAAAATAAAAGTAAAAAAAATAAAGTAAAAAAAATGTGAAAAAACCCCTCCTCCAATAAAAACGTAAATTGTCCCATTTTCCCTATTTTACCCCCAAAAAATGTAAACATTTATATACATATTTGGTATCGCCGCGTGCGTAAATATCCGAACTATTAAAATAAAATGTAAATGATTCAGTACGGTGAACGGCGTGAACAAAAAAAAAATCCAAAATAGCTGCTTTTTTATAACATTTTATTCCAAAAATTTTTTATAAAAAATGTAATAAAAGTTTTGTATAAGCAAATATGTTATTAATAAAAATTACCGATCACAGCGCAAAAAATGAGCCCTCATACTGCCGCTAATATGGAAAAATGAAAAAGTTAAACGTGCTAATTTGGTTAAAAAGTTTGCGATTTTTTTTTAAGCGCAACAGTAATAGAAAAGTGTATAATCATGGGTATAATTTTTATCGTATTGACCCAGAGAATAAAAAACACATGTAATTTTTACCATAAATTGTACAGCGTGAAAACAAAACCTTCCAAAATTAGCAAAATTGTGGTTTTCTTTTTCATTTCCCCACACAAATAGTATTTTTTTGGTTGCGCCATACATTTTATGGTAAAGTGAGGGATGGCATTACAACGGACAACTGGTCGCGCAAAAAACAAGCCCTCATACTAATCTGTGGATGAAAATATAAAAGAGTTATGATTTTTTGAAGGGGAGAAGGAAAAAAAGAAAATGTAAAAATAAAATTGTCTTAGTCCTTAAGGTCCAAATGGGCTGAGTCCTTAATGGGTTAAGGTGTAAAATGGCCTGGTCCTTAAGGGGTTAAAGCACAAAAGGAAAAAAAATATCTACTGCAGAACTGAGCAGTACCAAGCATTGTACTACTGGACATGGTATTTCGCACAACATCCAAGTAATCATCATGTCAGAATGAATATACATCAAACCTTTAACTTGTTAGATCTAAGCTACTGCTCTACTAACCTGCACGGTACATTGCTCAGCAGGTGACACTGTTCTCTTGGAGCTTACAGTGACAATGAAGAGTTTTGCAAAAGATAACTAGCAAAAAGTTTTCTTTGTTCTTATTCTTTCTTTTTTTAAGCTTACACCTGTTTTTGTGAGTATTAATGTATGATTGTGTGAAGGAAGCAGTGAGCATTTCATGTATCAAAGGGACATTATGGTGCTTGTTTTAAAATAATAGGGTGCTATTGGTCCCTAGCAACTCCCATTCTACTCCACAAAGTCCACCGAGCTTCTTTCTGCTTCTGAGATGAGCTCTTGGTGCAAGACACAGATGACAGCTTCTCTGTACAAAGTTTTTCCTTTTGTTCTACATCTGGCCTAGACTTCCATGAAGACATATTTCAGCCTTCCATGAAGACTTATTTCATGTCTCTATTGTGCAGAATCTTTTGAGCAAAAATTTCAGGTTCCACACTTTTCCAACATCATCCTCACTATTTCCTCATACACAGTGTCTCAAATAATGGTAGATTGGTGTACCCGGTAGGTAGACAGGTGCCCCTCAGTAAGTGAAGAGTTGTCCCCACTGAGTAGGGAGTTGCCCCATTGTGGGAAGGGTTGCATCCAGTAGGTGTACTGCTTCCTATAGGTAAAGCTGCCGCCAAGAAGTATAACTACCCCCATGAAGTAATGAGCTGCCCCCCATTAGGTGTAAAGTTGCACCCAACAGGTATAGTCCCCCCTCCAATTAGTATAGTTGCCACTCAGTAGGTAGAGTGGCCCCCAGTAGTTGTAGTTGATATACAGTCGAATAGTGTTGCTCGCGAATATTCGCAATTCGAATATTATTCGCGAATATCGCATATTCGCGAATTCGCGAATTTCGCGAATATAGCGCTATATATTCGTAATTACGAATATTCTTCTTTTTTTTTTTTTTTTTCTTCACAGTACACATCACAGTGATCATCCCTCTCTGCTTCCAGCTTGTGTGGTGTAAAGAAGGCTGTAATACTACTGTGTGAGACTGGCGTGCGAAAATTCGCATATGCGAAAATTAGCACATGCTAATATTCGCATATGCGAATTGTCACATATGCTAATTTTCGCATACGCGAACTTTCGCATATGCGAAAATGAAACGAGGAGATAACGAATATGCGAATATTCACGAATATATGACGAATATTCGTCCATATATTCGCGAATATTCGCGAATTCGAATATGGCCTATGCCGCTCAACACTACAGTCGAAGAGATGCTTTAGTAGGTTTAGTTGCACCCCAAGTAGGTAGAGCCACACCCCAGTAGGTATAGTTGACCCCTAGGTAGAAAGCCTCCCTCTTATAAAAATCAACAAATAAATATTCTCACCTACTCATCTTCTCTCTCAGTCAGATTTGTAGGGCCATCAGCTTCCTAAAAATGACAAGTTACAGTAAATCACTTAAAGACAGAAAGGACTCAACAGCATGCTCCAACATGCACTGTGTTTGAGGAGACGCCCAGGGCCGGTTTTAGGCTTAGCGTGGCCCTAGGCAAAATCTAAAGTGGGGCCCCAAAAGTCGTAATAGAGCACTAACCAGTTTTGCACATTTTTGGTCACTTCAAATACCAATACACTACAAATCAAAGTGCAAGAAAAGACCCTCATACATCCCCATATACAGAAAAATAAAAGAGTTATAGGGATCAGAATAGTACAATTTCATATTTTTGTATAGTTCCCCCACATTAGGTTGGCAGTATAGTTCCCCCACATTAGGTTGGCAGTACAGTTCCCCCCACATTAGGTGTGCAGTACAGTTCCCCCCACATTAGGTGTGCAGTACAGTTCCCCCCACATTAGGTGTGCAGTACAGTTCCCCCCACATTAGGTGTGCAGTACAGTTCCCCCCACATTAGGTGCAATACAGTTCCCCCCACATTAGGTGCAGTACAGTTCGCCCCACATAAGGTGCAGTACAGTTCGCCCCACACTAGGTGCAGTACAGTTCCCCCCACATTAGGTGCAGTACAGTTCCCCCCACATTAGGTGCAGTACAGTTCCCCCACATAAGGTGCAGTGCAGTTCCCCCCACATTAGGTGCAGTACAGTTCCCCCACATTAGGTGCAGTACAGTTCCCCCACATTAGGTGCAGTACAGTTCCCCACATTAGGTGCAGTATAGTTCCCCCACATTAGGTGCAGTATAGGTCCCCCACATTAGGTGCAGTATAGTTCCCCCACATTTGGTGCAGTATAGCTCCCCACATTAGGTGCAGTATAGTTCCCCACATTAGGTGCAGTATAGTTCCCTCACATCAGGTGCAGTATAGTTACCCACATTAGGTGCAGTATAGTTCCCCACATTAGGTGCAGTATAGTTTCCTGACATTAGGTGCAGTATAGTTCCCCACATTAGGTGCAGTATAGTTCCCCACATTAGGTGCAGTATAGCTCCCCACATTAAGTGACTGCACCTAATGTGGGGAGCTATATTGCACCTAATGTGGGGAGCTATACTGCACCATAGTTCCCCACATTAGTTGCAGTATAGTTCCCCACATTATGTGCAGTATAGTTCCCCATAGTAGGTGCAGTATAGCTCCCCCACATTAGGTGCAGTATAGTCCCCCCACATTAGGTGCAGTATAGTTACCCCACATTAGGTGCAGCATAGTTCCCCCACATTAGGTGCAGTATAGTTCCCCACATTAGGTGCAGTATAGCTCCCCCACATTAGGTGCAGTATAGTTCCCCACATTAGGTGCAGTATAGCTCCCCACATTAAGTGACTGCACCTAATGTGGGGAGCTATACTGCACCTAATGTGGTGAGCTATACTGCACCATAGTTTCCCACATTAGGTGCAGTATAGTTCCCCACATTATGTGCAGTATAGTTCCCCATATTAGGTGCAGTATAGCTCCCCCACATTAGGTGCAGTATAGTTCCCGACATTAGGTGCAGTATAGTCCCCCCACATTAGGTGCAGTACAGTTCCCCCACATTAGGTGCAGTATAGTTCCCCCACATTAGGTGCAGTATAGTTCCCCACATTAGGTGCAGTATAGCTCCCCCACAATAGGTGCAGTATAGTTCCCACAACACCAAAATAGTCCCCTAGGAGTCTCAGGGCAAATAATATATAAATCAAAATTTTAGGGACAGGCCCCTCAGGACTGCCCTAAACTAGAGACTGCCTACAGTCTTGTTAAAACTTCGCTTTTATTCATTCTTTGTGTAAACGAAGAACTTAAAGTGCTTGTGGTATGTACAGTGAGGAAATGGGGGGGGGGGGTTTATGGATTAAAAATCCGGCCAGCCCAAATGCGTGCACTTAAGTACAAATTTGCTTGTCATTTAGACCAAATGAGCAGTTTATCAGTGTACTGCTACTGGCAGCGCCGCCGTGCCTCTCAGTCACAGTGGAACACTGCAACACTGCTGAAAAATACCGATATTTATTGTGCCGCTGGGGATGCCGATATTAAAATAATGCCTCCTAAACTAACATTTCGCCCGTGGAATGGGCTTTCTCAAAGTAGTGAGGTCCGGCGTACCATGCCTGTCCAGCATATTTATACACTTACCAATTAAGTCCTACAGGTGTCACTTCCTCCGCACGTTCTCCTAACGGTCGGAGCACCGAAGAGGACGTGCTGCCAGTATTCCGGCCGACTTACCATTCCGTCCTCCTCACAGCTCACCTCCTCCGTTGCTATGGGCGCACGCACGGGACATCAGTGACGTCCCTGTGTGCGCTAACTCCCAGCGGCCCCTGCCATTTTAAAATTAATGCGGGGCCGCCACAGAAAGGTAACAGGGTCATCCTTGTGTCCCGAAAAGATTTTTCAGGACACATGGATGTCCTGAATGTGACGGGGGCCACCTGCAGGCTTCTCAGTGACGGCCACGGATCTCCCCGGGCTTGATTAGGCCTATGCTGAGCAGCCGGCAGGGGGCCCCCTGGGAGATGGGGGCCCTAGGCAATTGCCTGGTTTGCCCAGCCCTAACGCTGGCCCTGCAGATGCCAGTTCAGCAAGCCCCGCAAACTTAACAGAGCAACCACGGAAAGCCAAGAATAATATGATTTTCGCTTTTGCCTAACACAAAGTCCTGAACTTGATCAATCTCAGTGGCATGGGTGAGTTTGACAGGGAGAGAGGAGGACACATTTGTCACAAAAAGTTATACAGGAGCCTCATTGCAAGTCTAGGAGCCAACTAGCTCGCAGGTCCTGTCTCCCTCAAGAGGCAACCTCCAAGGCTGTTCACTGTTTGAGGATCCAGTCCGCAAGAGCTTACATATGTCAGGAAATAAAGGAAACTAACCCCTTAAGGACACGAGCAGTAAATGTAAAGCACTAGAGATAAGCGAATCGAAGCCTAACTCGTTATGAATTTCATGAAAATTTTGATTCACAATGATTTCGAATATTGCTGTGATTCTATTGCGCAAATTGCTTCATTAAACTCCATTTAGTGCGTTACAGGCTCCAGGGCATCTAAAATGGCGGACCCACATGTCAGGAGATGGGGCAAGGAACACTGGGAAAGCAAGGCGGGAAGGCGGGTGGGATGACTCTGAATCACATGCAGGATGCAGCCTATCAGCAGCCAGTCACCCCTGTGATGTCACAGCACTATATATTCGGCAGCCATATTCCAGCTCGTGATTTCATTCATTACACTGTAGAGAAATTGGACAGACAACGTTGTGTGTGTGTTATACAGAAAAGCTTTTTGCAGCATTTCACCTCCTAGTCATCTCCGCCTTCTATAGGACACAGAGCACAGCGTTTTTGCGCAGAAATGAATTCTTACTGCAGCAATTAAAGGGGTATTCCAGGCAAAAACTTTTTTTCATATATATCAACAGGCTCCGGAAAGTTAAACAGATTTGTAAATTACTTCTATTAAAAAATGTTAATCCTTCCAATAGTTATTAGCTTCTGAAATTTTCTGTCTAACTGCTCAATGATGATGTAACGTCCCGGGAGCTGTGCATGATGGGAGAATATCCCCATAGGAACTGCACAGCTCCCGGAAAACAGAAAACAGCAACTCAACTTCAGAAGCTAATAACTATTGGAAGGATTAAGATTATTTAATAGAAGTAATTTACAAATCTGTTTAACTTTCCGCAGCCAGTTGATATATAAAACAAAGTTTTGTCCTGGAATACCCCTTTAACCCCTCAGTCACTGTGAACTGCATTGTATTACAGAGAAGGGCAGAGAGCCGTGTGTTGCCTCAGCGGCAAAAACATTTTCAGAGGAGGGAGAAATAATTTTTTAGGGCAAATCTGTGTCTTTGTTCCAAAACAAATGGTCTGCTGGTTAAACTAGTCTGTAGATGGTATAATCCATACCCAGCAGCCCATTCCTAATAGTATTTGAGAGAGAGTATTTTAGAAATTTTGGTACACAGTGACTGTGTGCTGCAGCACTGTTGTGTACTGTTGGTTTTGCGGGCAATTTTTTTTTTTTTGTGTACTCTAGCACATTTTTTCTGCCCTCATAAGTGCATACCACATATTTACATCTAAATGGTGTACTATTTTGTACCTGTTAAGCTTTCAAGGGCCTACATACTGTGAAAGGACAGACAAAACTAATCACTGCCTGGTGTTTTAATCCGATATGTTTTTTAAGTGTACTATAGCGCACTTTTCTGCATACCACATACCTACATCTAAGTGGTGTATTATTTTGTAACTAATAATCTGTCAAGGGCCTACATACTGTTAAAGGACAGCCAAAAGTAATCAACGGCTGGTGTTTTACTCAAATAATTTTTAAAGTGTACAGTAGCGCATCTTTCTGTTCTCATAAGTGCATACCACATACCTACATCTAAGTGGTGTACTATTTTGTTCTTGTTAATCTGTCAAGGGCCTACATACTGTGAAAGGACAGTCAAAAGGAATCACCGGCTGGTGTTTTACAGCAGTAATTTTTTTAAGCTCACTGTAGCGCATTTTTCTGCCTTCTTAAGTGCAAACCACATACCTACATCTAAGTAGTGTTCTATGTTGTACCTGTTAATCTGTCAAGGGCCTAGATACTTTTAAAGTCCAGGCAAAAGTACTCACCAGCTGCTGTTGTACTCAGATACTTTTATGGTGTACTGTAGCTCATTTTTCTGCCCTAATAAGTGCATACCACATACCTAAATCTAAGTAGTGTACTATTTTGTACTTGTTAATCTGTCAAGGGCCTACATACTGTGAAAGGACAGTCAAAAGGAATCACCGGCTGGTGTTTTACAGCAGTAATTTTTTTAAGCTCATTGTAGCGCATTTTTCTTCTGCCTTCTTAAGTGCAAACCACATACCTACATCTAAGTAGTGTACTATTTTGTACCTCCTAATTTGTCAAGGTCCTAGATACTGTGAAAGTCCAGGAAAAATTACTCACCAGCTGGTGTTGTACTCAGATGCTTTTTTAAGTGTACTGTAGTGCATTATTCTGCCCTCATAAGTGCATACCACATACCTACATCTAAGTAGTGTACTATTTTGTACTCCTTAATTTGTCAAGGGCCTAGATACTGTGAAAGTCGAGGCAAAACTACTCAGATACTTTTACTCAGTGTACTGTAGCGCATTTTTCTGCTCTCATCAGTACATATCACATACCTACATCTAAGTAGTGCACTATTTCGTTGCTGTTAATCCGTCAAGGGCCTAGATACTGTGAAAGGACAGCCAAAAGTGCACACCTGCTGCTGTTCTAGACAAATACAGTTTTAAGTGTAGTGAAGCGTATTGTATTCCCCTCATATACGCACTAAGTATGTCAGGCAGATAAGTGCCAGGATGTGCACCGAGGTGTGGCAGAGGCCTAAATTCATCATGGGTCGCAGCAGACTAGCGGAGAGTGGCAGCAGGAGTCGCAGCGAGAGGTCTGAGCTCCCGGTATCAGTTAGCAGTCGTGTCTCGACCAGCAACCCATCTGCCATCATTGATTGGTTAAAACGGTCATCCACTTCATCACAAGTGACATGTGATACCCCCAGCCAACAGTCAGTGGGCTCCTCAGACACAACCCTCAGTTGATATAGCCTGGGAGCAGTCCCTGGCATCAGTTCCTGTCTCCCATTGCCTCTGTCCTATGCTGTTTCCTCTCCTAAAGAAGTATCTTATGCTGTGGGTTCAGCTCTACTATTCAGTGAGGACGATCAAATAGAGGACCGTCAGCAGCTACTGCCCAGCAAAGAAGTGTAGAAGACATCCGCCGCTTCCTCCGCTAGTCGGGCAAGTAGTGATTAGGAGAGGGACATGGGAGGTGGTGTTGCCAGCGTTCAGGGTCCTGAAGCAGACACTGTTGAGGAACGGAGCATGATGATAATGATGATGAAGCCGATGGGAATTGGGAGCCGGGTGCAGAAGGGGCTTCATCATCATCAGGAGAAAAGGGTTGCAGGTTGCCCGTGAGGCAGCAGCTGAGTCAGTAAGGTGGTAGCATAGTTGACAGTCAGCATGGTGACAGAAGTGGAAATTCTGGAGCTAAACTTGCCCGGGGAGACAACCTGCTTCGCGGCAGCCTACCTTCCCAGGAAGTAGTGGAGCAGGGGTTTTTGGAGACAGCGGCAGTAGCAGTCAATTAGTGCGGACTGTTGGTGGTAAAATCAGCTTCTCGGCAGTGTGGCAATTTTTCATTAAGCATCCTGAGGAGGTTAACATAGCCACATGCAAGATATGTCGGAAGAAGGTGAAGCATGGCCATGGTCCCAATGTTGGCACCACGGCCTGGGAGAACCGTGGCTCTGATGTTGTGGTCCAGCCTGCTGCCTCACCCAGTGGCACGCCGCTCCCTCTTTCTGCCAGCCACCCCAGCCGAAGGGAGCTGTGTATCATACCCTCCTTATGTCGCTCCAGATGCTCCTGCTCCTCCTACTTTTAGTCAGTAATACCGCCAACAATCCATCAGCGAAGCTATGTCAAAGACCCAACGGCGCAGAAGCTGAATGTTCTCCTGTCTAAGTTGCTGGTGCTACAGTCCCTCCCTTTTCAAGTGGTTGACTCTGTACCTTTCAGAGAACTGATAGCATGTGCCAAGCCGAGGTGGAGAGTCCCAAGCCGTCATTTCTTTGCGAAGAAGGCAGTACCAGCCCTGCACAATTTTGTGGAAGAGAAGGTGGGCCAGTCCTTGAGCCTGTCGGTGTGTACCAAAGTGCACGGCAGCACCGACGTTTGGAGCTGTAACTATGGTCATGTACAATACATGTCCTTTACGGTTCACTGGGTGAATGTGGTTCCTGCATAGCCACAACACCAACTTGGACAGGTCATACCGCTTCTTCCTCCACGCTCGTTGGTCCTGTGACAATGTGTGACTCTGCCTACTCATCCTCGACCGTGTCCTCAGCCTCCACTGCTCAGACAAGTCTCAGTGCCCCTTCAGCATACCATGTGTGCAGAGCACGGTGGTGTCACACAGGGGAGGAACTGCTAAAAGTCATTCGTAAAAAAATCAGAGCATGGCTTACTCCACAGAAACTGGAAATGGGAACCATGGTGACTGACAACGGGAAAAATGTCTTGTCTGCGCTGTGACTTGGAAGGCTGAGCCATGCGCCCTGCATGGCACGTGAGTTCAATCTGGTTGTGAAGCGGTTCCTGGAGTGTTCCCCCCATCAGGAAGACATCCTAACAATGGGAAGGAAATTTTGCATGCACTTCAGCCACTTGTACACCGCAAAGCACACCCTCCTTGAGCTGCAGCGTCAGAACGGTATCCCCCAAGTCTGATTTGTGAGTTTGCTACACATTGGAATTTCCCCCTTCATATGTTAGACCGACTATATGAACAGAGAAAAGCCATCACCAATTTCTAGATGCTCAGGCCCTTTGAGGAAGCCACATTATTAGTAAGTCGCCAGGATTATGGAATGAACAACGTCATTCCACTGCTTCATTTCTTACAACACGTGTTGGAAACGAGGGCTGGTCAGTGTACTGGAGATGTGGTGCCTACATCTCACGGCCACATGAGCCCTGTGGGGGCTGAACTGGAGGAGGCGCACAGTGGAGCACAGTTTAGGTCTCGCTAAATTGGCATTGTTTCTAGTAATCTGATAGGACAGGAGGAGCAGGAACAGCGAGAGGAGCTAGAGGGTTATGAGGAAGGCGAGACAGAGGACCAAGACAAACTGAGGAAGTTTGCAGTGCATATTGAGGCAGGTAGTCCCTCTGAGTCAATTGCACAAATGGAACTATGCATGCTCACTTGCTTGCATGCTCAATTGTCACCATTCGGCAGCAGGATGACCTCTGGATCTCCACCTTATTGGACCCTTGCTACTGCTGCAAAATAGGGGCCTTTTTTTTTTACACCCACTGAGTGGGAGGACAAACTGACCTACTATATAGGCATCTTAAGTAGTCAGTTGGCCAATCGGCAACATCATCCATCCTCTCGCAGGTCTGACTAGGGGGGCCCCATGCGCTCACCTTCCACTGCCATGGCTAATGGGGAGGAATGGGGTGGCAGGAGCAATACCAGCACCATCAGCAGCAGCCTGAGTCTAAAATTCCTGATGAGTACCTTTCTTCCCCCGAATAGTAAAGCAACTCATCAGCAGTAGGTAGACCTGGAGTAAGACCTGAACCAGCAGGTGGTGGCATACCTTGACATGCCCATGCCAACACACCTTAAGGATCCGCTGGACTAGCAGAGTTTTCCCTGGAAAAGCTGTCCTGCCCGGCCCGTAGTGTGCCATCAGAGCGGGTGTTTAGTGTGGCGGGGACCAAAGTCACCCCAAAGGAGAACTTGTCTGTCCAAGAAAAATTGTGGACAGACTGAACTTTGTGAAGATGAATCAGGCACAAAGCAGCCAGGATTTTCACCCACCAATGCCTGATGCATCAGAGTAGACTGACCATGGTGCCACACCATCACTTCACAAATATGAATAGTGGCAAACAGATTTAGGGTGCTGCTCCCCAGTTACAAACATTCCTTCGCATTAGACCTTTTTTCACTCACCTTCATCATCGGGTAATGGTATTGCCACACACCGCAGCACTCTATAACCGAGTCACTTTTGGAATTCCTGATGCTGCTGCTGCCACCTTCAGGCTGTGCCATTCAGCCACTATATGGTCTCCTCATGCTGACACCACCTCCACGCTGTGTCATTCAGGCACTATATGGTCTCCTCATGCTGCCGCCACCTCCACGCTGTGTCATTCAGCCACTATATGGTCTCCTCATGATGCCGCCACCTCCACGCTGTGTCAGTCAGCCACTATATGGTCTCCTTATACTGATGCCACCTCCATGCTCTATCATTGTGCCGCTCTGCTTCAGTTATTCTAATAGCGAAGCCTTTGATCTGCATGTCATCTTGAATAACAGTATTATTTCGAACACATCCTGTGCGTGTTACAGCAAGACAAAGGCCCTCAACGGTTTTTCTCGGTTATTGCCCCTAAAATTTGGTTGCATCCCGCTTGCGACCAAATCTGCGACTTAAATTTAGGCGCACAACCTACATTTTCTTAAACACTCCGAGATTTTTTTTTACCTACAAAATGGGCGTGTTTTACTCGAAAAGGGGCGTAAACCTGACAAAAACAGAAAAAACACTCCGAGTGTGAAGAAAACTCACAGGAAAACCTGTGAGTTTTGCTTCACAGAAAGCAGACAGAGCTGTCGATAAATTCCTCAAAACGGAGTGAATCCTGCTACCCCCATCATGGAACAGGGTCTGTTACATGTTGGGGGTAGTAGTAGAGGGGATGAGGGATTGATCGCACTGGGTCTCACTTCTGAGACCCGATCCGATCAGATGTTATTAAGCAGGGGAGCGGGCGGCATGTTCCGATCCCCTGCAATGTACAGTAAACTTTCATTTTTAAATTTCCCACCAGAAGCGTTGAATGGCCGGGACCTTGGAGCCAATCAGGGCTCCTGGCAGAGTTTTAATATAGAAGCGCTGTGGTGGGCAAAGATGTATAGAATCGCTGGGGGGTATATATCTGGCCCCTCCGGCGTTTCTATATATCTTTCCCCCTGCTGCGCTATATCAAACTTAGTGGCCGCTGCGCTTGAATAAATGTATTGCCCCCCAGCACGATTATATATCTATACTGACCCCCGCTGCACATATACTGACCCCCGCTGCGCATATTTATATATATACTGCCTGCCCCAAGCTACGTATATTAATCTTTTCCCTCCCCTGACTGCCAATGAATGAAAACTCTATTAGCGGGGGAGCGGAGGGCTGCTGCCCACTCTCGCTGCTAAGAGTTTGTCATTCAATTCCCTGGTTGAACTTGATGGACGTATGTCTTTTTTCAACTGTACTATGTAACTATGTCCAGAGCAGGAGCGGTTTGCTTTGAGGATTTTCTCCTAGTCTGGACAGTTTTTGACACAGACAGAGGTGTCAACAGAGAGCACTGTTGTTAGACAGAAAGAACAACTCAACTTCAGCAGCTGATAAGTACTGGGATGATTACGATTTTTTTTTATAGAACTTTCTGGAGCCAGTTGATTTGAAAAAAAATATGACTTATGGTCCACATGAAATTTTTAATGGATTGTCAGGATGGGAATAATAGTACCCCCTCCCCCTTCCCCTCCTGCCAAAAGAATTGGGACATACATCTCAGTAGTAAGGAGTATGTCCTGTGAATGAGAATCATTGTACAGTTAACCAGGGGCAGTTCTTTTTCGGTATATTGTCTCTAAGAATGTATCTCTAAAGTCGTTCTTATGTAACATAATTCATTTTTGTATGATAGTAATTGTTTCAGCTTCTTTGTCCTTATTGGTTTTATTGTATTTCTTTTGATCTATTATCCCGAGCTCCAGTTGTCTCCACTAATAATTCTTGTAAGTGTAGTACATGTGTCACAGACATAGCAGTTCAGCATATATTCTTTCTGCTGACAATTACAGCAATGCCAATGATTTGCCTGTTTCCCTTTTCTACCCCTTTATTTAAAACTGTTAAAACTAGAAGGAGACCTTTCCTTAAACTGGATATTCCATGCTTTATCTATTATTTCACCAGATTGTTTGCTTTGTTTTAATCCGAACATTTTATTAGATATTTAATCTATTTTTGCTGATTTGTATTCTAGTTCCCAAATTAAAGGGGTATTCCAGGACAAAACTTATATATATATATATATATATATATATATATATATATATATATATATATATGTTATATATATATATATATATATATATATATATATATATATATATATATGTTATATATATATATATATATATATATATATATATATATATATATATACACATATATACAAACTGGCTCCAGAAAGTTAAACAGATTTGTAAATTACTTCTATTAAAAAATCTTAATCATTGCAATAATTATCAGCTGCTGAAGTTGAGTTGTTCTTTTCTTTCTGGCAACAGTGCTCTCTGCTGACATCTCTTCTTGTCTCGGGAACTGCACAGAGTAGAAGAGGTTTGCTATGGAGATTTGCTTCTACTTTGGACAGTTTCCGAGACAGGTGTCATCAGAGAGCACTTAGACAGAAAAGAACAACTCAACTTCAGCAGCTCATAAGTACTGAAAGGATTAAGATTTTTCAATAAAAGTAATTTAAAAATCTGTTTAACTTTCTTGAGCCAGTTGAGATATATATATATATATATATATATATAAATGTTTTTCCTGGATAACCCCTTTAAGTCCATGACACTTATTAACCCCTTAAGGACGCAGCCCATTTGGGCCTTAAGGACGCAGACAATTTTATTTTTAAGTTTTTGATTTTTCCTCCTCGCCTTCAAAAAATCATAACTCTTTTATATTTTCATCCACAGACTAGTATGAGGGCTGTTGTCCGTTGTAATGCCATCACTCACTTTACCATAAAATGTATGGCGCAACCAAAAAAATACTATATGTGTGGAGAAATTAAAAAGAAAATCGCAATTTTGCTAATTTTGGAAGGTTTTGTTTTCACGCCGTACAATTTATGGTAAAAATGACATGTGTTATTTATTCTTTGGGTCAATACGATTAAAATGTTACCCATCATTACATACTTTTCTATTATTGTTGCACTTAAAAAACATCACAAACTTTTTAACCAAATTAGTATGTTTAAGATTACCCTATTTTGAAGACCTATAACTTTTTCATTTTTCCGTATAAGCGGCGGTATGAGGGCTCATTTTTTGTGCCGTGATCTGTCATTTTTATTGATACCATATTTACTTATATAAAACTTTTAATAAATTTTTGATTATTTTTTGGGGAATAAAAGGTTATTAAAAAACTGCTTTTTTGGACTTTTTTTTTTTTTTTTTTTTTTAAGTTCACTCAGTTCACCGTACAGTATCATTAACATTTTATTTTAATAGTTCAGATATTTACACACGCGGCAATACCAAATATGTATATAAAAAACATTTTAACACTTTTTGGGGGGGGAAATAGGGAAAATGGGACACCAAGGAGGCATGATCCGGGCATCACTCCAATGCCCGCGGTTCTACTTAGGACGTAAATGTACGTCCTGGTGCGTAAGTACCACCTCACCAGGATGTACATTTACGTCCTTCGTCGTTAAGGGGTTAAAGTGATGGCCAAATTGAAATGACCTGTCTCCAGTTGAGAATATATGCAGAGGACAATCTTATAAATGCTTTGTAAATAAGGGGACAATGGCAATAAAAAACATATCCAACTTTGGAGGATCTAGCAGGTCCAGAAATTACATTGACAAACCACTGTTTTAATTAGAACTTTTTTTTTTTTTTTCAAACTGATGATACTATATTGCCCGTTTCACTTTAACCCCTTAAGGACCAGGCCCATTTTATTTTAGCATTTGTGTTTTTTCCTCCTCACCTTCTAAAATTCATAACTCTTTTACATTTCCATCCACAGACCCATATGAGGGCTAATTTTTTTTTATCACCAACTTAACTTTGTAATGACGTCACTTTTTTTAACATAAAATGTACAGTGCAACCCCAAAAATATTATTTATGTGGGAAAATTGAAAATAAAAACCACATTTTAGCAAATATTGGAAGGTTTTGTTTTCATGGTGTACACTGTATGGTAAAAATTACATGTTTTCTTTATTTTGTGGGTTAATATCATTAAAATGATACCCATGTTATATGCTTTTCTATAATTGTACCGCTTAAAAAATAATTCAAACTATTTTAACAAAATTAGTATGTTTGAAATTTCCCTATTTTGACCACATATAACTTTTTTTAAAATGTTTTTTACACTTCAATAGTCCCAATAGGGACTATTGCTAATACTGTCCAGTGCAATGCATAGGGGATAGCACTGATCAGTGTCATCGGTCATCTTCTGCTCTGGTCTGCTCGATCTCAGACCAGAGCAGAAGACCCCTGGAGACGGACAGAGGCAGGTGAGGGGACCTCCGCCATTAGAGATGATCGGATCCCCGCATTAGCGCTGCGGGCAATCCGGTCATCAATTTAAAGTACCGCACTGCCACAGATGCCGTGATCTGCATGATCGTGGGGGGTCCGCCATTACCAGCGGGTCCCTGGCTGCTCATAGCAACCGGGACCTGCCGTGCATGACGTGAACACTGGTTCGGTGCTCGCGGGCATGGCGGAGCATAAATGTACGTCATGGCATTAAGTACCATGGCAACATGACGTATGATTACGTCCATTGTCGTTAAGGGGTTAAATGTCTGTTTTCCATGTAACCATGTATGAACCCTGATGAAGAAAGCTAAGCCTACGAAAAGTGTTGTTTCACTGTACATTTTCTATTTAGGTAAATTTTGCAATAAAACTTCCCCTTTATCAAAAGTAACAAATCGATATTCTTACTTAAACATTTTCTGTCTCAGTCAGAATCCTGAGGCCTGCAGCTTGCTGAAAGAGATGAGTTACAGTGAGTCATTTTTTGCTAGTAAGGACTTAGCAGCATGCTCAAACTCACATTGTGCTAAGGGAGAAGCCAGGTCAGTATGCCCAGAAAGCTACACTGTGCCGCTGTGAAAAGCAACTAATCAGGTTCAAGACCAGTGTGTGTCACTTTCACCGCACACAAAGTCCTGAATAGAGATGAGTTAGCCAATTGCCGCGAACCCTGATTCGACCCAATATTTGGGTTTTGCTTGGCTTCCAGAACCCTTGAACTTTTACCAGTTCATGTGAACTGGTAAAAGCACAGAAAATGCATACAAAGCATGGTGTTTTGGTGCCAAGAGGAAGCGCGAGGACCAGGGGGGGGGGGGGGTGATAGGGATGGCCCTTATGTTTCTAATGACTGATCAATATATTAATACTAATATGCCATTGCTGCATGAAAAATATATCTGTTGCCTACCCCTTAACCCATATACATCAGCTTGCAATATGCTCGTGACTACGATTGAGGCCTTGCCATGATGCCGATACAACTGATATAAGGAGTAAAAGACTAAATATCTGACAAACAGAGAACACTGGAATTTCCCAGTAGAGAAACTTCTGCCAAGAAATGAATGGACACTAGATATGCTAATATATACAGACACAATAATCAAACAACCAACCATCAAAATGTAACATGCTGACTCTGACGTCATAACTAAACCTCCTTCTTTCTCAAATGTAAAAACTAAATGTACTTCCTGGATTAAACAGAACTCTTTTGGGGCAGCTACGAGTATGCTAAGAAAGAGTGTATACCAACATCATGTCTGGTGTGTATTTTCTTATGTCAACACTTAGCAATATATAGCAGCCCAGTCAATCACATTTGAAAGCCTCTCCCTCAGGCCATTCCTGACAGTGGCATCTATCAAATATGATCAAATATGATTTGCTGGTCTTATGTGTCAATCAGCATAAAGGCCAATAGGAGACAGCAAAGTGGCGGTCATTTTTACACAGCCACAAGGGCTCACACACATGCTGTTCCCTGCAGTCAGTCTGAGAGGAGAGAGAGAGACAGACAGGCAGACAAAGAGATAGGGATAGAGATAGGACAGAGATAGGGAACAAAGAAAAACAGTGTGTGTCTGTGTGTAAGAACAGGAGTCACAATTGTCATCCATCTATAACATCCGTAGTGCACAAATCCTATTGGGGCTATACAAGGATCTACACATCCCCAGCCTGTGTGTGTGTGTGGTCTGATCATAGGGAGACCTCCTGCCATTTTAAAAACCAGCCTCATGGTGTACCACAAAGCCCAGCAAGCCTTTTTAAAGCCTGATGGTAAAGAATAAATGCAACAAGCAGTGAACTGAGCAAAGCTGTGCTTCGGCAGACCTTTAAGATGGTGATACATATGCAAAGCGCCCTAAACACAGCATAGCGCTTTACTCCACAAACACCGATTACATCTTCCTGTTTGGGACATAGCATCACCTTAACAAGGGCATGCATTTAACAGGGATAAGCCTTGTTAATACATTATTTGTGAATATTATTGGCTTCAGTAAACCGGTTACATCTTCCTGTATGGGACATAGCATCACCTTAACCAGGGCATGCATTTGACAAGGATTTGCTTTGTGAACAAAAAATATTTAGTGAATATCATTGGTTTCATCAAACATATCTATAACAATACTTAAAATTTTTGGTCTGCTCTATAACCCCAAACCTAACCCCCCCCCCCACACACACACACACAAACAAACAAACACACACAGATGGATAGCAAGATTCACTTGGAAGAGTTGTGTCATGGTCAGCCTTCGGAGCGTGTTGCTGAGGGGGATGCAGTAGCCAAGCATAACACTAGTGGGGAAAGTGGTAGTAGGATACTGTAGAGCCTCATGGTGGATATGCTGAGGGGGAAAAGGGGCAGCTCAGAAGCAAGTGACAGTAACACTGCTGCTGGATCTAAAAGCGTGAGAAAAAAAAGGTTCTAGAACTGGGGCACGGTCAGGTGGTGATGTACCTAGCTATTTACGGTATCCTGCAGTGTGGAAATTCTTTACTATGTTACCAGATGCAGGAAAGCAGGCATTGTGCCATACTGTGCCAAGAGAAAGTAAGGCACAGGCAGGGTCCAAATTTAGGAAATAGGCCTCTATGTCAGCATATGGAGAGGCATCACAAAGCCTGGCTAGTCCACCAATGCCTGCTGTCTGGTGGCTACAGCTAACTGTACCTTACCTGCCGTCCACCGGCTACAGTTACCATTAGTCCCTGCTGTGCAAAATCATGTGGTGTAGAAGGTAGGACACACCATGCAGTTATGTATGTTAGATATGTGCCGAGGTACTGAGTTGCACTATTCCCATAGTGCCAAATGACAGTAAAATAAAAATATAAGTATTCAGACCTCATGGAATAGTACCCAAGAATTGTATAATAAAAATGTATAATATAGATATACAGTAAATAGAGTGAATTGTAACTAGAGATGTAGCTGGTTTAAAAAGTTCATAATTTATTTATTAAATCAGTGCAGTATAAGGCTGAACCCTGAGCAGTGTCCTTGCTACAGAGTCCGCACACTAAATATCACTGTAAAATATCCATATAAAATATATGATAAAATAATACAGATTAATATAGAAAATATTAAAAACAATTATATGCAAATATGTATGTGTCACGATGCCGGCTGGCAGGTAGTGGATCCTCTGTGCCAGAGAGGGATTGGCGTGGACCGTGCTAGAGGATCGGTTCTAAGTCACTACTGGTTTTCACCAGAGCCCGCCGCAAAGCGGGATGGTCTTGCTGCGGCGGTAGTGACCAGGTCGTATCCCCTAGCAACGGCTCAACCTCTCTGGCTGCTGAAGATAGGCGCGGTACAAGGGAGTAGACAGAAGCAAGGTCGGACGTAGCAGAAGGTCGGGGCAGGCAGCAAGGATCGTAGTCAGGGGCAACGGCAGAAGGTCTGGAATCACAGGCAAGGAACACACAAGGAACGCTTTCACTGGCACTAGGGCAACAAGATCCGGCGAGGGAGTGAAGGGGAAGTGAGGTGATATAGGGAAGTGCACAGGTGTAAACACTAATTGGAACCACTGCACCAATCAGCGGTGCAGTGGCCCTTTAAATCGCAAAGACCCGGCGCGCGCGCGCCCTAGGGAGCGGGGCCGCGCGCGCCGGGACAGAACTGACGGGGAGCGAGTAAGGTACGGGAGCCGGGGTGCGCATCGCGAGCGGGCGCTACCCGCATCGCGAATCGCATCCCGGCCGGAGGTAGTAACGCAGCGCCCCGGGTCCGTGGAACCGACCGGGGCGCTGCAGTGAGGGAAGTGTAGCGAGCGCTCCGGGGAGGAGCGGGGACCCGGAGCGCTCGGCGTAACAGTACCCCCCCCCTTGGGTCTCCCCCTCTTCTTGGGGCCTGAGAACCTGAGGATCAGACTTTTGTCCAGGATATTGTCCTCAGGTTCCCAGGACCTCTCTTCTGGACCACAACCCTCCCAATCCACTAAAAAAAAAGTTCTTCCCCTGACCTTTTTAGAGGCCAAAATCTCTTTGACAGAGAAGATGTCCGAGGAGCCGGAAACAGGAGTGGGAGGAACAGATTTAGGAGAAAAACGGTTGAGGATGAGAGGTTTAAGAAGAGAGACGTGAAAGGCATTAGGGATACGAAGAGAAGGAGGAAGAAGAAGTTTGTAAGAGACAGGATTAATTTGACACAAAACTTTAAAAGGACCAAGATAGCGTGGTCCCAACTTATAGCTCGGGACACGGAAACGGACATATTTAGCGGAGAGCCATACCTTGTCTCCAGGGGAAAAAATGGGAGGAGCTCTTCTTTTCTTATCTGCGAATCTCTTCATGCGAGAAGAAGCCTGTAAGAGAGAATTTTGGGTCTCTTTCCATATGGTGGAAAGATCACGAGAAATTTCATCCACAGCGGGCAGACCAGAGGGCAAGGGGGTAGGGAGGGGGGGAAGAGGGTGACGGCCGTACACCACGAAAAACGGAGATTTGGAGGAAGATTCAGAGATTCTGAAATTATACGAGAATTCGGCCCAAGGTAGAAGATCTGCCCAGTCATCCTGGCGGGAGGAAACAAAATGTCGTAAATAGTCACCCAAGATCTGGTTAATTCTCTCTACTTGTCCATTGGATTGAGGATGGTATGCAGAAGAAAAATTTAATTTAATCTTGAGTTGTTTACAGAGAGCCCTCCAGAATTTAGACACAAATTGGACGCCTCTATCCGAGACGATCTGTGTAGGCAACCCGTGAAGTCGAAAAATGTGTACAAAAAATTGTTTAGCCAACTGAGGCGCTGAAGGAAGACCAGGAAGAGGGATGAAATGTGCCATTTTGGAGAATCGATCAACGACCACCCAAATAACAGTGTTGCCATGGGATGGGGGTAAGTCAGTAATAAAATCCATACCAATCAGAGACCAAGGTTGTTCGGGGACAGGTAGAGGATGAAGAAAACCAGCGGGCTTCTGGCGAGGAGTCTTATCCCGGGCACAGATAGTGCAGGCTCGCACAAAGTCCACCACATCAGTCTCTAGAGTCGGCCACCAATAGAAGCGAGAGATGAGTTGCACAGATTTCTTGATGCCCGCATGACCTGCGAGATGGGAGGAGTGACCCCATTTGAGGATCCCAAGGCGTTGGCGTGGAGAAACAAAGGTCTTTCCTGGAGGAGTTTGCCTGATGGAGGCTGGAGAAGTGGAAATCAGGCAGTCAGGAGGAATGATGTGTTGAGGAGAGAGTTCAATTTCAGAGGCATCTGAGGAACGAGAGAGAGCATCGGCCCTAATGTTTTTATCAGCAGGCCGAAAGTGAATTTCAAAATTAAATCGGGCAAAGAACAGAGACCACCTGGCCTGACGAGGATTCAGCCGTTGGGCAGACTGGAGGTAGGAGAGGTTCTTGTGATCGGTGTAAATAATAACTGGAAATCTTGATCCCTCCAGCAGATGCCTCCATTCCTCAAGTGCTAATTTAATGGCTAGAAGCTCTCGATCCCCGATGGAGTAGTTCCTCTCCGCCGGAGAGAAGGTCCTGGAAAAAAAACCACAAGTAACAGCATGCCCGGAAGAGTTTTTTTGTAGAAGGACAGCTCCAGCTCCCACTGAGGAGGCATCAACCTCCAATAGGAAGGGTTTAGATGGGTCAGGTCTGGAGAGCACGGGAGCCGAAGAAAAGGCAGACTTGAGTCGTTTAAAGGCGTCTTCCGCTTGAGGAGGCCAAGACTTGGGATCGGCATTTTTTTTTGTTAAAGCCACAATAGGAGCCACAATGGTAGAAAAATGTGGAATAAATTGCCTGTAATAATTGGCGAAACCCAAAAAACGTTGGATGGCACGGAGTCCGGAGGGGCGTGGCCAATCTAAGACGGCAGAGAGTTTATCTGGGTCCATTTGTAGTCCCTGGCCAGAGACCAAGTATCCTAGAAAAGGAAGAGATTGGCATTCAAACAGACATTTCTCTATTTTGGCATAGAGTTGATTATCACGAAGTCTCTGAAGAACCATACGGACATGCTGGCGGTGTTCTTCAAGATTGGCAGAAAAAATCAGGATATCGTCCAGATATACAACAACACAGGAGTATAGTAGATCACGAAAAATTTCATTAACAAAGTCTTGGAAGACGGCAGGGGCGTTGCATAGACCAAAGGGCATGACCAGATACTCAAAGTGTCCATCTCTGGTGTTAAATGCCGTTTTCCATTCATCCCCCTCTCTGATGCGGATGAGATTATAAGCACCTCTTAAGTCCAGTTTGGTAAAAATATGGGCACCTTGGAGACGATCAAAGAGTTCAGAGATGAGGGGTAGGGGGTAGCGGTTCTTAACCGTGATTTTATTAAGACCGCGGTAGTCAATGCAAGGACGTAGAGAGCCATCTTTTTTGGACACAAAGAAAAATCCGGCTCCGGCAGGAGAGGAGGATTTACGGATAAAGCCCTTTTTTAAATTTTCTTGGACGTATTCAGACATGGCAAGAGTCTCTGGGACGGACAGAGGATAGATTCTGCCCCGGGGTGGAGTAGTGCCCGGGAGGAGGTCAATGGGACAATCATAAGGCCTGTGAGGAGGTAGAGTCTCAGCTTGTTTTTTGCAAAAAACGTCCGCAAAGTCCATATAGGCCTTAGGGAGACCGGTTACATGAGGAAGCACAGGGACACGGCAAGGTTTACTGGGAACCGGTTTTAAGCAGTCCTTGGAACAAGAGGGCCCCCAACTCTTGATCTCCCCAGTGGACCAATCCAGGATTGGGGAATGGAGTTGAAGCCAGGGAAGTCCAAGAAGGATTTCAGAAGTGCAATTGGGGAGGACCAACAGTTCAATCCTCTCGTGATGAGATCCGATGCACATTAGAAGGGGCTCCGTGCGGAAACGTATAGTACAGTCCAATCTTTCATTGTTTACACAATTGATGTAGAGGGGTCTGGCGAGACTGGTCACCGGGATGTTGAACCTGTTGACGAGAGAGGCTAAGATGAAATTTCCTGCAGATCCAGAGTCCAAGAAGGCCACAGCAGAGAAGGAGAAGGCAGAGGCAGACATCCGCACAGGCACAGTAAGACGTGGAGAAGCAGAGTAGACATCAAGGACTGTCTCACCTTTGTGCGGAGTCAGCGGACGTCTTTCCAGGCGGGGAGGACGGATAGGACAATCCTTCAGGAAGTGTTCGGTACTAGCACAGTACAGGCAGAGATTCTCCATGCGGCGTCGTGTCCTCTCTTGGGGTGTCAGGCGAGACCGGTCGACCTGCATAGCCTCCACGGCGGGAGGCACAGGAACAGATTGCAGGGGACCAGAGGAGAGAGGAGCCGGGGAGAAGAAACGCCTCGTGCGAACAGAGTCCATATCCTGGCGGAGCTCCTGACGCCGTTCGGAAAAACGCATGTCAATGCGAGTGGCAAGATGGATGAGTTCATGTAGGTTAGCAGGGATTTCTCGTGCGGCCAGAACATCTTTAATGTTGCTGGATAGGCCTTTTTTAAAGGTCGCGCAGAGTGCCTCATTATTCCAGGATAATTCTGAAGCAAGGGTACGGAACTGTACGGCATACTCGCCAACGGAAGAATTACCCTGGACCAGGTTCAACAGGGCAGTCTCAGCAGAAGAGGCTCGGGCAGGTTCCTCAAAGACACTTCGAATTTCCGAGAAGAAGGAGTGTACAGAGGCAGTGACGGGGTCATTGCGGTCCCAGAGCGGTGTGGCCCAAGCCAGGGCTTTTCCAGACAGCAGGCTGACTACGAAAGCCACCTTAGACCTTTCAGTGGGGAACTGGTCCGACATCATCTCCAAGTGTAATGAACATTGGGAAAGAAAGCCACGGCAAAACTTAGAGTCCCCATCAAATTTATCCGGCAAGGATAGTCGTATTCCAGAAGCGGCCACTCGCTGCGGAGGAGGTACAGGAGCTGGCGGAGGAGATGATTGCTGGAGCTGTGGTAGTAACTGTTGTAGCATAACAGTCAGTTGAGACAGCTGTTGGCCTTGTTGCGCAATCTGTTGTGACTGCTGGGCGACCACCGTGGTGAGGTCAGCGACAACTGGCAGAGGAACTTCAGCGGGATCCATGGCCGGATCTACTGTCACGATGCCGGCTGGCAGGTAGTGGATCCTCTGTGCCAGAGAGGGATTGGCGTGGACCGTGCTAGAGGATCGGTTCTAAGTCACTACTGGTTTTCACCAGAGCCCGCCGCAAAGCGGGATGGTCTTGCTGCGGCGGTAGTGACCAGGTCGTATCCCCTAGCAACGGCTCAACCTCTCTGGCTGCTGAAGATAGGCGCGGTACAAGGGAGTAGACAGAAGCAAGGTCGGACGTAGCAGAAGGTCGGGGCAGGCAGCAAGGATCGTAGTCAGGGGCAACGGCAGAAGGTCTGGAATCACAGGCAAGGAACACACAAGGAACGCTTTCACTGGCACTAGGGCAACAAGATCCGGCGAGGGAGTGAAGGGGAAGTGAGGTGATATAGGGAAGTGCACAGGTGTAAACACTAATTGGAACCACTGCACCAATCAGCGGTGCAGTGGCCCTTTAAATCGCAAAGACCCGGCGCGCGCGCGCCCTAGGGAGCGGGGCCGCGCGCGCCGGGACAGAACTGACGGGGAGCGAGTAAGGTACGGGAGCCGGGGTGCGCATCGCGAGCGGGCGCTACCCGCATCGCGAATCGCATCCCGGCCGGAGGTAGTAACGCAGCGCCCCGGGTCCGTGGAACCGACCGGGGCGCTGCAGTGAGGGAAGTGTAGCGAGCGCTCCGGGGAGGAGCGGGGACCCGGAGCGCTCGGCGTAACAGTATGACTAAGATTCTGCCACTTAGGCTGTTGAATATAATGTCCTTGATATTAATCTCAAAGCGCTGGTACCATGAATAATTGCAGAGTACAGTGTTCAAGTTCTGGTGATGGTTTGACTATCGGTTATAGTTTATAGTTCATAGTGCATATCTATGAATATGCAAGTTGATACAAGGAGTTTGTATTTGTCTCGCAGGCTGGCTCAGGTTCGCACCCAGCCCGCTGACTGATGTAACCTGCTGTCCTAGCGCAATGCACAACTGCCAGTTGCGGGGATGTATTGCCGTTCTGGCATAGTGGCTGGCAGCCGGGGGTAAGACTTGTCTTTCTATAGGAAAATGCGAGGTGTTGCAGACTTTTGGGTATCCTCTGGACGGCACGGAACAGCATCTGGCTCAGATGTGGTCAGCCCAGGCAGCAGAGGTAGTCTGAGTGCTCCAGACAGCGGCGTCCTTGTGCGTCTGTTTGCTGTTTTGGGCATTTATTACACAATGCAGTGGTACACTTTTTAGGGGAGCTGCAGTGTTTGCAAGATATGTACGTGGATGATGTTAAAGGTGGCAGATCTTAGCATCAGATCTATATGTGGCCAGATGTGTTTTGGGGTGGGGGGTATCCCCCTTTATCAATTGCTGAGTATGTAGTATCCATGCAGTTGTTTAGGCTGCCTGGCTGGCAATATTTGTCAATAAAACAGGATTCTTAACTTCCTGCTGTACGCAGGGTATTACATTTTCCTCCAGTAAAACACTATGCCATGACAGTTGCTAGTGCAACCTCCAGCCAGCCACGCCTGGGCCCCCTGGCTGGCAAAATAAATAAATAAAAAATATTTTTTTTAACCTCCTGCTGTAGGCTACCAGTCCCTGATCTATATGTGGCTAGATGCGTTTCGGGGTGTGTGTGGGGGGTGGGTGTCCCCCTTTATCAATTGCTGAGTATGCAGTATCCATGCAGTTATCTAGGTTGCCTAGCTGGCAATATTTGTCAATAAAACAGGATTCTTAACTTCCTGCTGTACGCAGGGTATTACATTTTCCTCCAGTAAAACATGTCATGACAGTTGCTAGTGCAACCTCCAGCCAGCCAGGCCTGGGCCCCCTGGCTCGCAAAATAAATAAAAAATATATATATTTTTTTTAACCTCCTGTTGTAGGCTACCAGTCCAAGTCAGAAGGTGCCACCCCACCCTTTCCTCCCAGGGACACAAGAACATGCTGTCTGAGGTGAGATGCTTATCTAACCTCATGGCAGATGCGATCCTGCTCCCACAAGTTGGTGACGCTATTGAGGTTATTGAGACAGACACTGTACCAAGATAATATGTATTTATTTATTTATATAATGATTACATATTCCACAAACCAAAAAAAAAACATATCCCATGTCCAACTGAGTGTAGAGTCCCTAGATGCATACAGTAACTAGGCAGATCTAATATGTTGATACCACATGCTTGCTGGTAGCGCACATTGCTGACGTTCTCTTCTCTAAAGGAGTTATCGGTTATGCGCAATCCTTTTTATTAGAAGGGACCCAAAAATTCAATTTTAATTCAAACTCCTTCTAATTAGCTGTCATCTGTGTGGATACATAGCAGCAAGTCTTTAACTTTCCTGCATTGCTTCCCCAAGGAAAATAAAGCATTAAATGGTGGTCATTGAAATCATCTGTCTGTTTTTATAATGTTGGTTTTTCAGAACACAAATACTATATGATCTTTGTAGCTTCTGCACTCTGGCTACTTTGTTAAGATTCAGAATAGGGTGAGCAGAGATAAGCAATTCAAGCCTGGTGAACCCGGTCTCACTCAGAACATTTCCCCTTTAATACTATATTACCTATTCCCTGAACTTTGATTTTAGTAGAAATGGTTTGCCAATCCCATAGGTACTAGAAGTTCTCTTCATAGTCATTCTCTCAATAACTTTACAAGTTGAAAAAAAAAAAAAAAACATATAGTAGTCTTGTCCAATTTATTACCCTTTCTACTGGGACTATAATAATTGGAACATGGGGATGTTTGGGAGCCATCACTGGTGGAAGTCCTTGCTAAAATTCCTTCCACAGGAATGCAGTATATCATAAAAATCGCAAAGAAACCGAATCAGAACAGTGATGTAAAGGAGGGGGCTTATATCATTGCTCATTAGATTTGTGACTAATTATATAAGGCAGAAGGTAGCCTTATTCAGTCACAGTAGTTTACACCAGACCAGGGTTCCTACTGTCTTATCTAAACAATAATACCCCCCCACCCCGGCACATCACTGATCTGGTCCAGAGCAGTCAGGAGGACAGGAGGCACAAATCTTCCATATGAGCTCTGCATTCAGAGAGTGTGACGTGACATCCACCGCTAAAATTCTGATCGGTAGTTCCATAGTGTATACCCGGTCTAAATGTTTATTTTAAATAGGCACTTTCAGATTCCAAAACGTTTTATGTGTTGTACATCTTGACAAAACATTAACCTGTCTAATGTACTGCATACGAAAATGTTTTTTTTTTCCTTCTAATTGAGAGGCTTTTAAAAAACACCACTAGGTGTCCCCATACCATCCAGAACACAATCCTGTTTGGCTGGATCATCATCTTGGTCCAAGCTGAAGCACATGCTGCGACAAAGTTCAGGAAGTCAGGGCTAGACTAGCACTACTCTGAGCTCACTCCTGTCCTATCAGACTCCAGTCTGAAAAAAGAGAGGAGTTTACAGACCAGCCTGCAGTGATTGAATGAAGAGACCCCACACAGCAGACTCAGAAAGGGGAAAGAGTTACGCAGAATAAGAGCAAGAGACAGACATGCCCCATATAAAGCACAGAATTAGAAACCAAGTGAGCAACAGTAAGAAGGTATTTGTGAGAGAAATAAAGGTGCTAGACACATAAAATATGTACATAATCAGGATTAAGTTTTTTTGTGTTGTGGCATATGACAGGTACTCTTTAAATCAATATTAAATTTATATTAACTCAAAGGTTCAGGTCCACACTTATATCATGACTCACTTAAAGGGGTATTCCGGGCAAAAACATCTTATCCCCTATAGAAAGGATAGGGGATAAGATGTATGATCGCGAGGTGCCCACCGATAGTATCCCCCGCGATCTCCCTGCAGCAGCCCGCATTCTATGCGTAGCTGCGTCTGAAGTTTCGGAAACCTCCGGGCTTCCGAGACGGTACGGGACATACGCCACGACCCCCTCCATTCATTTCTATGGGAGGCTGCGTAAAGGCCGCAACGCCCATCCCATAGACATGAATGGAGGGGGCGTGGCGTGACGGAAACTTCAAACGCAGGGAGATCATGGGGGGTCCCAGCAGTGGGCCCCCCGCGATCAGACATCTTATCCCCTATCCTTTCGATAGGGGAGAAGATGTTTTTGCCCGGAATATCCCTTTAACTATAGAAGACTCTAACCCTATCCATGACTATTTGCCATGCGCATAGTCTATCAAGGCTTAGATTCAGATGACGTGAAAACCCTGTTAGTCAAAATCCATGAACTTTAAAATGTGTGAAACTGAAATATTTCTGGTATTAAAGGGACATCAATAGAAACAGTAAATATGAATCATACAGTACATGAGCCACGTCATGAAACAGCCTCCTTACCAAATAATTTTCTTTATATAACTGGAGACTAAATTGCTAGAAGGTTGAAGAACAAACAGATCCAGATAACCTTGGATCATTCAACAGTGACAAACATATTATTGCCGCTTAATATACAGTAATAATAGTATTTAATGGAATGTGTTCTATATGGACATATCTATACTTTATGAGAGCTGTTCTAACACTCCGGTACATCTGCTTTGCCTTGGCTTCTCAATAGTTTATCTCTTGGTTTAATAGCAACTTTACCTTGAAATTATATTGATTCCATGATTCACAGTAAAGTAATAATGCACTTGGGAATGTTGAGTTGAACAGTGCTTAGAATAAAATGGAAAAATATAATTATTGTTGACTTAGAACACGTCTGCCAGATTTTTATAATGATGCTGGTAATGAAAACCAGTTACTTATCAAACTTAAGGAGACCGAATGGCATTTAAAAAAAATCTGTATATTTCCTGCAGTGTTTTTTGAGAAATTAAAGGTTTCATATAAAAATATAAAAAACATTTATAAAATAATAAGTAGGGTACATAGGTGTGTAAGAATATGATAATTAAAACTAATGAGTAATTTTAAGCTCCCACGTCAATGTGAGATCTGTTATGGGTGAACCTCAATGGGATGATATATGACAAATCCAATATACCCATACAATAGTATATGAAGCTGTGGCCCCAGGGAAAAGGATTGGAGGAATAATGAAGGAATTGAACATTTCTTGGTTGAATGTGGTTTTGAAAAAAGAAAAAAAAATGAAAAAAATGTATATAATGTTACACTTGACAGATTTGATAAGAACGCAGTTTTTAAGACTCATTCGTGATGATTTTTTGGCCATCATTAGTCAAAAGGAGCTTTACTTGTGATTATTGTGGCATATGCGAATGAAACAGAGATGGTTTCATCTGCTTTGGAAAGTCCTTTTTGGTTTGCAGGTCCAACGAAAACCAACAAATTTGAAGTCTTTAAAGGCTTGGAGAACTTGGAGATGATTTTTCTGCGGTTGGATAGTCAAATAATGCTCTAGGAAATCAATTGGAGGTGACAGCCATAGGGGGGACACCTGCGTTTCAAGGTTTTATAAAGAGGAACAAAGTCCCTGCTTCTATTTCAGAACTGCCAATTGAATAAAGACAGAACTGAATTGGTCACCACCTCATCTGCTCATCAACACAACGGTTGCATTGTTGTCCATTGCGATATTAATGGGAGCTCTGAAAGAAATAAAAGACCACTCTTAATTTTTCTTACATCAGCATTTCAACTAGTATGGCAGCAATCCAATTCCAATGTTAAAGGGGTACTCCAGTGAAAAACAAATGTTTTCAAATAAACTGGTGCCAAAAAGTTAAACAAATTTGTAAATAACTTCTATTTAAATATATTAATCCTTCTGGTACTTATCAGGTTCTGTGTGCTCCAGAGGAAGTTGTGTAGTACATAAGTGCAGTTTATAAATTTGTATAACTTCCTGGCACCAGTTGATTTGAAAACATTTGTTTTCCACCGGAGTACTCCTTTAAAACTGTAAATGGATTGCTGTCATACAAGTTGAAATGCTGAAATATTTGATTCCTGTTACAGTCGGAATCTCCTCCCAGAATATCTCAGGGCAGGGAATCAGTAGTGTGAATGAGCCCTAAGGCTGTGTTCACACAGCAGAATGTCAGTGCGGAATTCAGCATATATAATCCAAAAGGACATTCCGAAGCTGCAGAGTCCCATTGATTTCAATGGGATTCTGATTCATTGTTTACATGGCAGAATTTCAGATTCCGGCATCCACAGAAAGAAAAGACATGACTATTCTTTCTGAAGATTCCGTGAGGAAACACATTGCCATCTATGAGACGGCACATTTCCAAGCAGTCCTAGCGGCGGCATGTTCTGTTGGCACTCGGCTTACAGCACAATGTCTGGGGTGTAATGTCTACATAGAGACTTTTCATGTGGATATTCCACTGTGTGAACATACCCTAAGAGTGCCAAAAATTCAACAACTAACACTAAACAAAATAATAAAGGTAGTGATGTTATTATTAGAGATGAGCGAATCAAAGCTGAGGAATCTGAATTTGTTACGAAATTCATGAAAGATTCGATTTGCAACGAATGCGAATATCAACGCGATTCTATTGCTTCATTAAACTCCATTTAGTCCAGTCCACATGTTAGGACATGGGGCAAGGAACCTACAATGGTAGGCGGGATGACCCTGAATCACATGCAGGATGCATCCAGCAGCCAGTCACCCATGTGATGTCCCAGCCCTATATAATCGGCAGCCATATCACGGCTAATCACTTCATTACACTGCAGAGAGATAGGACGGACAGCCTGTGTGTGCGTGTTACACAGAAAAGCTTTTTCCAGCAGCGTTTTACCTCCTAGTCACATCAGTGTTCTGATGGACAGAGAGCAGTGCTTTTTTTTTTCACTGAAAAGGATTTTAACAGCAGCCATTAACCTCCCAGTCACTTTCTACAGCATTATATTACAGACAGGGGCAGAGAGCTGTGTGTTGCCTCATAGATTTCAACAAGCTGCCTCAATTTCATAAACCTTAACAGAGCAGGCAGGAATAATTTTTCAATGCAATTCAGTGTCTTTGTTCCACAACAAATCATCTGCTGGTTATACTAGTTTGTAGACAGTATAATACCCAGCAGCCCATTCCTAATAGTCTTTGACAGAGTGCAATTTTGGGTTTAGAACACAGCTTTTGTTGTGCAAAAATAAGTTTTTTTAAGCGTACTGTAGCGCATTTGTCTGCCCTCATAAGTGCATACCACATACTTACATCTAAGTAGTGTACTATTTTGTACCTGTTAATCTGTTAAGGGGCTACATACTGTGAAAGTCCAGGCAAAAGTAATCTCCAGCTAGTATTTTACTCCAATACTTTTTTTAATCATATTGTAGTGCATTTTTCTGCCCTCATAAGTGCATACCACATACATACATCTAAGTAGTACACTATTTTGTACCTGTTAATGCGTCAAGGGCCTAGATACTGTGAAAGTCAAGGCAAAAGTACTCACCAGCTGGTGTTTTACTCCAATATGTTTTTTAAGCGTACTGTAGCACATTTTTCTGCCCTCTTTGTTCCAAAACAAATCGTCTGCTGGTTATACTAGTCTGTAGACGGTATAATACAGACCCAGCAGTCCATTCCTAATAGACTGTGATATAGTGCAATTTTGGGTTTCGGACACAGCAACTGTCTGCTGTATCATTGTTGTGTACTGCCGGTGTGCAAAAATACGTATCTTTAAGCGTACTGTAGCGCATTTTTTTTCAACTATAATCTTTTATTGAGCAATTGTCATGGTGCATAACAAGGTTTATACCACACGTGGTGGTGTGCAGGGTTGATGCTCACATTTTTAAGCAATAACTCAGCTAGATACAATGGGCATAAGAAATTCAAATTAAATTAATAGAACATTCAAACCGGATCCCAACATGTGGGGGCCATCTTTGGGCCTATGTGAATAAAAGACAAACAACTCAACATCATGGTTGAACAAGGTCTATTGTGAGGAGGGTGAGGTGGGCGTGGGAAGGGGGGTAGGCCTCAGCAATGAAACGTTATGAGCCGGGCTCTGGATGTGCAAGGCAGCTAAGGGAGGAGGACGAGGTGGGGGAGGTGGGGGGGGTTGAGGGAAGATGTGTACAATGAGAATGGGTGGAAGGGTGTCGGAACTGAGTCAACACCTTCAGTGGGGAAAGAAAATTTAAGAAAATTAAGAGAGGAGGTGGTAGGGAGAATGGGGGGGGGAGACAGGAAGGGGAAGTTAAAGAAAAGGGGGGAGGAAGGGGAAAGGAAGGTCTGATGGGTGCGAAAGAAAAGAGTAGAGAGCAAGGAGGGGAAAAGAAGAGAGGAAGGGTGATAGCAGCAGAAGAAGAAGGAAGGAAGGACAAAGAGGAAAGAGTAGCTGAACATGCATTAACCGTCTTGTGCTAGTCGGGAGTAAGAAGAGTCGAGCCAAGGCTGCCAGATCTTGAGAAAGGCATCATGCGATCTCTGAGATCTGCTCGTCATCTCCTCAAATCTACAGATCTGGGAGGATTTCTCGCACCAGTCGCTGAGTGTCGGGGGGGGGGGCGTCTGAAGCCACTTCAGGGGAATCAACGATTTCGCTGCAGCTACAAGGTGAAAAACTAGTAGGTCGGAGGATGGTACATATGACACAGAGGGGCAACCCAACAGCACCACCTCCGGGGTAAGCGCTATGTCTTTACCCATAATCAAAGTAAGTGCATCCCTAATCTCCTGTCAGAATGTAGTTATCAGAGCACACTGCCACCAAATATGTGCGTGAGTGCCAACGTGGTTTAAAAATCTCCAGCACACATTTGATCGGGCTAGGCCATGAGCATGTAAAAATTCTGGGACTCTGTACCAGCGTGATAGTATTTTGTAGTGCGTTTCCTGGAGACGTACACACCGAGAGTGTCCATGGGAGAAAGTAAGAATGCGATCTACCTCCAAATCCGATAGGGACCTATTGAGTTCAGTTTCCCAAGAGGATATGTATCCTGGCCGACTACTCGAGCGTGCTCGCCTGCAGGCCTCCACAGAGGACGAGAGAGACCAAGGCCTCTCGGACAAAGAGGTAATCGACTGTTCAAAGTCTGTGGGTCCTCGAAGGGGATAATGTTTCTCTAAAAAGATTGTGCAGCAGGCGCGAATATGTCTGAGATGTAAGAATGAGAGGGACAATTCCGGTGCTAGAGCCTTGATATCCGACTCACCAGGAACCCCACCGCCTCAGAAAAACTGTGAAACAGTGATGTGGGAGAATTTCTTCCACAGAGGTGCGTATGTGTCAGAAGCCTTCCCTACGACCACAGGCATCAAGTGAGAGGGAAGAAGAGGAGAGACAGGAGGGGACAGGAGAGGGGAGAGGCGTGACCAGGCAGAGAAGAGGCCAGAAAAGAGCTGACACTTATTTTTGGGATCGGAGCGCCTGACGGAGGCTGAGGGCACCCATAGGTCTCCCAGTAGGTCACCCTTATGGACTTGGTGTGACCACTTTGCATAGGTCGAGGAATAGGTCGTGCGCGTCAGGTGCATCCAATTTTTCAACTGAGTTGCAAAATATATAGGGCGAATGTCAGGCATGCCAATGCCACCTTCTTTTTTTGGGCGGCTAAGCAGGGTATGTGATAAGCGTTGTCTTTTTTGTTTCCAGATGTATCTGGAGAACAGGGTCTGCATAGAAGTAAAGAATTTGTTAGGTAGCGAGATGGGTAGCACCTGGAATTTGTAGGTAAGGACGTAGCACTGGATGACATTTTTCCGTCCAAACCAGGATATTAAAGAAAAATCATAGTCAGAATAGTAACAACTTCATGCAGCAGAGGTGCAAAGTTAGCCTGGTAGAGCTTATCAATGGAGGACGTGATATGGACACCTAGGTATTTGAGGTGGGAGGCAGCCCAATTAAATTTAGACAGTTTTTGGAGTTTTGAAATGGTGGGGCGAGGCAGATTTATCGCCAGGAGCTCCGACTTAGTGACATTAACCTTGAAATTGGAAATTGCTCCGAAATCTGAAAAGAGTTTTATCAGGCTAGGTAGACTATTTAACGGGTCAGCTAGCAGAAACCACAGATCATCCGCGAACGCTAACGCCTTCAGTTCCCCAGCAGGGGAGGCGACACCCTTAATGGAATCTAATTGACAGACTTTCTAGAGGAGGGTCTCCATAACTAGGATGAATAATGTTAGGGAGAGGGGACACCCCTGCCTCGTCCCATTAAAGATCTGGAAGGGCTGGGAGATAGAGTCATTCACTAATAGCGAGGCAGTGGGTGTTGAGTAAAGGGACATAATCGCTGTTCTTAAGGGGTCAGGAAAGTGAAATTTCTTTAAAGACGCTACCATGAATTGCCAGTCTACTTTATCAAACGCCTTCTCGGCGTCTACACCGAGAAGGGCCAGAGTTTTGTGTGCGGAGTGTGCCTCGGAGATAGCCAATAGCAATTTAGCAGTTTTGGTGCATCCCTCCCGGCCCGGTACAAAACCCACCTGTTCCTCTCACACAAGATGCGGAAGAATCTTCTTGATCCGGTTGGACAAGAGCTTATGGCAAAATATGAAACCAGGGGTATCGAATCCACTGTTCACAGAAGTACCAGCATCCGTATCAGTCTCAAGTCCTGTATAGTACCTCGAGTGGATGAGCAGCATGGGAAGGAGGGGGGGTGGATTGGAGTTGAGAGTAGCTCCAGGTAGAGTCGTAGAGTCTGTGAAGTCAAGTGGGCACAGAGTCACGGACTATCGGCAAGTAAAGTGTGGAAGTTCAGTACCTCAACACGGTGAGGATTAGGATGGGGATCGGCTGAGCTAGGGGTACGATGACTGTCACGTATATGCTCTTTGTGACCTGCAGTGTTCCCGATAAGGGAAGGTTGGAATCATATCGGAAAGCAGTCAAACAGACGCTGGCATCAATATTCAATGCCAGCGATGAGTGCAAAGTGGGTGAGGGAGCAGAACAGAGATACTTAGCTCAGCGGTCGGGTGGGAGCGCTATAATTCAGACTGTCTCATCCAGCCACTATATGGCCTCCTCATGCTTCAGCTACCTCTAGGCTATGCCATTCAGCAACTATATGGTCTCCTCATGCTTCAGTCACCTCAAAGCTGTGCCTTTTACCCACTACATGGTCTCCTCATGCTTCAGTCACCTCCAGGCTATGCCATTCAGCCACTATATCGTCTTCTCATGATTCAGCCACCTCCAGGCTGTGCCATTCAGCCACTATATGGTATCCTCATGCTTCAGCCAACTCCAGGCTGTGCCATTCAGCCACTATATGGTATTCTCATGCTTTAGCCACCTCCAGGCTTTGCCATTCAGACAATATATGAATTTGTCATGCTGCCACAAACTCCAGGCTATGCCATTCAGCCAATATATGTTCTACTCATGCTTTAGCCAACTACAGGCTGTGCAATTTAGCCACGATATTGTCTCCTCATGCTTCAGCCAACTCAAGGTTGTGCCATTCAGCCACTATATGGTCTCCTCATGCTTTAGACACCTCCAGGCTTTGTCATTCAGACACTATATGGTCTCCTCATGTTTCAGCCACCTCCAGGCTGTGCCATTCAGCCACAATTTGGTCTCCTCATGCTTTAGCCACCTCCAGGCTGTGCCATTCAGACAATATATGGTTTCCTCATGCTGCCACAAACTCTAGGCTGTTCCATTCAGCCACTATATGTTCTACTCATGCTGCCGACAACTCAAGGCTGTGCCATTCAGCCACAAAATGGTCTCCTCATGCTTCAACCAACTCAAGGCTGTGCCATTCAGACATTATATGGTCTCCTCATGCTTCAGCCATCTCCAGGCTGTGCCATTCAGCCATTATATAGTCTCTTCATGCTTCAGCCAACTCCAGGCTGTGACATTCAGCCACTATATGGTCTTCTAATGCTTTAGCCACCTCCAGGCTTTGCCATTAAGCCATTATATGGTCTCCTCATGCTTCATTCACCTCCAGGCTGTGCCATTCAGACACTATATTATTTCCTCATATTGCCACAAACTCCAGGCTGTGCCATTCAGACACTATATATACTTTTCAATCTGCCGCCAACTCCAGGCTGTGCCATTCAGACACTACATGGTCTTCACATGCTTTAGACACCTCCAGGCTGTGCCATTCAGCAACTATATGGTCTCCTCATGATTCAGCCACCTCTAGGCTGTGCCATTCAGCCACTATATGGTATCCTCATGCTTCAGCCAACTCCAGGCTGTGCCATTAAGCCACTATATGGTCTCCTAATTCTTTAGCCACCTCCAGGCTTTGCCATTAAGCCACTATATGGTCTCCTCATGCTTCATCCCCCTTCAGGCTGTGCCATTCAGACACTATATGGTTTCCTCATATTGCAACAAACTCCAGGCTGTGCCATTCAGTCACTATATATTCTTCTAATGCTGCTGCCAACTCCAGGCTGTGCCATTCAGCCAATATATGTTCTACTCATGCTGTTGCCAACTCCAGGCTGTGCAATTCAGGCATTATTTGGTCTCCCCATGCTTTTGCCAACTCAAGGCTGTGCCATTCAGCCACTATATGGTCTCATCATGCTTCAGCCAACTCCAGGCTGTGCCATTCAGCCATTAGATAGTCTCCTCATGCTTCAGCCAACTCCAGGCTGTGCCATTCAGCCACTATATGGTCTACTCCTGCTTTAGCCAACTCCTGGCTGTGCCATTCAGCCACTATATGGTTTCCACATGCTTTAGCCACCTCCAGGCTGTGCCATTCAGCCACTATATGGTCTCCTCATGTTTCAGGTAACTCCAGGCTGTGCCATTCAGACACTATATGGCCTCCTTATGCTTCAGCCACCTCCAGGCTCTGCCATTCACACACTATGTGATCTCCTCATGCTGCCACAAACTCAAGGCTGTGCCATTCAGCCACTATATGTTCTACTCCTGCTGCTGCCAACTCCAGGCTGTGCCATTCAGCAACTATATGGTCTCCTCATGCTTCATCCACCTCCACACTGTGCCATTCAGACACTATATGGTCTACTCATGCTGCCACAAACTCCAGGCAATCATTCAGTCACCATATGGTCTCTTCATACTGATGCCACCTCCAGGCTCTGTCATTGTGCGGCCATGTGATATGTTACTCCTTGTTAAATTTGGTCCTTTGTAACCTTACACTGGGGCTCGGGACATTGAAACTTTGGAGTGTAATCTTAAATTTCTATTTCAAAATCTTACATTTCAAAATCTTTAATTTCAATTTCAAAATCTTTAATTTCAATTTCAAAATCTTTAATTTCAATTTAAAATTCTTAAATTTCAATTACAAAAAATGGATGTAATCTTTTCAAGATTTAGGCCCTATTGTCGTCAACGTCATATAGTAGCTGTGGAATTACCACAAGAATCCAATTAAACAGGTTGAAGCGATCACAATGAACCATTACTGATTAAATGAAACATTAGCAGTTCTCCAAAAAAGTAAGACAGTGGGGGTGGTGGGCCCGGGACTTTGAGAGGCACAAACTGGAACAGGTCTGCCGCAGTGATTCTAATAATGATGCCTGTAATCTGCATTTCATACTGGATAAAAGTATTATTTCATTAACAAAGCACACTCCCTATGCGTGTTAGAACAAAGCAAACTGTTCTACACCCCTATTGAGGCTCTCTGTAGGCCAGATATAGCCATTTTTAATACAGATTTGCTGCAAATAAATTCGGACCAAACCAATTTTTTCAGAAAATTTGGTGCATCGGCCGAATCGAATTTTTCAAAGGTTCGCTCATCTGTAGATATTATTATGATGTGTATTATTTCAAATACATCTATATATTCATTTACTGCTGTTTCACTATCCTAAATGGTATGGTTGTCATTCCTAACACACTTGCTGATACTTGTAGACTCTCTATTCACGCTGATTTCCCTGGTGTCTCTGAGCAATTAAATAATAAAACAGTTGAATAATTTTAATGTACAAATGTTCTGATTTTGACAACATTGTGTAACAATTAAAGAAGTTACAACTTGTCATGGTTGACTTCTCTTCTGCACGCGTTACACCAGGCGGCATTGAGATTTTAAGAACATTTTTCTATAAACTGTAAAGTAAAATTAGAAATCACTGGTGGTAAGAAAACGTTCTAGGTTATAACTTAATCTAAGACTATCTTCTTTTAATAAAATTGGTCTAGTACAGAGCACATAAGGGGGAAAAGGTATTAAGTGATTTCATGACAAAAATTCTTAAATTATAGTACATGCCATATTTGCGCTATAATTAGCATCTTTTCTCAACACTCACCAAAGTGGAAAGTGGTGAGACAGGTAGGTGTGTTTATACAAGAAGGGGCATGGCTGGAAGAAAGTGCATTTTACGACTTTATTATGTAGGTCAGTGTTACGCCGAGCGCTCCGGGTCCCTGCTCCTCCCTGGAGCGCTGGCGGCGTCCCTCTCTCTGCAGCGCCCCAGTCAGACCCGCTGACCGGGAGCGCTGCACTGACACTGCCGGCGGGGATGCGATTCGCATAGCGGGACGCGCCCGCTCGCGAATCGCATCCCAAGTCACTCACCTGTCCCGATCCCCGGCTGTCTCGTCCTGGTGCGCGCGGCTCCGCTCCTTAGGGCGCGCGCGCGCCAGCTCTCTAAGATTTAAAGGGCCAGTATACCAATGATTGGTGCCTGGCCCAATCAGTCTAATTAGCCTCCACCTGCTCCCTGTCTATTTAACCTCACTTCCCCTTCACTTCCTTGCCGGATCTTGTTGCCTTGTGCCAGAGAAAGCATTTATAGTGTTTGCCTTACCAGTGTTCCTGACCTATTGCTATTGACTACTAACCTTGTCGCCTGCCCCGACCTTCTTCTACGTCTGACCTTGCCTCTGCCTAGTCCTTCTGTCCCACGCCTTCTCAGCAGTCAGCGAGGTTGAGCCGTTGCCGGTGGATACGACCTGGTTGCTACCACCGCAGCAAGACCATCCCGCTTTGCGGCGGGCTCTGGTGAATACCAGTAGCAACCTAGAACCGGTCCACCGATACGGTCCACGCCAATCCCTCACTGACACAGAGGATCCACATCCAGCCAACCGAATCCTAACAGTCAGTACAATAACAATGATACAACATTTATATTGTATTTGTTTTTTTTACTACTTTGCCCTATTCTGACCCCTTCATCTTCTTAATTTTTCTGTCTATGGAACTGTGTAGGGGATAATTTTTTTTTTTTGAACTATGCATAGAACCATGCATTTTTTGAACTATTGCATAGACTGGTACACTTTGTCTAAAGCAGACTGAATTAGCAGCACCAATATGGTGACACAAAGGTTTTGAAATTAATTTATCGGCACCCCACAATCACACTGTTCAGACCACCCAAATCACTAGCAGCTGTTATTTTACCATTTGAATGCTGTGGTCACTATCGATATCAGTATCAGCAAGACTGCTCCTGTCAGTCTTCTCACCTCCTGAGCATGCTTCAGGAGGTTTATGCGTCATGTGGGGTAATAAATTGGGTAAATAAATTTCCCCTTTTGTCTGGTAACAGACCAGGTGCCCTTTACTTTATGTATCTAAGATGTTATTGCTCATTTAGCTAAACAAATATTTTACTCTGCTGTTTAGGGATCTGGTTTAAGATTGTATACTGATGTATTACAATTGAGATTAAATGTTAAAGATGTAATAGTCCCAGAAAAAAACATTTAAGGGTAGGGTCACACATTGCGAATACGCAACTTATTTCCAACTACTCAGTGTGAAACACCCCACATATATACGTAGTGTCTGACCATATCCTAAAAGTGATTCAAGGTACTTAAAAAAGAAAAAAGAAAGCATACTTACCTGCCTGATCCCCCCACCACTGCCTGACAGCGCCCAGATTTGGGAGGAATCCACTTTCAGAAGCCTGGTGGGCACTGTTTATTAATTGGAATCTGCTGCTCTGTGCACACATTGGAAGTTCCATATTGGATTCGGATCCAGCATCAATGGAAACCTATTTCTTGAATAAGGCTTTAAATTTTAGTGCAAAAATTTCACACAAAATAAGTGTCAATTCCCAAGATAGTTTATAGTCTAAGTCCTGTGATAAATCATTTAAATGCAATAAATGTATCTGTAAATTGCTCCTCTATGTATTAGACAGTATTAGTTAATGCCCCCCGACTGTGTAGATTAGGCTTTAATTCTACATTATCAGAGATGTATTGGTAATGAATAGAGCAGAGAATATAGTTCATGTCCTGTTGCCTGCACTGCAGCAGATTGCACTAGTATCCTGGGATGACATTAACTCATCTAGTAACAGAGAGCAGCTAGAGTAGAGCCCTGCATTCAGGTTAGGATCCCACAGGACCCAATAAAAAACTTTTGGACAGTAATGAGGTTGTTGCGGATGGGGACAGACGATCAAAGAACATACAGATCCTGCGCACTCCCCCAAACCTCTGAAATTTCACATGGGGCTGATGAAATGCTAAAAAGGGGTAATAATATGGCACAAGTGGGGAAATGAAATGGTGCAAGGGGGTTGATGAAATGGCACAACAGGGGCACAATTTCAAAAAGCTGTAGCAAAATTTGCGGGAGTGGGCAGGAATGGACGCATATTGCAGAAACGGGCAGTAATAGAACACACACCTTCTGGGAGCACATAGTAATGGTCAGATATAGAAGTAGTCAATACTGGTAGTAAAACTGATCTACCCTTTAGAATAGGCAATACAAGTGTATGATACGGCCGCCATTAGAGCTGTATGAGGCATTATATCGTATAGAGCCGAAATATTCTTATGCAACAACAAGCTGTACTACCATGATTCCTGATGATACTGACAGCAAGAAACGCGTTGATTCCACATGAACTCGTCTATGAGCAAAAAACGGCGAGTACCACTGATATGGCAAGCAATGAGTGATAAGTGATGAGCGAATTGAAGCTGAAGAACCCAAATTCGTTATGAATTTCAGAAAATATTCGATTTGCAATGAATGCGAATATCGCCGTGATTCTATCGCGCAAATCGCATCACGAAATTCATTTTACAGCATTCCAGGCTCCAGAGCATCTAAAATAGTGGATCCACATGTAAGTACATGGGGCAAGGAACGCTGGGAAGGCAAGGCTGGAAGGGAAGTAGGCAGTATGACCCTGAATCACATGCAGGATGCAGCCTATCAGCAACCAGTCACCCTTGTAATGTCACATCCCTATATAATCGGAAGACATATTGCGGCCAGCCACTTCATTCATTACACTGCAGAGAGATAGGATGGACAGCCTGTGTGCGTTACAGGAGAGAAAAGTACATTTCAGCAGCGTTTAACCTCCAACTAGTCACATCAGCGTTCTCTTGGACGGAGAGCATTGTTTTTTTTCACTGAAAAGGATATTTACTGCAGCAGCAGGCATTAACCTCCCAGTCACTTTCTTCAGCATTGTATTACAGAGAGGGGCAGATAGCTGTGTGTTGCCTCATACATTTCAACAAGCTGCCTCAACTTCATAAACCTTAGCAGAGGTGTCACGATTCGGCTGGCTGGAGGTGGATCCTCTGTGCCAGAGAGGGATTGGCGTGGACCGTGTTGGTGGACCGGTTCTAAGTTGCTACTGGTATTCACCAGAGCCCGCCGCAAAGCGGGATGGTCTTGCAGCGGCGGTAGCAACCAGGTCGTATCCACCAGCAACGGCTCAACCTCTCTGACTGCTGAAGATAGGCGCGGTACAAGGGAGTAGACAAGAGCAAGGTCGGACGTAGCAGAAGGCCAGGGCAGGCAGCAAGGATCGTAGTCAGGGGCAACGGCAGGAGGTCTGGAACACAGGCTAGGAACACACAAGGAAACGCTTTCACTGGCACAATGGCAACAAGATCCGGCGAGGGAGTGCAGGGGAAGTGAAGTATAAATAGGGAGTGCACAGGTGAACACACTAATTAAGCCAGCTGCGCCAATCAGTGGCGCAGAGGCCCTTTAGATTGCAGAGACCCGGCGCGCGCGTGCCCTAAGGAGCGGGACCGCGCGCGCCGGGACAAGACCGACGGAGAGCGAGTCAGGTACGGGAGCCGGGATGCGCATCGCGAGTGGGCGCCTCCCGCATCGCGAATCGCATCCCGGCTGAGAGAGGTATTGCAGCGCACCCGGTCAGCAGGTCTGACCGGGGCGCTGCAAATGCGAGGATGTTGCGAGGGAGGAGCGGGGACCCGGAGCGCTCGGCGTAACAAGAGGAAGCTGGAACAATTTTTTAGCACATTCAGTGTCTTTGTTCACAAAAAATCATCTGCTGGTTCTACTAGTCTGTAGACGGTATAAAACCCAGCATTCCATTCCTAATAGTCTGTGACAGTGTGCAATTTTGTGTTTAGTACACAGCTTTTTTTGGCTTGCGCACTGTTGTGTACTGCTGGTGTTTTACAAAAATATATATTTTTAACGGACTGTAGCGCATTTTTCTGCCCTCATCAGTGCATACAGCATACGTACATCTAAGAAGTGTACTATTTTGTACCTGTTAATCTGTCAAGAGCCTACATACTGTGAAAGGACAGACAAAAGTAATCACCGGCTGGTGATTTAAAAAAATTACTGAGTTTTTAAGGTGCATTGTTGGGCCTTTTTCTGCCCTCATAAGTGCATACTGCATATGTACATCTAAGTAGTGTACTATTTTGTACCTGTTAATCTGTCAAGGCCCTACATACTGTGAAAGGTTATTCAAAAGTAATTACCGGCTGGTGTTTTAAAAAAAATTACAGAGTTTTTAGGCTAGTTTTAGCTCATTTTTCTGCCCTCATAAGTGCATACGAACATCTAAGTAGTGTATTATTTTGTACCTGTTAATCTGTCAAGGGCCTATATACTGTGAAAGGACAGACAAAAGTAATCACCGGCTGGTGTTTTACAAAATACTGAGTTTTTGGCGCATTTTAACGCATTTTTCTGCCCTCATAAGTGCATACCGCATATGTACATCTAAGTACTGTACTATTTTTTACCTGTTAATCTGTCAAGGGCCTACATACTGTGAAAGTCCAAGCAATAGTACTCACCGGCTGGTGTTGTACTCAGATACTTTTTTAAGATAACTGTAGAGCATATTTCTGCCCTCATTAGTGCATACCACATACCTACATCTAAGTAGTGTACTATTTAGTTCCTGTTAATCTGTCAGGGGCCTACATACTGTGAAAGGACAGCCAAAAGTGCACACCTGCTGCTGTTCTAGACAAATACTGTTTTAAGCGTAGTGAAGCACATTGTACTCACCTCACATACGCACTAAGTATGTCAGGCAGAGAAGTGCCAGGACGTGCACAGGGGAGTGGCAGAGGCCAAAATCCTTCAGGCAGAGGTCGTAGCAGAAGACTAGGGGGGAGTGGCAGCAGGAGTCGCAGTGAGAGGCCTGAGCTCCCGTTATCAGCTAGCGGTCATGTCTCGACCAGCAACCCTGCTACCCGTCGTCGATTGGTTAACACGGTCATCCGCTTCATCACAAGTGACATCTGACACCCCCAGTCAACAGTCGGTGGGTTCCTCAGACACAACCCTCAGTTGGCATGGCCCGGGAGCAGTCCCTGTCCTCCCATTGCCTCTGTCCTATGCTGTTCCCTCTCCTACAGAAGTATATTATACTGTGGGTTCAGCTCCACTATGCACTGAGGACAATCTAATAGAAGACAGTCAGCAGCTACTGCCCAGCCAAGAAGTGGAGGAGATATCCGTCGCTTCCTCCACTAGGCAGGCAAGTAGTGATGAGGAGAGTGATGTGGGAGGCGGTATTGCAAGGGTCCAGGGTCCTAAGCAGACACTGTTGAGGAACCTGAGGAGGACATCAGTGACGTGCAGACACTTGTTGATGATGATGAAGTAAATCGCAATTGAGAGCTGGGTGCAAAAGGAGCTTCATCATCAGGAGAAGAGAGTTGCAGGTTGCCCTTGATGCAGCAGCTGAGCCAGCAAGGAGGTAGCATGGTTGGCAGTCAGTGTTGTGGCAGAAGTGGATATGCTGGAGCCAAACATGCCTGGGGGGAGACCACCTGCTTTGCGGCAGGCTACCTTCCCAGGAGGTAGTGGAACAGGGGTTCCTTGAGAAGGCGGCAGTAGCAGTCAATTAGTGCGGACTGTTGGAGGGAATATCAGCTACTTGGCGGTGCTGCAGTTTTCTCATCAAGCATCCGGAGGAGGTTCACATAGCCGTATACAGATATGTCGGCAGACGGTGAAGCGTGGCCAGGGTCCCAATGCTGGCATTTTTGGATGGTAGCACTAGCTAACATTCACCTTCAATAGAGATTTCAACATTCACCTTTCAGGAAATACTTGGCTTACTGATGCTGCTGGGCTTGTGCCCTAAATTTTTGAATGTTAGCACTAGCTTACATACATGCTTAATTGAGATTTCAACATTGATCTTTCAATCTTAGGGGTTGTGAACCCTTCTTGTGTACTCATGCTGCTGCCTGCTCCTGTCTGTGTCCTTCAGCAACTACATGGTTTAGTGATACTGCTGGGCTTTGACATTACCTATATATGTTTATGGTAGCACTAGGTACCATACACCTTCAATGGAAATTTCAAAATTCATCTTTTATTCTTAGAGATTGTGAGGCCCTATTGTCTCCTCATCTGTCGCCAACTCCAGGCTGTGCCATTCAGACAATATGTAGTCTCCTCATGCTTCAGCCAACCCCAGGCTGTGCCATTCAGCAACTATATGGTCTCCTCCTACTGATGCCACCTCCAGGCTCTGTCATTTTGCTGCCATGTGACATGTGACTCCTTGTTAGGTTTGGTCCTTTATACCCATACGCCGGGGCCCGGGACACTAAAACTTGGAAGTTAAAATTTCCATTTCAAAATCCTCAATTTCAATTTCAAATTCTTACATTTCTATTTAAAATTCTTATATTTCAATGGTCTCCTCATGCTTTTGCCAACTTCAGGCTCTGTCATTCAGGCAAGATATGGTTTACTGATGCTGCTGGGCCTGGGTCTGGGAATAAAATATTTTGTTATGGTAGCACTAGCTACCCAAAATCTTCAGTTTAAATTTCAAACTTTGTCTTTTTTTTTTTTAGGGATTGTGAAGCCCTGGGGTCTCGTCAAGCTTCAGCCCACTCCAGGCTGTGTCATTCAGCCAATATATGATTTACTGATGCTGCTGGGCCTGGGTCTGGGAATAAACATTTTGTTATGGTAGCACTAGCTACCCAAAATCTTTGGTTTAAATTTCAGAATTCATCTTTTAATCTTAGGGATTGTGAAGGCCTAGTGTCTACTCATGCTGCTGCCAACTCCAGGCTGTGCCATTCAGACACTATATGGTCTCCTCATGCTTCAGCCAACTCCAGGCTGTGGCATTCAGGCAATATATGGTTTACTGATGCTGCTGGGCCTGGGTCTGGAAATACAACATTTTGTTATGGAAGCACTGGCTACCCAAAATCTTTGGTTTAAATTTCAAACTTTGTCTGTTTTTCTTAGGGATTGTGAAGCCCTGGGGTCTCTTCATGCTTCAGCCAACTCCAGGCGATGTCATTCAGGCAATATATGGTTTACTGATGCTGCTGGGCCTTGGTCTGGGAATAAAAAATTTTTATGATAGCACTAGCTACCCAAAATATTTGGTTTAAATTTCAGAATTCATTTTATAATCTTAGGGATTGTGAAGGCTTAGTGTCTACTCATGCTGCTGCCAACTCCTGGCTGTGCCATTCAGCCACTATATAGTCTCCTCATGCTGTCAACACCTCCAAACTGTGTCATCCAGCCCCTATATGGTCTCCTCATGTGTCATGTGGCCAACACCTCCACACTGTGTCATTCAGCCACTATATGGTCTCCTCATGCTGCCAACACCTCCACAGTGTGTCATTCAGCCACTATATGGTCTCCTCATGCTGCCAACACCTCCACGCTATGTCATTCAGCCACTACATGGTCTCCTCATGCTTCAGTCTCATCCAAGCTGTGTCATTCAGCCACTATACGGTCTCCTCATACTTCAGCCTCACCCAAACTGTGTCATTCAGCCACTATATGGTCTCCTCATGCTGCCAACACCTCCACGCTGTGTCATTCAGCCACTATGTGGCCTCCTCATGCTGCCAACACCTCCACACTGTGTTATTCAGCCACTATATGGTCTCCTCATGCTGCCAACACCTCCATGCTGTGTCATTCAGCCACTATATGGTCTTCTCATGCTGCCAACACCTCCACGCTGTGTCATTCGGCCACTATATGGTCTCCTCATACTGTTGCCACCTCTAGGCTCTGTCATTGTGCCTCTCTGTGGCAGTGATTCTAAATGCACTGCTGGTAATCTGCATTCTGAATAACAGTATTATTTCACTACCCCAGCACACTCCATATGCATGTTAGAACACAGCAAAGTGTTCTACACACCTATTGAGGCTCTCAGTAGGACAGAAATAACTGTTTTTAATATAGATTTACCACAAATCAATTTTTTGGGAAAAATTCTAATTTTTAAAAAGTTTGCTCATCTCTAATGGTTACATGCAGTAATATGTGACATGGGGAGATGAAAATGCACTGTGGTACGGGACTGTGTTAATAATAGTACTTAGCAGGTATATGTCAGAATTAACATACCCCAGGTCCGTTTCAACCAGCTGCATTCACCACAACCTATACTTATGAACAGGAGCTGGTGGACTCAATATGCCGTTGTGAACATACAGCTATATCAAGGGATATGCTGTTGTGAGCTTACACACATAATAAGGGTGCTTTATTTGTGTGTGGTCTCAGCCTATAAGTTGGTGGAGAGTGCCGTGTATATCATTGATTACAACCAAATGGCAGCCATCATTTTCTGCACATCATATTTTTCTAAGAATCTTTTTTGATTTTTTGTTATTAATAATTTTTTTTCCCTATTTTGCCTTTTAACTGGATTTGAATAAAAGTGAATTACTACTAAATAATTTATTACTACCTCACTATTTCATCAGTGCTTGATGAATACAGGTGTATTCCAGCTCACCCCGATAAGCGCCCCACTGCAGCGAGGACAGGAGTGGACCAGCTCTAAGAATCCAAACAATTAGAACAAAGAGATGTCCATCGCAGTAGCTTGGTGTAAAATCTTTTAGTCCTTTATTCTCAAACAAACAGACATGGAGGGTAACACGTGACATGTTTGAGGCTGTCTTGTGCAACCATAGTTGTACGACTAAGGCTGCGCAAGATTTTACATTGTGCTACTGCACTGGACAGCTCTTTGTTCTAACCCTTTAGATTAATATAGGATATATTAATATATATATATATAATTTAGATAAGCCATCCCCTTTTGATCGATGGGGTTCTGACTGGCAGGACTCCCACCAACTCTGAGCTCTCAGGATCAGAGGAGGAGAGTCTAGCTGATATGCCATTATTTTCTATATTGGGAATAACACTTTACTGGGCTTGTCCCCTTTAGATAAGCCAGTCACAGGGTATCATGCAGTTGGCACTCACAGTATCTAGTGCTATCCGGTGGTATCTTGCATTTCTATGATTATAGTCATATTCTAAGAAAGACTGCCTCCTGCAGACACATGTCTCCTGAGGATGGTTTACACTGCGTTTTTGATGCATCAGATGAAAGGTCACATGACCTGAAACGCGTCATGCTGGGCGCTTCCAATGATTTTATCCATGTTTTCTACGTAAGTTTTTCCATGTCAATGCTTTTAATATGAAGGAACAAAGGTGAAGTTTTCTATTCGCTAGCATTTACCCTTTTCTTATGCCTAACTTGGAGGACTTTTTTGCTATATGGGTGAGCTGACTTTTTGTTGCTGTGTACACTGCATTTTTGTTTACATTTAACATGTATGTTTTATGCTAGTGGATAAAATTACATACATTGACCATTGACTTACATTATATATAAAAAAAACACATTGTAATATGTTTTTTGCTGTATACAATAGTGTTGTCTGATCTGCCTTTGTATACAGCAAAATTAAACGTAATAAAGTGGAAACAGTGAACCGTAAACACAAAATGCAGTGTGAACCTAGACTGAGGGACAACAAAGCCTTATTAGATAAAACATTTTTACAAGGTTAAAGGGGTTATCCAGGAATAGAAAACAGACCAAATTTCTTGCAAAGAAGGAAAAAAAATGTGTCCTCAGGTTGTGTGTGGTAAAACAACGTGGTTCCATTCACTTCACTGGAGCTGGAGTACCACACACAACCTGAGGGCAGGTATAGTGCATTGTTTTAAAGAAATCATCTGTGTTTTACTAATCCTGGCTACCCACTTAACTGCATAGGCAGTGTGGGATCAGTTCCCAGTTCCCACAAGTGTGCAATACAAAATCAAAATGGGGTATAGACCAAACAGCATAGTTGTCTACATTTCTGGATTATCTTTAAAAGGGTACTCTGCCCCTAGACCTGTTAAACCCCCTCCCTTAGACATGAATAGAGGGGGCGGGGTGCGATGTTCATGAACATTGCAGCGCCGGTCCGGGGATAGCAGGGGGGGTCCCAGCGGCTGAACCCCCTGTGATCAGACATGCTATCCCCTATTCTTTGGATATATGATAACATGTCTACGGGCAGAGTACCTCTTTAAGCATCTAAAAATAAAAAGGATCTTCTGGACCACGAGTAGATCAGACAAATCTTATGCTGGAGGTTGATAGCATCTGCATTTAGAAAAGATATTGTACATGTATTTATATTGCTGCCTTTGACTGCTAATTCTATTTATAGGGGGGACTTTGATGGCATTTGCTTAATGGGGGTCCTCTGATGCTGCTGTGTAATGGGGACATGTATCTGTCCAACAATCACAGTCTTCTGTATTCTCTACTAAGGCATGCTACGCATGGCATATACACGTGTCATGTCATTATATATAGCTTTTTCAAATTTTAGTATTTGCTGGCAGCCCAGTAATCTGATAAGGTCCTTGTAGGGTATATGATAAAAGTGCTTCAATGGGTGGGATTGCTGACATCTAGGAGGGAGAAAAGTGACCTCACACTTACACACATGGAATTCTGGGATTTGCAGTTGAAGAAGGAAACTCCAACCAGAAATAGGCAGTTCACAAAAAGATAGCCACAGCCCAATGGAAACCTCACAACACAGCCGTTTATCTCCAACACAAGCACCGATCCTTCCTAAGCATGTCCATTACTGTCTGACAGGTACGTACTAAAATAATCTTATGGTGGATTACCCCTTTAAAACAGAAAATACTCCATGTCATGACCTTCCATTGACATCAATAGGTCTTTGATTCCAGGGAGAATTTACAGAGGAAAATTGCTTGGAATCTGCTTCAAATTACGTGTGTGCCATGGATTTCGCATTAAGAAGTAGAGTAAATTCTGTCATGTGAAGATAGTCTAAGACAGTAAGTATAGTGCCGCTCTGCAGTTATGGTCCAGGCTTCCTCCGCTATTCTGAAGTGTATACAAAGTAAAACATTCATACAAGGAATTAGCATTAATAGTCTGTATCAATAATTCAACAGATGCCACGGCTATGTTTAGCTGTGTGTTCTCAGGTCTTCTACTGTGAAAGTGGTATTTTTCTTACATGTTGCCATGGAAACTACAAATTATTTACTGCATAGTTTGCAAGACTAAGTTTGCAAAGTCAACTTAAAATGATTTTTTTTTTTTGGAACATCTGATATCGTATGAGATTACATTATCTAACAAATACAAAATAATGAACTGGATGGTTTAAGACTGACTGCTCTGAGCATTTACATTTTCACTGAGATAATACAAAGTGACAAAAGCCAGGAGTAGAGAAAGAGTGATATTACCATGGAAAAAACTTTATATCCCATACAAATAATTTTACACCTTTTTTTTTAAAATAAAAACAGAGGCAGTTAGTCTAAAACACAGCCCCCCCCATTACTAACATACCAACAGTCTACAGCACAGACCCCCTTCTATTATTGACCAACAGTCTACAGCACAGACCCTCTTCTATTCCTGACCAACAGTCTACAGCACAGACCCCCTTCTATTCCTGACCAACAGTCTACAGCACAGCCCTCCTTCTATTATTGACCAACAGTCTACAGCACAGACCCCCTTCTATTCCTTACCAACAGTCTACAGCACAGAACCCCTTCTATTATTGACCAACAGTCTACAGCACAGAACCCCTTCTATTCCTGACCAACAGTCCAGAGCACAGACCCCTTCTATTCCTGACCAACATTCTACAGCACAGACCCCCCTGTGTTCCTGACCAACAGTCTACAGCACAGACCCCCTTCTATTCCTGACCAACAGTCTACAGCACAGACCCCCTTCTATTCCTGACCAACAGTCTACAGCACAGCCCCCCTTCTATTACTAACCAACAGTCTATAGCACAGCCCCCCTTGTTCTATTACTGACCAACAGTCTACATCACAGTCCCCCTTCTATTATTGACCAACAGTCTACAGCACAGCACCCTTCTATGATTGACCAACAGTCTACAGCACAGACCCCCTTCTGTTCCTGACAAACAGACTACAGCACAGCCCCCCTTGTTCTATTACTGACCAACAGTCTACAGCACAGTCCCCCTTCTATTATTGACCAACAGTCTACAGCACAGCACCCTTCTATGATTGACCAACAGTCTACAGCACAGACCCCCTTCTGTTCCTGACAAACAGACTACAGCACAGACCCCCTTCTATTCCTGACCAACAGTCTACAGCACAGACCCCTTCTATTCCTGACCAACAGTCTACAGCACAGCCCTCCTTCTATTATTGACCAACAATCTACAGCTCAGACCCCCTTCTGTTATTGACCAACATTCTATAGCACAGCCCCCTCCTTCTATTACTGACCAACAATCTACTGCACAGCCCCCCTTCTATTACTAACCAACAGTCTACAGCACAGCCCCCTCCTTCAACAGTCTACAGCATAGCCCCCCTTCTATTATTGGCAAACAGTCTACAGCACAGCCCCCTCCTTCTATTACTGACCAACAGTCTACAGCACAGCCCCCTCCTTCTATTACTGACCAACAGTCTACAGCACAGCTCCCCTTCTATTACTGGCCAACAGTCTACAGCACAGCCCCCTCCTTCTATTACTGACCAACAGTCTACAGCACAGCCCCCTCCTTCTATTACTGACCAACAGTCTACAGCACAGCTCCCCTTCTATTACTGACCAACAGTCTATAGCACAGCCCCCTCCTTCTATTACTGACCAACAGTCTACAGCACAGCTCCCCTTCAATTACTGACCAACAGTCTACAGCACAGCCCCCTTCTTTAACTGAATAACAGTCTACAGCACTGTCCCCCTCCCCTTTACTGACCAACAGTCTACAGCACAGTCTCCCCTTTATTACTAACCAATAGTTTACAGCACAAAGACCCCCCCCCCCCTCTCTATTAGCACAGACCCTTTTATGGTACAGACATCCCCAATCCCTACTTAAATAAAAAATGACCTATTGACAACACATTCTATGATTTTCCATTGTTGCAGATTCATGTATTCTGCTTTTCATGTATCACAGGAATGTTGCCACATTTGTAGCAGTTAGCAGCTAAATACCCCCCCCCACATGTTTTAATGAACAAAATCATCACATTTTGTGTTTTGTTGTTATTGATATAAAATAGGGTATTAGAGGTGGACAGGAGATGATATAGTCCATGATCCTCAGGGAATGTAACAAATTGGGGACCAACTTCAGTAGTGAGTTCAGAACATAAATTGTGATAATTTCAATCTACACTTCTGTGTACTGGGCTGCTTGGTGTCACAGTATAGGGCATAGGCACAGTATAGGGCATAGGCAGATTATTACGTATCCCGTCATTTGTGAAGCAGTGCAAACCTCCAGATCAATGTTTCCCAACCAGTGCGCCTCCAGCTGTTGTAAAACTACAACTCTGGGCATGTGGGAGTTGTAGTTTTGAAACAGCTGGAGGCACACTGGTTGGGAAACACTGCTTCAGAATATGATCATATGTTCAGGTGTTGCTTAAAAATCCAATGTGGGTGAACAGGTCTGCCATGGATGAGCAGTGGACTGCAGTTTGCGGTGCTTGTGGTATTATTCAATCCTTGGCTTTTCCTCTTGGAATCAGCAATCGGCCTACTTACACAGGCCGATAAGCAGGCAAATGAGCTTTCGTAGACAATTGGCCTATGGGAAAGGACCAGTGATTATCTGACAAATGAGCAAATGCACATTGGATATTTTGTGGGTTGATTTAATTTATCGGCCACACATAACCCTGGGATGTGTGACAGACAAAGATGAATTTAACCCCTTAAGGACAGACCCATTTTTTACCTCTATGACCAGGCTCTTTTTATTTTTATTTGACATGTATCTCTTTAAATGGTGACAACTTTAGAACGCTTTTTCTGAGCAGAGCGATTCTGATATTGTTTTTTCGTGACATATTGTACTTTATATAACTGGTGCATTTTTGTTGACACATGAAGCATTTTTTGTTAAAAACTTCAAAATATTGTGAAAAACTGGAAAATTTCTGGCTTTTATTTTTTTTATGGTGTACACTGTGCGGTAAAAGTGATGTTATATTTATTCTGTGGGTCAGTACGATTATGGTGATACCTATTTTATTTAGCTTTCTATGTTCTTTTTCCTTTTCTGAACAAAATAATTTTTCTGCCATTCATTTTCCAACAGCCGTAACTTTTTTATTTTTCGTCCGATGCCATTGAGTAAGGGCTTATTTTTTGCGGGATGAGCTGTACTTTTTACTGGTATCATTTTTGTGCAACGTGCTACCTTCTGATCTTTTTTATTCCACTATTTGTGATGTTTTTTTTACGGTGTTCACTGTGCGGGATCATTTACATTATAGTTTTATAGTACACGTCATTACAGACATGCCAATACCTATTATGTATATGATTTGTGTTTTTGATCTTTTTTGGTGATAATACAGGGCTTTTATTGGGAAAGGGGCATTTTTTTTTTACACTTTATACTTTTATTTAAGAACTTTTTATTAATTTTTTTACACTTTTTTACAGGTTACACTATGCTGCAATACATTTGTACTGCAGCACAGTATAACCTGATGAGCTGCAGACACTACAGACTGTGCGATCCAGCCTCTGGTCATGATCTGACCTCCTGCTGCCATGGCAACCAACAGCGACCCGCGATTGTATCACGGCGCCGCCGTTGGAGAACAGGCGGAGAGCACTCCCCCTGTCAACACCATAGATGCTGTGATCAGGATTGATCACGGCATCTATGGGGTTAATGCTGCCCGGACCAGCGCTACGGCAGGACTCTGGCTGTGATTGACAGCCGGGTCCCGTCGCCGATCTCCTGCGCTGCCCATGGCAGTGCAGGAGATCGCTATGACGTATGCAGACGTCCAATTGCGCAAACGTGTCGGATGATTGGACGTATGCATACGTCCAATAGCGGGAAGGGGTTAAAGGGGTACTCCACTGGAAATTTTTTATTTTTTTTCAAATCAACTGGTGCCAGAAAGTTAAACAGATTTGTAAATTACTTCAATTTAAAAATCTTAACCCTTCCAGTACTTATCAGCTGTTTTATGTTCCAGAGGAAGTTCTTTTCTTTTTGAATTTCCATTCTGCCTGACCACAGTGCTCTCTGCTGACACCTCCGTCCACTTTAGAAACTGTACATAGTAGGAGCAAATTTCCATAGCAAACCTCTCCTGCTCCTGACAGTTCCTAAAATGGACAGAGGTGTCAGCAGAGAGCACTGTGGTCAGACAGAAAGGAAATACAAAAAGAAAAGACCTTCCTCTGTAGTATACAGCAGCTAATAAGTACTGAAGAGATTATGATTTTTTTCATAGAAGTAATTTGAAAATCTGTATACAAAAAATAGCCCGAACCTCAAGGAAAATAGAATATATGTATATTTTAAAAATATATAAGATTCTAATGCCGTGATTCAAATAAACATTTTTTATTTTAGTAAATTATCAATTGTATTGCGCAAATTCCCCACACAGGGCCCTTGTGGGAGGAAAAAATTCACTGGCAGATATAGCATATATAGCATACAATGTAATAAAATCAATATAAAAACATGGAGTGGATTGCGGAATCAGCCACTGGACATCAGGATATTTTACTAAAATAAAAAAATATGTTTACTTGAATAAATATATACATTCTACTTTCCTTGAGGTTCAGGCTATTTTTTGTATACAATTTTAGAATAATTTTTTCCACTTTTGGGTATAAGTGATTGCCCTTTTGCCTCAGAGAGTAGTTAATTGTGAGCTGCACTAACCTCCTTTTTTTCAGTAATTTAGAAATCTGCTAACCCCTTCATGACCTAGCTCATTTTCACCTTCAGGACCTGGGCATTTTTTGAAAATCTGACCACTGTCATTTTAAACATTAATAACTCTGGGATGCTTTTACTTATCATTCTGATTCCGAGACTGTTTTTTCGTGACATATTCTACTTTATATTATTGGTAAAATTTCACTGATATTTGCATCCTTTCTTGGTAAAAAAATCTAAAAATGTCATGAACATTTTGAAAATTTAGCATTTTTCTAACTTTGAAAGTCTCTGCTTGTAAGGAAAATGGATATTCCCAAAAAATTACGTATTGATTCACATATACAATATGTCTACTTTATGTTTGCATTAAAAAATTGACAAGTTTTTACTTTTGGAAGACGCCAGAGGGCTTCAAAGTTCCGCAGCAATTTTCCAATTTTTCTCAAGATTTTCAAAATCGTACTATTTCAGGGACCAGTTCAGGTTGGAAGTGGATTTTAAGGGCCTTCATATTAGAAATACCCCATAAATGACCCCATTATAAAAATTGCACCCCCCCAAAGTATTCAAAATGACATTCAGTAAGTGTTTTAACCCTTTAGGTGTTTCACAGGAATAGCAGCAAAGTGAAGGAGAAAATTCTAAATCTTCATTTTTTACACTCGCATGTTCTTGTAGACCCAATTTTTGAATTTTTACAAGGGGTAAAAGGAGAGAAATCACCCTAAAATTTGTAACCCAATTTCTCTCGAGTAAGGAAATACCTCATATGCGTATGTAAAGTATTCGGTGGGCAGAGTAGAGGGCTCAGAAGGGAAGGAGCGGCAATGGGATTTTGGAGAGTGAGTTTTTCTGAAAGGGTTTTTGGGGGGCATGTCCCATTTAGGAAGCCCCTATGGTGCCAGAAAAGTGGACCCCCCCCCACATGTGACCCCATTTTGGAAACTACACCCCTCATGGAATTTAATAAGGGGTGCAGTGAGCATTTACACCCCACTGGCGTTTGACAGATATTTGAAACAGTGGACTGTGCAAATGAAAAATTTTATTTTTCATTTTCACAGACCACTATTCCAAAAATCTGTCATACGCCAGTGGGGTGTAAATTCTCAATGCACCACTTATTAAATTCCATGAGGGGTGTAGTTTCCAAAATGGGGTCACATATGGATATTTATTGTTTTGCGTTTGTCAGAACTGCTGTAACAATCAGCCACCCCTGTGCAAATCACCTCAAATGTACATGGTGCACTCTCCCTTCTGGGCCTTGTTGTGCACCCCCAGAGCACTTTGCGCCCACATATGGGGTATCTCCGTACTCGGGAGAAATTGCATTACAAATTTTGAGGGTCTTTTTTCCCTTTTACCTCTTGTGAAAATGAAAAGTATAGGGCAACACCAGCATGTCAGTGTAAAAAAATTATTTTTTTACACTAACATGCTGGTGTAGACCCCAAATTCACCTTTTCATAAGGGATTAAAGAAGAAAAAGCCCCCCAAAATTTGTAAGGCAAATATGGAGATACCCCATATGTGGCCCTAAACTGTTGCCTTGAAATACGACAGGGCTCCAAAGTGAGAGTGCCATGTGCATTTGAGACCCAAATTAGGGATTTGTATAGGGGTGGACATAGGGGTATTCTATGCCAATGATTCCCAAACAGGGTGCCTCCAGCTGTTGCAAAACTCCCAGCATACCTGGACAGTCAATGGCAACGGCAATACTGGGAATTGTTATTTTGCAACAGCTGGAGGCTCCGTTTTGGAAACAGTAGCGTACCAGACGATTTTCATTTTTTTTGGGAGGGGGGCTGTGTAGGGGTATGTGTATATGTAGTGTTTTTTACTTTTTATTTTAGGTTAGTGTTAGTGTAGTGTAGTGTTTTTAGGGTACAGTCACATGGGCAGAGGTTCACAGCAAGTTTGCCGCTGGGAGTTTGAGCTGCAGCGCAAAATTTGCGCCATCTCAAACTTGCAGCACTCGCTGTAAACCTCCGCCCATGTGAGTGTACCCTGTACATTCACATTGGGGGGAGGGGGCAAACATCCAGCTGTTGCAAGCTCCGAGCATGCCCTTTGGCTGTCCGTGTATGCTGGGAGTTGTAGTTTTGCAACAGCTGAAGGCAAACAGTTTGGAAACACTAAGTTAAGTAATAAACTTTCAAGTGTTTTGCAACCAAACTTAATGTTTCCAAACCAGTGTGCCTCCAGCTGTTGCAAAACTACAACTCCCAGCATGCATGGTCTGTCAGTGCATGCTGGGAGTTATAGTTTTGCTACAATTGCAACAGCTGGAGGTACTGAGGTAGGAAACGGACAATGTTTCCCAACTAGTGTGCCTCCAGTTGTTGCAAAACTACAACTCCCAGCATGCCCAGACTGCCCAGGCATGCTGGAAGTTGTAGTTCGGCAATATCTGAAGGATCAGATGTTGCCGAACTACAACTTCCAGCATGCTTGGGCAGTCTGGTATGCTGGGAGTCGTAGTTTTGCAACATCTGGAGGTCCACAGTTTGGAGACCACTGTATAATGGTCTCCAATCTGTGCTCTTCCAGATGTTACAGAACGACAACTCCCAGCATGCCTAGACAGACTGAGCATGCTGAGATTTGTAGTTTTGCAACATCTGGAAGAGCACAGATTGGAGACCATTATACAGTGGTCTCCAAACTGTGGACCTCCAGATGTTTCAAAACTGCAACTCCCAGCATGCACAGAAAGCCAAAGGCTGTCTGGGCATGCTGGGAGTTGCAGTTTTGAAACTCCCAGAGGCAGCAGTGAGATCGCTTTACGGCGGCGATCTCACTGCCGCCAATGAAGATGCCGCACTGCTGCCGGAAACTCACCACCGGGACGCAGCGCCGCCGGGACCGCCTGGAGGATGCCGCTCTCACCGGGACCGCTTGGGACACCCCATGGCCGGGTAAGTGACGCCGGGGGACGTGTAAGGGACACTTAGCAGAGCGGTGTGTGTCCCGATCCCCGTGATCCGGACTCACACACCACGCTGCTAAGTATTCTGATAGCGAAACGCTGCTATCAGCTAGTCAGATTTGACTAGCTGATAGCAGCAATCGCTGGGGGGGTGGGGGATGAAACCCCCCGTGGTCAAAAATGTTCATGACGTACCTGTATGTCATTGGTCGGGAACACCTTGCCACTCATGACGTACAGGTATGTCATAGGTCGAGAAGGGGTTAAACTTTCTGCCACCAGTTGATAAAAAAATGTTTTCCAGGGGAGTACCCCTTTAAAGGGCTGTGTGAGTGATCCAGTGATCATTCATGCGGCCCGGTCCACAACTGAATGAACCATATATCAGCTCTATAAAGAGAGCCCATCTACTATTATTGCACCTTTACAGGTGTAGATCAGACTGTGTAAAAGGGAGTTAGATAGTTGCTCATTGCTCCTTATATCCATGGATATATTTCTACTATATGTCAATGGAAATAGATCACCCCATCCCCATGTATAGGATGGGGGGGGTGCCTTCATATTTCATGCAGATTTGGCAGATTTGGCAACATCCATGTCCAGAACCTGCCACTTTCAATGTTAACCCAAAATTAGATATACAACCTCAAAAAAAATATTAAAAGGAAGAAACATTTTCATATTTTTACCTGGGGGTGGTGTAAAAATAAAAAATAAGAACGCCGCCTACCACAGGCTCCTGCAGCTGCCACACTGACGCTCCCTGTTTCCGCTTATTACTGATACCTTCTGGTGATGCGGAATCCCTGCAGAAATTGCCCTGAATAGCGGATATCTGACCAACCTCAGTGAGTATTTAGATGGTTGGACACTTCTTGTGAGGACAACATATCTACAGTAAGCAGAAAGTATTGGTGACAAACAGAGATCAGGAGCCTTGGCGTGGCAGCTTCAGGAACTTGGGGCAGGTAAGTATTACTTCTTATAACTTTTACACCCCCTCTCCCCTCCAGGCATATATATATATATATATATATATATATATATATATATATATATATATATATATATATATAAATCTTTTCCCCCTGTGTAACGTCTTTAAGGGGCTGGTATTAGATTGCAAGCCAGGGTCTGCCTTTTCCATAACTTCACCAAATGTGTACCTAGATGGTCTTGTTCCTGGATGGTCTTGTGTGATGACATGGACATGCAAGATAAACTTATCAGGTTGTAACGCCAGGGATCTGTTAACCTATACACGGTCCAAGGTGGAGACAGCTTCTTCTGGGCCAGGCACGGGGCAGTAAACAGACCGAGGGCAGGTTACGGATAACTGCCTTTTACTGAGGCAGGTGTAGATGGTACAACAATCGCAGTATGGTACAGAGTAGAAGGGATGCAGTGTAAGCCTGGCGAGCCCTGTTGTCTTGCTGGGACTTATGGTGCTTTTCACCCACTTGAATTAGAAAGATCTGTGACTTGGAGATTAAGAGATCCAACGCTGACTATGGTTCTACTAAGGTCCAATTTCACTGACACCGCCATGGTATGACTCACTAACTCCTGTATTGGGAACACTTGCAGAATGGCGGGGCTGATTTTGGGGAACACTTGTAGAATGGCGGGGCTGATTTTGGGGAACACTTGCAGAATGGCGGGGTTTGATTTGGGGAACACTTGCAGAATGGCGGGGTTGATTTCATGAAGAGCTTTTTTTAGGCTTCCCTTGGAATCACCTCACACTTCTTCCAACTCCTTTCCACGCTGCAGCTCACACGGAGTTCTTCTCAAAACAAGGTCTTAAGTGAACTCTGGGATAACCCCAGTGTGGGGCAAACCCCTACACTATATACAGAACAATTTGGGGGCTCCCATTGGGTATCAGGCCACCTGGTTACTCTGCATCTTCTTATTAAAAATACAGTGCACATACATATGTATGATACAAAAATACAGTAAATACAGTAAATACAGCAAATTGCATAAACACAGTAAACAAAAGAACAGTGGGCCCATTACCGGTGCAGCAGGGATGCCCGAGGAGATCCGCAGACAGCCTTTGGTGCTGGGATACCACACCTGTACCTGGATGGTCTTGTTCCTGGTAGTCATGTTCCTGGATGGTTTTGTACCTGGATGGTCCATGGTATTGTAGCTCCATTTTAATAGAGCTGATATGGAGCTGTGGTACCTCACACATCCTATGGATAACAGTTGAGCTGTTTCTGAAAAAAATAAAAAATATGCTGTTTTCCTATCAAATATTTTTTTTTTTTCTGAATGATGGAATACCTAAGTGTCATGCAGCACTTCTGATTCCAAAGCCATTGGGGGAGATTTATCAAAGGATTTAGACTGGTTTTTCCTGTCGCACAGAAAGTCGCAGTCTAAATATGTGCGACTTTTCTGCGACTTTTGCTGTAGAGAATTTTTAGAACATGATGCATGCAAGTCTATTTTAGACGGAAATGCATTGGAAAATGCATTGGTGCTGAATTTATCAAGTGCGAATGAACCCTTTGGAGAATGAGTCAAAAGAAGTGTATAACATTATAACATTGCTGTTCACTCTCCGGCTTGTAGCGATCTTTGTAGCGATATTTATAATAGAGCAGCTAAACAAGGATTCCCTGTCGTCCTAACCAGCAGCACAAGTGGGGTGTTTCTGCCCCTGTGAAGCTGGCAGGACGGTGGAATTTTTAATTCCGCCCAAGCAATTAACATAATTGAACCCCCCATATAAGGCCTCCTCTCCAAGCCATAGTGCTTTTTTTTCTGTCCTGTGCTGGACAGCAGGACGGGGCAGGCTCATTAAGCCTGCCTGGATTTATATATTTTTTATACATATGTTCTGCAGCGTGGCTGCTTATGTTTGGGCTTTTTAGCCCTTTCCTTTACAGGTCTGACCTGTGCTTATCTCCTTGCAGCGTTCGATGCGCTTCTCCGGTGCGATGCTCTGTGTCAGTGCATTCCCCGTGCGTATTTGCGCTGTTTGGGAGCTCCGTACCTGGTCAGTGATTCAGGTCGGAGCTCCGCTCTGAGATCGCTGTACCAGCTCCCCCCTTTTGGCGCTAGCGGTGTCGCGTGCGCGGCCGGACGCCGGGACCGGAAGTGCGTCACTTTCCACTACCGGCCCGGCGTATTCTCTGGTAGTCTCTGATATTCTGACTTTTCACTCCGAATATCTACAGGACCCTTTCTTAATTATATCTAAGCCTGTGGTAGGCTTAAATTGGCTGTTATTATTAGATTTTTGTGTAGGAGCGCTTTTGACCTGGGAACTAGTTTCCCTTCCTGTATCTCATTTCCCGGGGGTGGAGCCTATTCAAAGTTGGCGCCATCCCCTTCCCTATATAAAGCAGCTCTTGCCTGGTTAGGGTCTCTGCTGTGCTCAGCTAGACCTGTGACTGCAAGACTGGTGAATTTCATTCAGCTTGTTTTTTCTCAACTAGGCTTCCTTGCATAGGTGCCGCCTATTTTTTCCTATCTTAGGGTGGGATTTAAAAAAAAAAAATAGTTTTCCTTAATGGTTTTTGTCTCTCTATCTTTATAGAGGATGTCTACTCCACCCTCCGGTGACCAATACTCCGGACGTAAGGCGTCCTCTAAAAAGCGTCACCTTACGTGTGCCGACTGCGGCACTCCTCTTCCGGACACCTATGAATATAATAAGTGTCCTGGATGTCGCCCTCCGGCAGATCCTGCGGAACCTACCATCCAGGACATGTTTATATGGATGAAAGAGTTCATGGGGAACTCAATAAATGAGATTAAAAGCTCCCTCTCTGCCAAGAGACCTAGGACATCTCCTAGTCCCTCCTCCATAGTAGAGTATACAGCTATGTCCGTGGGAGACCATTCGGAACAAACAGTGGAAGAAGTCATCTCTGCCTCCATCTTTCCCGTTGAGAAAACTCAGCGTTTACTAAATCCATCCGGTCAAGGGACCAGGATGCGGATCAAGGGGAAGCCTCAACATCCACCCCTAAAGAACCGTTGGTTTTTAAAGTTGATGACTCCTTAAAAAAGTTAATGACCACTGAGTGGAAACATCCGGACAAACCCCCTGTCCTTACTCGGAGGTTTAAGATCATGTACCCCCTGGCCGAGGCAAAGTCAGAAGCCTGGGTCCCACCCCCCAAGGTGGATATGGCTGTTACCAGGATAAACAAGCGCGTCCCTTGTTCCCGCGGAAGACGGTAGCAACCTCCAAGACCCCCTTGACAGGAAAGTGGACTCCCTGCCCAGGAGGAATTACTCTGGTGCCTCAGCCTCTGCTACGGTGGCCATTGCCTCTAATGAGGTGGCCAATTTCATCAAGGATCGTATCCTAAGGATCTAGTCCGACATCGATGGTAATGTCCCCAGAGAAGACATTTTGGACTTGTTCAGCACCTTGCTACCGGGTGCTGACTTTCTTTGTGAGGCCACTCAGCAGCATCTAAAATTGGCCGCAAAGTCTATGGGACTATCCTCTGCAAGCAGACGCCCCTTCTGGTTACGCCCTTGGGTGGCAGATACCACCTCCAAGATAAACCTTTGTGCCATGCCTCTTGAACCCAATAGGCTCTTTGGGTCCGAGCTGGACCAAATTATGCAGGGTTTTGCCGATAAAAAAGGCAAGTCCCTTCCTGTGCAGACCTTTCGTGGCTGCGGTAGAGGCCGAGGGGGCAGATCTCAGGGCTCCTCTGGGACCCAGAGGCGCCAAAGTCAAAGATCTAAGCGTGGTGGCGGACGCGGTCGGGGCAAAGACCGCAAGTCTGAGCTATGACTCTCACCCAGATCCCACCAACGTCTCCCCTCTCCCTTCCCCTCCAGAGGTCCTGACAGAAGCTCTGTCTCCAGTTTTTTCTCCAGTAGGAGGCTGTTTGAGTTTATTTCTCTCCGCTTGGATGAAGGAAATCCAAGATCCTTGGGTTCTAGAGGTAGTCCGGTCGGGCTAAAAAATAGAATTTTTCTCCCCCCCCCCACCAAGGAAATTTTTGTTAACAAAAAGACTCCCTCAACCAGAACAATCCATTCTGGAGGAGTCGGTACTATTGTACCTAGAGAAACGGGCCCTAGAGGAGGTTCCTCCAAACCAGAGAGGCCTGGGAGTATACTCCCCTATATTTTTGGTACCAAAGCCCTCGGGCACTTGGCGAATGATCATAGATCTTCGCTTTCTGAACCGTTTCATGAAGAAAAGAAAGTTCAGAATGGAGACTATTCGGTCAGTCACCAGCATTCTGAATCCTCTAGATCTGATGGTCACCATCGACCTCAAGGACGCCTACCTGCACGTCCCCTTATATCCTGCTCACAGGAAATTTTTGAGGTTTGCTGTCACCATAAAGGGTATGGTAAAGCATTATCAGTTTGCCATGCTGCCCTTCGGGATCTCTTCCACTCCCCACACCTTTACAAAGGTTGTGGCTCCGGTTGTGGCCGCCTTAAGGTTAAAAGGCCTGGAAATCATCCCTTACCTAGACGACTGGCTTCTAAAAGCCGCATCTCTAGACGTACTGCAGTCTCATTTTCAACTGGCTCTGGATTTTCTCCAGCATTTAGGCTGGATCATAAATTGGGACAAATCAGAGATCGTCCACTCTACCTCCAGAAGGTTTCTGGGGTTCATAATCGACTCCTCTCACATGACCTTATCTCTGACCCCAGAGAGGAAGGAGAAAGTCGTAAGAGCTGCCGAGTTCTTAATGGTTCCCCAAAGGGTCTCAATCAGAACTCTGATGAAAATGCTAGGCCACATGTCAGCGTCTGCAGAGGCAGTACCTTGGGCCCTAAGGCATCTCCGTCCACTTCAAGATCAGCTCTTGAGTGTCTGGAATCGCAACCCCAAAGGGTTGGACAAAAGATGTTTCCTGTCTCTCGAAGTCTGTGCATCCCTCAGATGGTAGATAACTCTGTCAGATGGGAAGTCCTTGATTCAACCTCATTGGATCATTCTGACCACGGACGCCTCCCTTGTAGGCTGGGGAGCCCATCTGGACAAAACTCCGGTACAAGGTACCTGGACTTCTCAAGAGAGACTCCTCTCTTCCAACATGAGAGAGTTGAGAGCAGTCCGTCTAGCTCTCTATCACTTCGCTCCCCTAGTTCTAGGGCAAGCGATAAAAGTCCGTTCAGACAACACGACTGTAGTGTCTTACCTAAACAAACAGGGAGGCACAAGGTCCAAAGTTCTCCTCGAGGAGACCGGACTAATTCTCTCTTGGGCAGAGACCAATCTATCCCACCTCTCAGCAGTTCACATCAAGGGGGATCTCACTATAGTTGCAGACCGTCTGAGCCGCGGTCTTCCAGTCCAAGGGGAATGGTCCCTGAACGAGGATATCTTCCACAAGATAACCCGGAGGTGGGGTATGCCAGAGATAGATCTCATGGCAACTCGTCTGAATGCCAAGGTGAACAGGTTTTGCTCTCTTTACAAAGAGGACAATCCTGTGGCAGTAGACGCTCTGTCCATTCCATGGAGGTTCAGGCTGGCCTACATTTTCCCTCCACTTTCCATGATACCGAGGGTATTGATGAAAGTCAGACAATGACCTTTGGCCATCATACCATTCTGGCCAAAGAGGTCCTGGTTCACCCAGCTCATGGGGATCAGTCAAGGGTGTTATTGGAGGCTTCCCCACATGCAGAACCTTGTGTCTCACAACACAGGCTCCTGCCTAGATCTGAGGAGACTCAATCTGACAGCCTGGAGATTGACAGGACCCTACTAGGTAGTGGTCTCTCTTCGGAGGTCTTGAGAACTCTTGCTCACTCAAGAGCAGCATCTACTAATAGAGCTTACTCCAGGATAAATCGGATTTTCCTACAATGGTGTGCTAAGAAAGAGATAGTTGCCTCAGATCCTCCTCTTTCTGCTTTGCTTCAGTTCCTGCAGGATGGCCTTGACAAGGGTCTTAGCTCATCCACTCTAAAAGTACAGGTTGCTGCACTCTCCGCCTCTCTAGGCAGATCTTTATCTCAAGATCTCCTAATCAAGAGGTTCCTCAAAGGAGCTGAAAGACTTAAGCCCACAGTCCTTAGGCCTATTCCCCAATGGGATTTGTCTGTCGTTCTCAAGGGGTTGAGTTCTCCCCCCTTTGAGCCTTTGGACCAAGTGGACTTTAGGTACTTGTCCCTTAAAGTCACCTTTTTGTAGGCTATAACCTCAGCCTAGAGAATTGGCGAGCTTCAGGCCCTAGCGGCTTTTGAGCCTTATACTCTCTTTTTACAAGACAGAGTCTTGTTGAGATATCTACCGACCTTTGTTCCAAAGGTACCAACCTTTTCCAATATTAACCAAGTTATCTCCTTACCAGTTCTGTGCCCAGACCCTTCCTCTTATGAGGAAGCTGCTAACCATTCCTTGGACATTTCAAGAAGTCTCAAGATATACATCTCAAGAACTGGTGAATACAGAAGATCGGAAAACCTTTTAATTTCTTTTTCAGGACGGAACAAAGGTCTAAAGGCCTCCAAACCCTCTCTGAGTAGATGGGTCAAAGAGGCAATCAGGGAGGCATTTATAGCTCAGGAGCTAACTCCTCCTTCTGCCCACTCTACCCGGGCAGTTGCTACCTCCTTTGCTGAAAGAAGGTCTGTTCCACTAGAACAAATTTGTGCTGCTGCCTCCTGGAGCACACACAACACATTTATCAAACATTACCGGGTTAATGCCAAACGTATGGGAGAGCTGGCCTTTGGGCGTTCCATCCTAAGTGCCGCTCCTCCTTAGTCCCTCCCTATTTGTGATTGTTACTTGCTAAGTCCCCACTTGAGCTGCTGGTTAGGACGACAGGGAAGCGTTAATTTCTAACGCAAATTTGTTTTCCCTTAGTCCTAACAGCAGCACAAAAATTTCCCGCCCTTGTAGTTTGTATAATTTTGCTTGTTATTAAAGCACTATGGCCTGGGGAGGAGGCCTTATATGGGGGGTTCAATTATGTTAATTGCTTGGGCGGAATTAAAAATTCCACCGTCCTGCCAGCTTCACAGGGGCAGAAACACCCCACTTGTGCTGCTGTTAGGACTAAGGGAAAACAAATTTGCATTAGAAATTAACGCTTCCTCCTGATCTGTGGTGGTCTCAGCACTGGAACCCCCCACTGATCAAAACTAGGTGACCATGCCCATTTCAAGAGTATTTCTTATTTCAAAAGATTTTGAAAATTTCCATGCACAACAGGTGCAGGATTCCGGTGCACAGTGCACCTGAATCCCATTGTAGACAAGGGGAGGTTGCTGCACCAGAGTTTAAGAGCAGAGTTTCTCTGCTTGGAAATTTCGTAGTGTTAACGTAACCTAAAAGCTGCTCTGTCTGCTAGCTTGTAGCTCCCATGGCTGAAATTCTATAATTGACAACCTGCGCTGTACAATTCTTGTACAATCTTAAAGTGTACCTGTCATATCCCAAATCCCTAATCCTAATCATGTACATTTATTTTTACAATTTTTATGTGTCTAGCACCTATATTTCTCATGAATACCTTTTATCTGTTCCTCACTTACTGTTCTTTGGAGGAGGTGTGTCCTTACTCTGCATGACTCATCTTCCTCCCTGAGTCTGCTGTGTTGGGTCTCTTCATCCAATCACTGCAGGCTGCTCTGTAACTCCCTCTGTTTTCATGCTGCAGTCTGCTAGGACAGGAGTGAGCACAGAGGAGTGCTATTCTCACCCTCACTTACTGTAATTTCTCCATGCCTGTAAAAAAAGATAATGCTGCAGCCAGACAGGATGGATGGTATGGGTTGTTTTTTAATAAGCCATGATTTCTATAAATGATTTCTCCGCCTGTCAATCCCATGTCAGTGGTCTTCAACCTGCGGACCTCCAGATGTTGCAATACTACAACTTCCAGCATGCCCGGGCATGCTGGGAGTTGTAGTTTTGAAACATCTGGAGGTCCGCAGGTTGAAGACCACTGCAGCCTTCGTTATCATCCAGACCCCCCTTTAGTTTTCTACTCACCGGGCCATCTATGCTGCAGAGACCATCTAGTGGGGAGGGTAAGTCGTTCCAGGCTGTCCTTCTTCACCGGGAGGCCCTCTTCTCCGCTCCGGTCCGGTCCCGGACTAGTGACGTTGCATTGACAAGAACGCACAGGGACGTCCGTGCGCAGGTTACGAAGGCCGCAGTGGTCTTCAACCTGTGGACCGCAGGTTGAAGACCACTGATGAAGGGATTGACAGGCGGTGATGATGAAAGGGGTGGGGGGAAGATGACTAGGTGATAATGACAGGGTGATGGTGATGATGACGGGGGTGTTAATGACGGGGGTCTGGATGATGACGGGGGGATGATGTATTTCCCACCCTAGGTATATAGTCGAGTCAATAACTTTTCCTGGGTTTTTGGGGTGAAATTAGGGGCCTCGGCTTATATTCGGGTCAGCTTATACTTGAGTATATACGGTAATAGAAAATTTTATGTTTTGCCAAGATGTACAACATGACAGTGCCCATTTGAGACACCAGTAATAAAAGGATTCCATATTGTAAAAAAAAAAAAAGACATGCACAAACACCCTATATACATTTCCTAAATGTTTCCCACTGTTGGTAGATCTTGACACCTGTGTAAAGGAGAGGAAAGGACATAAGGGATCGGAGTGTGACAGCATGTGGGAAAAATGTGTCAGAAAGATAGCAGCCACATGTTGCTACAATGTAAAAACAGCATTGTAGCAATGAATACACAGCTTACACCTATTATTCTGTGTTTTGCTGATATGTTTTCTTTTCACCACTTTTAAGACTAAACTAGGCAGCAGAATACAAATGTGCAAGCGATAGACGCCCAGGAAGGGAAGTTGATGTAAATTGCTACTAGATGTTTCTTGCAAGTTTTATCTCTGTGTACAAAGTTGTTAATAAAGAATTTAGAAGTTGAAGTTTGACAGAACGCCTCGCACTGAGATCATCATTTCTCCGAATTCTGATCTGTTATTTACTATGTTAATTATAAAGAACATTGATGCCACCCTGTGGTCTGTGTTTGAAAGGAGGGATAGGATGTGGCACGGCACACGAGAACCTTATGATTTATACGTAATGGAAATCAATTTATCATTCTCGGGGGCAGACAGCTCATTCCATTACGTTGTCAGGTGATGTTTTTTTGTTTTTTTTTCTTTTCTCCATGTTAGTAAATAATTATCAAACTTTAATGTTATTCGGTTATCCAGAGAATCAGAAGAATCCTTCATCTTAACAGATCCCCAGAGAAGGCTCCACGTCTGAAGAAATTCTTGTTCTTTACCCTGAAGAGGCAACTTTAGTAAGGTATAAATATTCAATACTACTGCGATTCATTACAAAAATTACAACTGAAATGCCAAAAAAAAGGCATTCTATAATACAGATCGGTTCCTATTTTATGAAAGCAGTGCTATGTGCTTGTGTAGAACAGTATGATATATCATTCAGGAAAATGTCCCTGGAAAAGATTGAAGATTATTGTCAAGTGCACATGGCAGAATTTCCATGCCAGATGTTTCCGGCACGGAAATTCCATTTTCCGTGTCCGCACAAAGAATGAACACTTTAATTCTTTGTGCAGAGTCCGCACGGAATGCATGAGATGGCGTATTCCTGAGACGGCGTATTCCTGAGACAGCACATTCCTGTGCGGTCCTAGCAGCGGCAAGTTATGCCGGCGTCCCACAGTGCCTCCGCGCAGACATTCCATCATTCTAAACTGGTAAATTGTTCATTGTCAGAAAGGTCCCCAAAAATAAGAAGATGACAATTTATCCTGCTGCTGAAACACATAGGGGGAGATTCATCAAAACCTGTGTAGAGAAAGAGTGGTGCAGTTGCCCATAGCAACCAATCATGTTGCTTCTTTTATTTTTACAAAGGCCTCTGAAATCTGATTGGTTGCCATGGGCAACTGACTGATTTTTCTTACGCACAAGTTTTGATAAATCTCCCCAATAGGGATCAGATGCAATCTTCCCCTTTAATCACTTTCTGCAATCTTTAAAATGAACCTAGCAGAAAGTGATTAAAGGGGAACTCTGGTGGAAACAAGTAGAAAACAAATGTTTTCAAATCAACTGGTGCCTGAAAGTTAAACAGATTTGTAAATTACTTCTATTAAAAAAAATCGTAATCCTTCCAGTACTTATTAGTTGTTGTATAAAACAGAGAAATTTGACAACAGTGCATCCTGCTGACACCTCTGTCTGTGTCAGGAACTGTCCGAATTAGAATAATATCCCCATAGAAAACCTCTCCTGGTATAGACAGTTCCTGACATGGACAGAGGTGTCAGCAGAGAGCACTGTTTTCAGACTTGAAAGAACTTCACACATTTCTCTGTAGTATACCGTATTTATCGGGGTATACCACGCACCGGCCTATAACACGCACCCTCATTTTACCAAGGATATTTGGGTAAAAAAAGTTTGTTGCTATGCACTGCACAGTGCGGCGCAATGACGAGTGACGTCATTGCGTCTCGCCGCGCATAGCAACGACGCAGGGGATGCACACCAGAGGCCTGAAGCAGCGCGGACCTGACCCCGGCAACAGGTAATTATACAACCGGGGATGGGGGATGCAACGGGGCAGCGGCGCCGGCAATGGGTGCCGCTGCCCCTTCTCTCCCCCTGGCTATCGGTGCCGCTGCCCCATTGCCGGCGCCGCTTCTCTGCTTCTGGCTATCGGTGCCGGCAATGGGGCAGCGTCACGGATAGCCAGGGGGAGAAAAGGGCCGGCAGCAGGGCTCTAGACCCCAGGCCAGGCAGGGGCAGAGAAGCCTGCAGCGACGGCAGGTCTCTGCAACTGCAAAGCCGCTGCAGTTCAATGATTTAAAGCGCCCGCTTTAAATCATTGAACTGCAGCAGCTTATCGGCGTATAACACACAGGTAGACTTTAGGCTAAAAATGTTAGCCTAAAAAGTGCATGTTATACGCAGATAAATACGGTATCTGTAGTATATAGCAGCTGATAAGTACTAGAAGGGTTCAGATTTGTAAATAGAAGTGATTTACAAATCTGCTTAACTTTCTTGCACCAGTTGATTTAAAAAAAAAAATTCCACCAGAGTTCCCCTTTAATTCCCCTACAGTGCTAGCAAAGGGGAACTTAAGTACAGTAATCCCTCGAGATGCTATGGCCTCGACATATGTTATTTTCAACATACGATGGCCTGTCAGAGGCCATCGTATGTTGAAAGCAGTATCGACATACGATACTTTTTGTCGGGGCCATCTTTAAAATTTGCGGTCCTCCGGTAGCGCTGGCTGCCGCAGCTGCTGCCAGACTGCCGCTGGGCTATTAAGCAGGTTTACATACCGTGCATGCCGGAGCAGCTAACCCCCGTGGTGCTGGTGCAGCCTCCTTGCGGCGCGTGGATCCTCACTGTCATGTGACAATGTATTGTCACATGACAGTGACGTTGCCGGCCTGCGCCTCAGTCGAGGAGCGCCGCCGGGAGAGGAAGACGCAGAGCTGGTGAGTGCTCATTTGCATGGCAGCGGCGGCGTTAATCCCTCACCCCATGGCAGCGGCGGCGTTAACCCCTCACCCCATGGCAGCGGCAGTGTTATCGCTGCGGCGGGATGAGGGGTTAACGCCGCCGCTGCCATGGGTTAACTTAACCCTTCACCCCATGGCAGCGGCAGTGTTAACACCTCACGCAGCGGCAGCGATAAAACTGCCGCTGCCATGGGGTGAAGGGTCAAGTTAACCCCTCACCCCATGGCAGCGGTAGCGTTAACCCCCCTCTCTTAAGCTCAGCACAAATCCCCAGGCCTGGCCCATAGCCCCACCAGGCCTGGCCCAAAGCCCCACCAGGCCTGGCCCAAAGCCCCACCAGGCCTGGCCCAAAGCCCCACCATGCCTGGCCCAAAGCCCCACCAGGCCTGGCCCATAGCCCCACCAGACCTGGCCCATAGCCCCACCAGGCCTGGCCCAAAGCCCCCACCTCAGGCCTGCCCCAAAGCCCCCAACTCGGGCCTGGCCCAAAGCCCCCACCTCTGGCCTGGCCCAAAGCCCCCACCTCAGGCCTGGCCCCTGGTTGAAATTTCATGGACTCAGGAACCAATTACCAGTTTTCCATAGACATATGTACTCAACATATGATGGTTTCAAGATATGATGGTCCTCCCGGAACCAATTACCATCATATGTTGAGGGACCACTGTATTACATGATAGTTACGGAAATTGCTTCTCTGCCTTTTGGCTAAGATCAAGTGTAGTACCTTTCCTGTTAGTTGGCGGTGTGAAAGATCGTCAAGGCAGGATGGGGAACCACATAGCGGGGCAGGTGTACTAAGGATGGCTGTGGAGAGCAGCAGCAGCTGTCCCTTATGAGGCCTGTTCCTGTTGGATCTGGCCCTAAGGTCTGGGTAGAGTAAGAGCTGAGGTGCAAAAGTGCCCTTGAAGTGGTGGCCCCAGGGTGCCGGAGATCACTTGGGAGTTTGAAGGAGGGCACATAGCACACACTTTTTTTCTCACTCTTCTGGGCACTCACCGGTAGTATCCCGACCTTCTAGCTAGGATTGAGAAATGTATATTATAATATATTATATTATATTTATCATAGGCGTGCGCAGCCTATTGCATTAGGATGTGCACCCTAAAGCACAAACTCACTCCGCACATGCGTGTGTGTGTTTATGTATGTATATATATATATATATATATATATATATATATATATATATATATACACATACATATACACACACTCTTGCTTGCATAGTGTAGGAGGATTGTATCCAGGGCCGGTTTTAGGCTTAGCATGGCCATGGGCAAAATCAGAAGTGGGGTCCCAAAAGTCGTAATAGTGCACTAATCAGATTAGCAAATTTTTGGTCACTTCAAATACCATAAAAAATATCTAAAAAGCAAAAAAAAAAAAAAAATGGTACAGTCTAAAATGACAGTGCTAAAAATGACCCTCATACATCCCCATATACAGAAAAATAAAAGTGCTATAGGGATCAGAATAGTACAATTTTATATTTTTGTATAGTTTCCCCACATTAGGTTGGCAGTATAAATCTCCCACATTAGGATGGAAATATATTTCCCCCACATTAGGTTGGCAGTATAGTTCCCCCACATTAGGTGCAGTATAGTTCCCCCACATTAGGTTAGTAGTACAGTTTCCCCACATTAGGTTGGCAGTATAGTTCCCCCACATTAGGTTGGCAGTATAGTTCCCCCACATTAGGTGCAGTATAGTTCCCCCACATTAGGTTAGTAGTACAGTTCCCCCACATTAGGTTGGCAATATAGTTCCCCCACATTAGGTTAGTAGTACAGTTCCTCCACATTAGGTGCAGCACAGTTCCCCCACATTAGGTGCAATATAGTACCCCCACATTAGGTGCAGTACAGTTCCCCCACATTAGGTGCAATATAGTACCCCCACATTAGGTGAAGTACAGTTCCCCCACATTAGGTGCAGTATAGTTCCCCCACATTAGGTGCAGTATAGTTATAATTGTAGGGAGGAGGACAAGTCTAGAATTTACCACGAGGCTTACGGGACTAATTCTACCCCTGATCTTATATTTGCCAAGGGGTTCAATGGGCGGAGCCAAAGGGTTGTCAAAATTAGGTTTTACCTAGAGTGTCAAAAATCCATGCACCAGCCCTGACTAGACCTCCCACTTGTGTGTATGTTTGCTGATGTTTATAGGGATGCATTTGATGTGGATTTGAAAAAAATTGTAAGTTGAATGGTAAAACTCATGTTTTTCTTTACTTGGCAAACAGAAGAACGCTTTTACTATAAGATGGTGGCACAGAGGGGGGAATATTCCAAATTGAATTTTTTTTTGCACCAGATTGGTTGAAAAAGTGATGCGGCAGCCAGCAATCTTGGAGCAGCATGCACGTTGTAGTTTTGGGTCTGCAGCTGACCCAAAACTAGAACTCCCAGCATGTTGCACCATAATCTAAATTGTACTCCTATATAGTGAAAGATGTGTGGAGTTGTAGTTTTGATCATCATAGATTGTATCAGGGCATGCTGGGAATTGTAGTTGGTAACTGCACCTCCCAGCATTGCATTCCTTCAAGGAATGCAATGCTGGGATTTGCAGTTACCAACTACAATTCCCAGCATGCCCTGATACAATATATGGTGACCAAAACTACAACTCCCATTATGTTGCACTATACTATAGTATAGGTTATATGGTGCTACATGCTGGGGGGAGCTGTAGTTTTGGGTCAGCTGCAGAGATATAGGCTGGAATCTGGATCACGGAAATTTCTTGATACAGATTCCAGCCTATATCTCTGCAGCTGAACCGAAACTACAGCTCCCCCCAGCATGTAGCACCATATAACCTATACTATAATGCAACATAATGGGAGTTGTAGTTTTGGGTCAGCTGCAAAACCATAAGCTGTATCAGGGCATGCTGGGCATTACAGATAGTAACTGCAACTCCCAGCATGCCCTGATACAATCTTGGTCTGCTCTGCAGCTTTCCCAAAATTAATGCATTGCTTCCCCAGGACTCAGGAGTATAGTGCAACATAATGGGAGTTGTAGTTTTGGGTCAGCTGCAAAAGCATAGACTGTATCAGGCTGATTCAGCCTATGGTTTTGCCGCTGACCCAAAACTAATTTTGGGACAGCTGCAGAGCAGACCGAGATTGTATCAGGGCATGCTGGGAGTTGCAGTTAATACTAACTGTAATGCCTAGCATACCTTGATACTATCAGGGCATGCTGGGCGTTACAGTAGTAACTGCAACTCCCAGCATGCCCTGACCACACCACACATGCCCAGGCTCACAGCTCAAGACTACATCCCCATCATGTATGATTGTGACTGTCTATTATATGTAGCCTACATATAATAGACAATCACACATGATGGGGATGTAGTCCTGAGCTGTGAGCCTACATATAATAGACCAGTGATGGCGAACCTTTTTGAGCCCGAGTGCCCAAACCGTAACGCACGCCAAACTTTTTTCCTTCAAAGTTCCAGCACATCAATTAAATCAGAATACTGATGTGTGTGGGGTGATGTATGTTTGAGGGGTACTGTGTGTGTCTGTGGGGTGCTGTGTGTTTTTGAGGGGTGATGTGTGTGAGAGGTGATATGTGTTTGAGGGGTGCTGTGTATCTGCCTGAGGGGTGCTGTGTGTCTGAGGTGCTGAGTGTGGGGGTGATGTGTGTGTGTGTTTGGGGGGTGCTGTGTGTGTGAGGTGCTGTGTTTGAGGGGTGGTGCTGTGTGTGTGAGGTGCTGTGTCTGTGAGGTGCTGTGTGTGGGGGTGCTGTGTGTGTGAGGTGCTGTGTGTGGGGGTGCTGTGTGTGTGAGGTGCTGTGTGTGGGGGTGCTGTGTGTGTGAGGTGCTGTGTGTGTGAGGTGCTGTGTGTGTGAGGTGCTGTGTGTGGGGGTGCTGTGTGTGTGAGGTGCTGTGTGTGTGAGGTGCTGTGTGTGTGAGGTGCTGTGTGTGGGGGTGCTGTGTGTGTGAGGTGCTGTGTGTGTGAGGTGCTGTGTGTGTGAGGTGTTGTGTGTGGGGGTGCTGTGTGTGTGAGGTGCTGTGTGTGTGAGGTGCTGTGTGTGTGAGATGCTGTGTGTGCTGTTTGTGGGGGTGCTGTGTGTGTGAGGTGCTGTGTGTGTGAGGTGCTGAGTGTGGGGGGTGCTGTGTGTGTGAGGTGCTGTGTGTGTGAGGTGCTGTGTGTGGGGGTGCTGTGTGTGTGAGGTGCTGTGTGTGGGGGTGCTGTGTGTGTGAGGTGCTGTGTGTGTGAGGTGCTGTGTGTGTGAGGTGCTGTGTGTGTGAGGTGCTGTGTGTGTGAGGTGCTGTGTGTGGGGGTGCTGTGTGTGTGAAGTGCTGTGTTTAAGGGGTGGTGCTGTGTGTGTGAGGTGCTGTGTGTGAGGTGGTGCTGTGTGTGTGAGGTGCTGTGTGTGAGGTGCTGTGTGGGGGGTGCTGTGTGTGGGGGGGTGCTGTGTGTGTGAGGGTGCTGTGTGTGGGGGTGCTGTGTGTGTGAGGTGCTGTGTGTGTGAGGGTGCTGTGTGTGGGGGTGCTGTGTGTGGGGGTGCTGTGTGTGTGAGGTGCTGTGTGTGAGAGGTGGTGCTGTGTGTGTGTGAGGTGCTGTGTGTGAGAGGTGATGTGTGTTTGAGGGGTGCTGTGTGTGGGTGTTTGAGGGGTGCTGTGTGTGGGGGTGCTGTGTGTGTGTGAGGTGCTGTGTGTGGGGGTGCTGTGTGTGTGGGGGTGCTGTGTGTGTGAGGTGCTGTGTGTGAGGTGCTGTGTGTGGGGGTGCTGTGTGTGTGGGGGTGCTGTGTGTGTGGGGGTGCTGTGTGTGTGAGGTGCTGTGTGTGTGAGGTGCTGTGTGTGGGGGTGCTGTGTGTGAGGTGCTGTGTGGGTGGGGTTGGTGTGTGTGTGGGGGGGTGCTGTGTGTGTGTGGGGGTGCTGTGTGTGTGAGGTGCTGTGTGTGGGGGTGCTGTGTGGGGGGGGTGCTGTGTGTGTGAGGTGCTGTGTGTGGGGGTGCTGTGTGTGGGGGTGCTGTGTTGGGGGGTGCTGTGTGTGTGGGGGTGCTGTGTGTGTGAGGTGCTGTGTGTGTGAGGTGCTGTGTTTGAGTGGTGGTGCTGTGTGTGTGAGGTGCTGTGTGTGTGAGGTGCTGTGTGTGTGAGGTGCTGTGTGTGTGAGGTGCTGTGTGTGTGAGGTGCTGTGTGTGTGAGGTGCTGTGTGTGGGGGTGCTGTGTGTGTGAGGTGCTGTGTGTGTGAGGTGCTGAGTGTGGGGGGTGCTGTGTGTGTGAGGTGCTGTGTGTGTGAGGTGCTGTGTGGGGGGGTGCTGTGTGTGTGAGGGGGTGCTGTGTGTGTGAGGTGCTGTTTGTGGGGGTGCTGTGTGTGTGAGGTGCTGTGTGTGTGAGGTGCTGTGTGTGTGAGGTGCTGTGTGTGTGTGAGGTGCTGTGTGTGGGGGTGCTGTGTGTGTGAGGTGCTGTGTGTGTGAGGTGCTGAGTGTGGGGGGTGCTGTGTGTGTGAGGTGCTGTGTGTGTGAGGTGCTGTGTGTGGGGGTGCTGTGTGTGTGAGGTGCTGTGTGTGGGGGTGCTGTGTGTGTGAGGTGCTGTGTGTGTGAGGTGCTGTGTGTGTGAGGTGCTGTGTGTGTGAGGTGCTGTGTGTGGGGGTGCTGTGTGTGTGAAGTGCTGTGTTTGAGGGGTGGTGCTGTGTGTGTGAGGTGCTGTGTGTGTGAGGTGGTGCTGTGTGTGTGAGGTGCTGTGTGTGAGGTGCTGTGTGGGGGGTGCTGTGTGTGTGGGGGTGCTGTGTGTGTGAGGGTGCTGTGTGTGGGGGTGCTGTGTGTGTGAGGTGCTGTGTGTGTGAGGTGCTGTGTGGGGGGGTGCTGTGTGTGTGAGGTGCTGTGTGGGGGGGTGCTGTGTGTGTGAGGGTACTGTGTGTGGGGGTGCTGTGTGTGTGAGGTGCTGTGTGTGTGAGGGTGCTGTGTGTGGGGGTGCTGTGTGTGGGGGTGCTGTGTGTGTGAGGTGCTGTGTGTGAGAGGTGGTGCTGTGTGTGTGAGGTGCTGTGTGTGAGAGGTGATGTGTGTTTGAGGGGTGCTGTGTGTGGGTGTTTGAGGGGTGCTGTGTGTGGGGGTGCTGTGTGTGTGTGAGGTGCTGTGTGTGGGGGTGCTGTGTGTGTGGGGGTGCTGTGTGTGTGAGGTGCTGTGTGTGAGGTGCTGTGTGTGGGGGTGCTGTGTGTGTGGGGGTGCTGTGTGTGTGGGGGTGCTGTGTGTGTGAGGTGCTGTGTGTGTGAGGTGCTGTGTGTGGGGGTGCTGTGTGTGAGGTGCTGTGTGGGTGGGGTTGGTGTGTGTGTGGGGGGGTGCTGTGTGTGTGTGGGGGTGCTGTGTGTGTGAGGTGCTGTGTGTGGGGGTGCTGTGTGGGGGGGTGCTGTGTGTGTGAGGTGCTGTGTGTGGGGGTGCTGTGTGTGGGGGTGCTGTGTTGGGGGGTGCTGTGTGTGTGGGGGTGCTGTGTGTGTGAGGTGCTGTGTGTGTGAGGTGCTGTGTTTGAGGGGTGGTGCTGTGTGTGTGAGGTGCTGTGTGTGTGAGGTGCTGTGTGTGGGGGTGCTGTGTGTGAGGTGCTGTGTGGGTGGGGTTGGTGTGTGTGTGGGGGGGTGCTGTGTGTGTGGGGGGGGTGCTGTGTGTGTGAGGTGCTGTGTGTGGGGGTGCTGTGTGGGGGGGTGCTGTGTGTGTGGGGGTGCTGTGTGTGTGAGGTGCTGTGTGTGGGGGTGCTGTGTGTGTGGGGGTGCTGTGTTGGGGGGTGCTGTGTGTGGGGGGGTGCTGTGTGTGTGAGGTGCTGTGTGTGTGAGGTGCTGTGTTTGAGGGGTGGTGCTGTGTGTGTGAGGTGCTGTGTGTGTGAGGTGCTCTGTGTGGGGGCGCTGTGTGTGAGGTGCTGTGTGGGTGGGGTTGGTGTGTGTGTGGGGGGGTGCTGTGTGTGTGTGGGGGGGTGCTGTGTGTGTGAGGTGCTGTGTGTGGGGGTACTGTGTGGGGGGGTGCTGTGTGTGGGGGTGCTGTGTGTGAGGTGCTGTGTGTGTGGGGGGGGTGCTGTGTGTGTGGTATGTGCTGTGTGTGGGGGTGCTGTGTGGGGGGGGGGTGCTGTGTGTGGGGGTGCTGTGTGTGAGGTGCTGTGTGTGTGGGGTTGGTGTGTGTGTGGGGGGTGCTGTGTGTGTGTATGAGGGGTGCTGTGTGTTTGAGGGGTGCTATGGGTGCTGTGTGGGGGATTGGGCACATAATACATACATAATATAAAATACATACATAATACATAAAAAAAATTAAAAAAAATGTTATTTCAGCTCCCGGGTCGGTGCTGTAGTAGTTTTTAGTATTTTTGCTGGTAGAAGAGCACGGACTGCAGAGAGTGGGCCGTGTCCCGTGTATCAGAACAAAGGAAAAAAGAAAGTTGCCTCTTTCAAGGTGCTTGTAGTATTAAAACATCAAACCTTTAATCTGTGTGCATTAAAAATAGAAAAAGGTGACATCAATCATAAAAGAGAAGCGAAACGCCAACACATTTTGAGCAAAATGTAGCTCTTAATCACGGCTATATGTAGCCCAAAACGCACTGGAGTTTCACTTTTCTTTTATGATGTCACCTTTTTCTATTTTTAATGTATACAGATTAAAGATTTGATGGTTTAATACTACAAGCACCGTTATCCTTGGAAGAGCTGGAGGAAACTTTCTTTTTTCTTTTGTTCTGATTCAGAATACATATATACATACGTCATACATACATACACACATCATACATGCATAACCTACACACACATATATCTATATATATATTTATATATATATATATATATATATATATATATATATATATATATACACACACATACATACATACATAATGCATAAATACATACTATATGCATTCAAACATCATACATATATAATACATGCATACATCATACATAGATAATGCATGCATCATACATACATACATATGCACACCATACATAATACATACACAAATCCATAATATATACATATACACATCATACATAAATACATCATACATACATAACATACCGTACATACATAACATATATATATGGTATGTATGTACTGTATGTTCTGTATGTATGATGTGTGTATGTATGATGTATTTATGGATGTATTTATGTATGATGTGTATGTATATATAATGGATTTGTGTATGTATTATGTATGGTGTGCATATGTATGTATTATGTATGTATTATATATGTATGATGTTTGTATTTATGCATTATGTGTATATATATATATATATATATATATATATATATATATATTATACATACATAATGCATAACTACAAACATCATACATATATAATACATACATACATAATATACACATGCACACATCATACATAATACAGCATACATCCATAATACATCCATAATACACACCATACATACATAATACACACCATACATACATATTACACACATCATACATACATACATACATACATATAATACACTCCATACATATTACACACACCATACATACATACATAATACACACCATACATATATATTACACACATCATACATACATAATACACACCATACATACATATAATACACACCATACATACATATTAAACACATCATACATACATAATACACACCATACATACATATTACACATTATACATACATACTACACACCATACATAATACACACCATACATACATACATAATACACACCATACATACATATTACACACATCATACATGCATAATACACACCATGCATACATAATACACACCATACATACATACTACACACCATACATAATACACACCATACATACATACATAATACACACCATACATACATAATACACACCATACATACATAATACACACCATACATAATACACACCATACATGCATAATACACACCATACATACATAATACACACCATACACACCATACATACATAATACACACCATGCATACATATTACACACATCATACATACATAATACACACCATACATACATAATACACACCATACATACATATAATACACACCATACATACATATTACACACACCATGCATACATATTACACACATCATACATACATAATACACACCATACATAATACACACCATACATACATACTACACACCATACATAATACACACCATACATACATACTACACACCATACATAATACACACCATACATACATACTACACACCATACATAATACACACCATACATAATACACACCATACATACATACTACACACCATACATACATACTACACACCATACATAATACACACCATACATAATACACACCATACATACATACTACACACCATACATAATACACACCATACATAAATACATAATACACACCATACATACATAATACACACCATACATACATACTACACACCATACATACATAAATAATACACACCATACATACATAATACACACCATACATACATAATACACACCATACATAATAAACACCATACATACATAATACACACCATACATACATATTACACACATCATACATCCCACCCCCCTCCTGTCCTCAGTCTGTGCACTTTTCTCACCTGCGGCAGCCATGTTGGGGTCAGAGGCCGGGCACGTCCAATCCCATCTGCTGCACAATTTGCACCATCGCCCACTTCTTCCTCATGCCGAGGAATGGACACTCGGTGCCAGGAGTTGCAGCCAGGAGTATCCCAGTAGGTGGAGGTAGACGTGCGCAGCTGCGGGGCAGCCCCTGCACCTGCAGATAGTGCAGCAGTGTGCGCGGCCGGGGAAGGGGGAGGAGCGGCCCAGGGGAAGGGGAAACGAGTGGCCCAGAGGAAGGGGGGATAGAGCGGCTGGAGGAAGGGGGGATAGAGCGGCCAGAGGACGGGGGATAGAGCGGCCGGAGCCGCAAATTTAAAAAAAATGCATTTTTAAACATCCGGTGTGCCCTGAAAATCTTTCAGGGTACACCGGATGTTTAAAATGCATTTTTTTTTTAATTTGCGGCTCCGGCCGCTCTATCCCCCATCCTCCGGCTGGTGATGTCGGGGATGTTCGGTGGGGCTGGGGTTTAGTAGTGAGGAAAAAAAAAGTCCTGCAGCAGCGGGCCGCGGCCGCGGTGATTAGGGTGTGCCTGTGCACACCCGGCACACCCCGTGCGCACGCCTATGATATTTATATTAAATTATAGAACAGGTCTGAACACACTGCACACATCCACCATCCACTTATTTGGTTTTTATGTCATTGTGTCCACATTTTGTGTTCTATTTGTACACTAGGATTAGTCAGGGCGGGCATCCCTTCTGCCGGTCTAGGGGAGGTGTGTGTGTGGCCATCAGTTTTCTCACCTCCCTGCTATGCCTTGGGAACTCTTGCTTTGGCAAGGGTGCCAAGCTGGTTTTATTGGCTCCTCGGTGACAACTTGATTTTTGCCCAGTTGTTTGCCAGGAGTCCTTTTGGTCCTTGAGTAGCTATGGCAAAAGGATACATTGTAACTGGAGCCTTGCAGGTACCTTTTGGCCCAGAGGTGAAGGGTTTGGTTTATTGGGGGGGGGGCTCTCTCTTTTTGGAGAAGGGTTTGCGATGGACCACATCCTTGTGCAGGTTTTTTTGTGTGAACACTTGCACTTTTTATTTGCACTTGGGGGAATTGAGAGCATGTAACTTGGTCATGAAAATCAGTGCATTGGGCACTTCTCCTCCAGAGACAGAGAATGTTCCAGCCTGGTTAACTGATGAGAAAGTAGTGTTATTACTTCTCTAGTTACTTAATGACTAATAGGCTTTTTACTGCTATTTTCCCAAATTAAGGGAAAAATTGCACAATTTTACAGAGATTTCCATAATGGCACAATCACACTAACATTGCACTATTTGTACCGCTTTTTTTGGAAAATAGCGGTAAAATTGCGACAGTAGCACCAATTCAACCCCACGGAGGAACACAGCTTCGGTTTAGTAAACATTTCTTTTAAGGATTATTGGGTGAGATGCAATTTTAAAAAAAAATCATTAATTTACTTTATTGATTGATTGATTCATTCATTCATTCATTTGACACTGGGCTTTTAAGTGTGTCAAATCTTATCTTTTGAAAATCACACAGTCTTGTCCTCCACAAACTTTAGGACAATTCTCCAAGTGCTCCTTTAATCCATATGTGTTGATCCTTAGTTTTCACCAACAAGCATGTCCATTAGGGGGCAACTTAACCTTGTATACAGTATATCAAACACTGTTGGCAAGAATTCACAGTGAGAAGGAGGAGACGAGTTGGAAGCATGGGGAGGTCGTCGCAAGGAGCTAGTGGCACAGTCAGACAACATGCATCGGCACCCGGGGTCAGCCAGACGGGACGCCAATCAACGTATGCTGTTGCCACCACCAGAATGCCGTCATCGCAGAGCTCAGCAGTGTGGCATTTTTTTGTGTGTCTGCCTGTGCCAACAGCGAGGCCATTTGCAACCTGTGCCAGAAGAAACTGAGTTGTGGGAAGTCCAACACCCACCTAGGCAAAACTGCTTTGTGAAGGCACATGATGTGACATCACAAACGCCTATGGGATCAACACGTCAGTACAAGCAGCACACAAAGTCAAAGCCGCCATCCTCCTCCTGGTCCAGCATCTTCAGCCAGGTCAACCACTGCTGCCCTCCTTGCCCCCTCTCAACCATCCGCCTCTCCGTCTCTCGCCTTGAGCAGTTCCTGCTCATCTGCCCACAGTCAGGTGTCTGTCAAGGAGATGTTTGACAATTTCTCAAAGTCACCCCCTAGCCCGGCGTCTGACAGCTGGCTTGTTGGAACTGCTAGCCCGTCACTTTTACCATACAAGCTGGTCGAGTCTGAGGCCTTTAAAAAATTTGTAGCCATTGGGACACAGCAGTGGAAGGTACCCGGCCGAAATTTTTTTGCACAAAAGGCAATCCCCAACCTTTCCTCCATTGTGCAAAAGGAAATTATGGCATGTCTGGCACACAGTGTAGGGGCAAGGGTCCATCTGACCACTGATAAATGGTCTGCAAAGCATGGTCAGGGCATGTATATCACCTACACTGCGCATTGGGTAAACCTGGTGACGGCTGCCAAGCATGGAATGTGTGGCTCTGCAGAGGAGTTGGTGACAACGCCACGACTTGCAGGCAGGCCTGCTGCCACCTCCTCTACTCCTCCTACTCCATCCTCTTCCATAACATCCTCGGCCGAGTCCTCTTCCACTGCTGCGTCTTGCTCCACATCACCGGCACCCCCCCCAGCTCCCCAGGTGCTATTCCACATCGCGTATACGGCAGTGTCACGCCATCTTGGGGTTGACTTGCCTCGAAGCGTAGAGTCACACCGCACCAGCGCTCCTGTCGGCCCTGAACGCACAGGTTGACCAGTGGCTGACTCCACACCAACTGGAGATCGGCAAGGTGGTTTGTGACAACGGAATAAATTTGTTGGCGGCATTGAGGTTGGGCAAGTTGACACATGTGCCGTGCATGGCACATGTGTGTAATCTGATTATACAACGCTTTGTGCTCAAGTACCCAGGCTTACAGGATGTCCTGAAGCAGTCCAGGAAGGTGTGTGGCCATTTCAGGCATTCCTACATGGCCATGGCGCACTTGTCAGATATCCAGCTGCGAAACAACATGCCAGTGAGGCGCTTGATTTGCGACAGCCCGACACGTTGGAATTCAACACTCCTAATGTTCGACCGCCTGCTCCAACAAGAAAAAGCCATCAACGAATATTTGTATGACCGGGGTGCTAGGACATCATCTGCGGAGCTGGGAATTTTTTTGCCACATTACTGGAGGCTCATGCGCAATGCCTCTAGCGCTCATGCATCCTTTTGAGGAGGTGACAAACCTGGTCAGTCGCACCGAAGGCACCATCAGCGAAATCATACCATTTGTTTTGGAGCGTGCCCTGCGAAGAGTGCTGGATCAGGCAGTAGATGAGCGTGAAGAGTAAGAGTTGTGGACACCATCACCACCAGAAACAGCTTTATCGGCATCGCTTGCTGGACCCGCGGCAACGCTGGAAGAGGATTGTGAGGAAGAGGAGTCAGAGGAGGATTGTGGCTTTGAAGAGGAAGACCAACCACAGCAGGCATCCCAGGGTGCTCCTTATCACCTATCTGGTTCCCGTGGTGTTGTACGTGGCTGGGGGGAAGAAGATTATACCTTCCCTGACATCACTGTGGAGGAGGGACGGGACATAAGTAGCTTGGGGTCTTTCATGCTGTCGTGCCTGTTGAGGGACCCTCGTATAAAAAGGATGAAGGAGAACGACCTGTACTTGGTGTCCACGCTACTAGACCCCTGGTATAAACATAAAGTGCCTGACATGTTACCGCATTACAGCAAGGAGGAAAGGATTCAGCAGGTCCAAAATAAATTAAGAAGTATGCTGTACACAGCGTATAAGGGTCATGTCACAGCACAACAGGAATCTAACAGGGGAAGAGGTGAAAGTAATCCTCCTCCTCCTCCCACGAACACGCCGGCAAGGACGGGATGCTGTACAGACATGCTGTTGATGGAGGACATGCAGAGCTTTTTAAGTCCTACGCATCGCCACAGCCCTTCGGGGTCCACCATCAGAGAACAACTTGACCGACAGACAGGTAGCAGACTACTTGGCCTTAACCGCAGATATCGACACTCTGAGGAGCGATAAACCCCTTGACTACTGGGTGTGCCGGCTTGACCTGTGGCCTGAGCTATTCCAATTTGCGCTAGAACTTCTGGCCTGTCCTGCTTCAAGTGTCCTGTCAGAAAGGACCTTCAGTGCAGCAGGAGGTATTGTCACTGAGAAGAGGAGTCGCCTTGGTCAAAAAAGTCTGGATTACCGCACCTTTCTTAAGATGAATGAGGGATGGATCTCGAAGGGACTGACGCTGGGCGATACATTTGACTGAACAAGGCCTGATCAGATGAGCTGCCTTGGGCTAAAAATGGTCCACACGCTGCTGTATTTGAACTCTGAATGCCGGATGACTTGCGTGACTTATCCGCCACCAACTAGGGTTAAAGCTGTAATGTTTTAGGGCACTTTCTGCCTGGCGAAACAAACAGAAATCTTTCTGGCCGCTGCTACAGCAGCGGCTGCGACAATACCAAATTTTCCAGCCAGGTGTACATGCATAATTTTTTGGGACTCTGCTGCTGCACTTGTTATGGTCCTGCAATTTTTCTGGCCGCTGCTACAGAAGCGTCTGCAACAATACCAAATTTTTCAGGCATGTGTACATGCCTAATTTTTCTGGTACTCTCTGCTGACATCTCTGTCCATTTTAGCAACCGTAGATATTAGATGTATGCTAAGGATAGCATGGTGGCTCAGAAGTTAGCACTGCTGCCTTGCAGCACTGGGGCCTTGGGTTCAAATCCCACTATGTGCTGCCTAACATGGGGGAATCTTATGTGCTGCCTAAAGGGGAGCTCTAACTATGGGATGGCTAAAGCACATTATTCCAAAGAATTTAGCAATGTCAGGTGAGTTTTGCCCTTTATGGATTAAAACCAGACTCTGCATCAACTATGTAATTTTCCATGGGAGATTTGCCATGGATCCTACTCTGGCACGCCACAGTCCAGGTGTTAGTCCCCTTGAAACAACTTTTAAATCACTATTGTGGCCAGAAAGAGTCCCTGTGGGTTTTAAAATTCGCCTGCCCATTGAAGTCAATGGCTGTTCGCCGGTTCGCGAACTTTTGCAGAAGTTCACGGTTCGCGAACCAAAATTTTATGTTCTCGACATCACTACTGGCCAGTAATGTGCCATCAGAGCGGGTGTTTAGTGCAGCGGGGGCCATAGTCACCCCAAGGAGAACTCGTCTGTCCACCAAAAATATGGTGAGACTGATCTTGTGAAGATGAATCAGGCATGGATCAGGCAGGATTTCGACCCACCAATGTCTGATACATCAGAGTAGATTGACCATGGTGCCTCACCAATACTTCACAGATATGGATAGTGCAAAACATATTTAAGGCGCTGTTCCCCAGTTACAGACATTACTCCGCAAAAGACCACAAGTAAGTATTGAGGATATGCATTAGCTAAAACCTAACTTTTCTTAGGGTAAAATATATGTACTCAAAATTATTTTTAAATCAAACAAAAGGAAAGGTGTGCAAAAAGCACCAAGTATTGATGTGATGCAAAGACCTCTAAAAGGTGGAAGGGAACAACTTATGGTCCATTGTAACAGGTGGGGGTAAAAACTTCCACTGTAAGGTCCTACTCTCGCATTATTAATTCCCTTCTGTGCAAGTGTTACTCGACCTAAAAAGGGCGGCCCCACACAGGAACCTCTCCCTATTTCCCCCTACAAACACTTCCATTTCCCAGGCTTTTTAGGTGGAAATAGAGAGAGTTTCCTGTGTGGGGCCGCTCTTTTTAGGGTGAGTAACACTTGCCAAGAAGGGAAATAGTAGAGCGAGAGTAGGGCCTTACAGGGGAAGTTTTTACCTCCACCTGCTACAGTGGACCATACATTGTTCCCTTCCACTTTTTCGAGGAAAGTGTTACTCGTCTTAAAAATATGTTCTCCTCATGCTGTTGCCACCTCCACGCTATGTAATTCAGCCACTATATGTTCTCCTCATGCTGCCGCAAACTCCAGGCTGTTTCATTTAACCACTGTATGTTCTCATCATGCTGCCACCACGTCCATGCTGTGTCATTCAGCCACTATATGGTCTCCTCATGCTGCCGCCACCTCCATGCTGTGTCATTCAATCACTATATGTTCTCCACATGCTGCTGCAAACTCCAGGCTGTGTCATTCAGCCACTATATGGTCTCCACATGCTTCCATCAACTACAGGCTGTGTCATTAAGCCACTATATGGTCTCCTCATGCTGCCTACACCTCCACAATGTGTCATTCAGCCACTGTTACGCCGAGCGCTCCGGGTCCCCGCTCCTCCCCGGAGCGCTCGCAGCGTCCTCGCATTTGCAGCGCCCCAGTCAGACCTGCTGACCGGGTGCGCTGCAATATCCCTCTCAGCCGGGATGCGATTCGCGATGCGGGAGGCGCCCGCTCACGATGCGCATCCCGGCTCCCGTACCTGACTCGTTCCCCGTCTGTCTTGTCCCGGCGCGCGCGGCCCCGCTCCTTAGGGCGCGCGCGCGCTGGGTCTCTGCAATTTAAAGGGCCACTGCGCCCCTGATTGGCGCAGCAGGCTTAATCAGTGTGTTCACCTGTGCACTCCCTACTTATACCTCACTTCCCCTGCACTCCCTCGCCGGATCTTGTTGCCATTGTGCCAGTGAAAGCGTTTCCTTGTGTGTTCCTAGCCTGTGTTCCAGACCTCCTGCCGTTGCCCCTGACTACGATCCTTGCTGCCTGCCCTGACCTTCTGCTACGTCCGACCTTGCTCTTGTCTACTCCCTTGTACCGCGCCTATCTTCAGCAGTCAGAGAGGTTGAGCCGTTGCTGGTGGATACGACCTGGTTGCTACCGCCGCTGCAAGACCATCCCGCTTTGCGGCGGGCTCTGGTGAATACCAGTAGCAACTTAGAACCGGTCCACCAACACGGTCCACGCCAATCCCTCTCTGGCACAGAGGATCCACCTCCAGCCAGCCGAATCGTGACAGTAGATCCGGCCATGGATCCCGCTGAAGTCCCACTGCCAGTTGTCGCCGACCTCACCACGGTGGTCGCCCAGCAGTCGCAACAGATAGCGCAACAAGGCCACCAGCTGTCTCAACTGACCGTGATGCTACAGCAGCTATTACCTCAGCTCCAGCAACCATCTCCTCCGCCAGCTCCTGCACCTCCTCCGCAGCGAGTGGCCGCTTCCGGCCTACGATTATCCTTGCCGGATAAATTTGATGGGGACTCTAAGTTTTGCCGTGGTTTTCTTTCGCAATGTTCCCTGCACTTGGAGATGATGTCGAACCAGTTTCCTACTGAAAGGTCTAAGGTGGCTTTCGTAGTCAGCCTTCTGTCTGGGAAAGCTCTGTCATGGGCCACACCGCTCTGGGACCGCAATGACCCTGTCACTGCCTCTGTACACTCCTTCTTCACGGAGATCCGAAGTGTCTTTGAGGAACCTGCCCGAGCCTCTTCTGCTGAGACTGCCCTGCTGAACCTGGTCCAGGGTAATTCTTCTGTTGGCGAGTACGCCATCCAATTCCGTACTCTTGCCTCCGAATTATCCTGGAATAATGAGGCCCTCTGCGCGACCTTTAAAAAAGGCCTATCCAGCAACATTAAAGATGTGCTGGCCGCACGAGAAATTCCTGCTAACCTGCATGAACTTATTCATCTTGCCACCCGCATTGACATGCGTTTTTCCGAAAGGCGTCAGGAGCTCCGCCAGGATATGGACTTTGTTCGCACAAGGCGGTTTCTCTCCTCGGCTCCTCTCTCCTCTGGTCCTCTGCAATCCGTTCCTGTGCCTCCCGCCGTGGAGGCTATGCAAGTTGACCGGTCTCGCTTGACACCTCAAGAGAGGACACGACGTCGCATGGAGAATCTATGCCTGTACTGTGCCGGTACCGAACACTTCTTGAAAGATTGTCCTATCCGTCCTCCCCGCCTGGAAAGACGTATGCTGACTCCGCACAAAGGTGAGACAGTTCTTGATGTCAACTCTGCTTCTCCACGCCTTACTGTGCCTGTGCGGATATCTTCCTCTACCTTCTCCTTCTCTGCTATGGCCTTCTTGGATTCCGGATCTGCAGGAAATTTTATTTTGGCCTCTCTCATCAACAGGTTCAACATTCCGGTGACCAGTCTCGCCAGACCCCTCTACATCAATTCTGTTAACAACGAAAGATTGGACTGTACCGTTCGTTACCGCACGGAACCTCTCCTAATGTGCATCGGACCTCATCACGAAAAAATTGAATTTTTGGTCCTCTCCAACTGCACTTCTGAAATTCTTCTTGGATTACCGTGGCTTCAACGCCATTCCCCAACCCTTGATTGGTCCACAGGAGAAATCAAGAACTGGGGTACTTCTTGTCACAAGGACTGTCTTAAACCGGTTCCCAGTACTCCTTGCCGTGACCCTGTGGTTCCCCCTCTATCCGGTCTTCCTAAGGCTTATATGGACTATGCTGACGTTTTTTGCAAAAAGCAAGCTGAGACTTTACCTCCTCACAGGCCTTATGACTGTCCTATTGACCTCCTCCCAGGTACTACTCCACCCCGGGGCAGAATCTATCCTCTGTCTGCTCCAGAGACTCTTGCCATGTTGGAGTACATCCAGGAGAATTTAAAAAAGGGGTTTATCCGCAAGTCCTCCTCCCCTGCCGGAGCTGGATTTTTTTTTGTGTCCAAAAAAGATGGCTCCCTACGTCCTTGCATTGATTACCGCGGACTTAATAAAATCACGGTAAAAAACCGCTACCCCTTACCTCTTATCTCGGAACTCTTTGATCGCTTACAAGGTGCCCACATCTTTACCAAACTGGACTTAAGAGGTGCTTATAATCTCATCCGCATCAGGGAGGGGGACGAATGGAAGACTGCATTTAACACCAGAGATGGACACTTTGAGTATCTGGTCATGCCCTTTGGCCTTTGCAACGCCCCTGCCGTCTTCCAAGACTTTGTTAATGACATTTTTCGTGATCTCCTATATTCCTGTGTTGTGGTTTATCTGGACGATATTCTGATTTTTTCTGCCAACTTAGAAGAACACCGCCAGCATGTCCGCATGGTTCTTCAGAGACTTCGGGACAATCAACTTTATGCCAAAATGGAGAAATGTCTCTTTGAATGTCAATCTCTTCCTTTCCTAGGATACTTGGTCTCTGGCCAGGGACTACAAATGGACCCAGATAAACTCTCTGCCGTCTTAGATTGGCCATGCCCCTCCGGACTCCGTGCTATCCAACGTTTTTTGGGGTTCGCCAATTATTACAGACAGTTTATTCCACACTTTTCCACTATTGTGGCTCCTATCGTGGCTTTAACCAAGAAAAATGCCAATCCAAAGTCCTGGTCTCCCCAAGCGGAAGACGCATTTAAACATCTCAAGTCTGCCTTTTCTTCTGCTCCCGTGCTCTCCAGACCTGACCCAGCTAAACCCTTCCTATTGGAGGTAGATGCCTCCTCAGTGGGAGCTGGAGCTGTCCTTCTACAAAAAAATTCTTCCCGGCATGCTGTGACTTGTGGTTTTTTTTCTAGGACCTTCTCCCCGGCGGAGAGAAATTACTCCATCGGGGATCGAGAACTACTGGCCATTAAATTGGTGCTTGAGTAAAGGAGGCACCTGCTGGAGGGATCAAAATTTCCAGTTATCATATACACTGATCACAAGAATCTCTCCTATCTCCAGTCTGCCCAACGACTGAACCCTCGCCAGGCCAGGTGGTCGTTATTCTTTGCCCGTTTTGACTTTGAAATTCATTTTCGCCCTGCTGACTAGTGTTGAGCGGCATAGGCCATATTCGAATTCGCGAATATTCGCGAATATATGGACGAATATTCGGCATATATTCGCGAATATTCGCATATTCGTTATATTCTCGTTTTATTTTCGCATATGCGAAATTTCGCGTATGCGAAAATTAACATATGTAAAAATTAACATGCAGGAAATTCGCATACTCAAAAATTCGCATATGTGAAAAGTAGCATGCACTAATTTTCGCATATGCGAATGTTTGCGCGCCAGTCTCACACAGTAGTATTAGAGCCTTCTTTACATCACACAAGCTGGAAGCAGAGAGGGGTGATCACTGTGATGTGTACTGTGAAGAAAAAAAAAAATAAATGAAAATTCGTAATTACGAATATATAGCGCTATATTCGCGAAATTCGCGAATTCGCGAATATGCGATATTCGCGAATAATATTCGAATTGCGAATATTCGCGAGCAACACTACTGCTGACAAGAACATTAGGGCCGATGCCCTCTCTCGTTCTTCTGATGCCTCTGAAGTAGAGGTCTCTCCGCAACACATCATTCCTCCTGACTGTCTGATCTCCACTTCTCCAGCCTCCATCAGGCAAACTCCTCCAGGGAAGACCTTCATTTCTCCACGCCAGCGTCTCGGGATTCTCAAATGGGGACACTCCTCCCACCTCGCAGGCCATGCGGGCATCAAAAAATCCTTGCAACTCATCTCTCGTTTTTATTGGTGGCCGACTCTGGAGACTGATGTTGTTGATTTTGTGCGGGCCTGTACTGTCTGTGCCCGGGATAAGACTCCTCGCCAGAAGCCTGCTGGCCTCCTTCATCCTCTGCCTGTCCCCGAACAGCCTTGGTCACAGATTGGTATGGACTTTATTACGGACTTACCCTCATCCCGTGGCAACACAGTTGTTTGGGTGGTCGTTGATCGATTTTCCAAGATGGCACATTTTATTCCTCTTCCTGGTCTTCCTTCAGCGCCTCAGTTGGCAAAGCAATTTTTTGTACACATTTTTCGCCTTCACGGTTTGCCCACGCATATCGTCTCGGATAGAGGCGTCCAATTCGTGTCTAAATTCTGGAGGGCCCTGTGTAAACAGCTCAAGATCAAATAAACTTCTCTTCTTCTTATCATCCCCAATCCAATGGGCAAGTAGAAAGAATTAATCAGGTCCTGGGTGTCTATTTACGGCATTTTGTTTCCTCCCGCCAGGATGACTGGGCAGATCTTCTACCATGGGCCGAATTCTCATACAACTTCAGAGTCTCCGAATCTTCTGCTAAATCCCCATTTTTCGTGGTGTACGGCCGTCACCCTCTTCCCCCCCTCCCTACTCCCTTGCCCTCTGGTTTGCCCGCTGTGGATGAAGTGACTCGTGATCTTTCCACCATATGGAAAGAGACCCAAAATTCTCTTTTACAGGCTTCATCCCGGATGAAAAGATTTGCCGATAAGAAAAGAAGAACTCCCCCCATTTTTGCTCCCGGAGACAAGGTATGGCTCTCCGCTAAATATGTCCGCTTTCGGGTCCCCAGTTACAAACTGGGACCATGCTATCTTTGCCCTTTCAAAGTCTTGTGCCAGATTAACCCTGTCTCTTACAAACTCCTTCTTCCTCCTTCTCTTCGTATTCCCAATGCCTTCCATGTCTCTCTCCTTAAACCACTCGTCATTAACCGCTTCTCTCCCAAACTTGTTTCCCCCACTCCTGTTTCCGGTTCTTCTGACGTCTTCTCCGTGAAGGAGATTCTGGCCTCCAAGACTGTCAGAAAGAAAAATTTTTTTTTGGTGGATTGGGAAGGCTGTGGCCCAGAAGAAAGATCCTGGGAACCTGAGGACAACATTCTAGACAAAAGTCTCATCCTCAGGTTCTCAGGCTCCAAAAAGAGGGGGAGACCCAAGGGGGGGGGTACTGTTACGCCGAGCGCTCCGGGTCCCCGCTCCTCCCCGGAGCGCTCGCAGCGTCCTCGCATTTGCAGCACCCCGGTCAGACCTGCTGACCGGGTGCGCTGCAATATCCCTCTCAGCCGGGATGCGATTCGCGATGCGGGAGGCGCCCGCTCGCGATGCGCATCCCGGCTCCCGTACCTGACTCGTTCCCCGTCTGTCTTGTCCCGGCGCGCGCGGCCCCGCTCCTTAGGGCGCGCGCGCGCCGGGTCTCTGCAATTTAAAGGGCCACTGCGCCACTGATTGGCGCAGCAGGCTTAATCAGTGTGTTCACCTGTGCACTCCCTACTTATACCTCACTTCCCCTGCACTCCCTCACCGGATCTTGTTGCCATTGTGCCAGTGAAAGTGTTTCCTTGTGTGTTCCTAGACTGTGTTCCAGACCTCCTGCCGTTGCCCCTGACTACGATCCTTGCTGCCTGCCCTGACCTTCTGCTACGTCCGACCTTGCTCTTGTCTACTCCCTTGTACCGCGCCTATCTTCAGCAGTCAGAGAGGTTGAGCCGTTGCTGGTGGATACGACCTGGTTGCTACAGCTGCTGCAAGACCATCCCGCTTGGCGGCGGGCTCTGGTGAATACCAGTAGCAACTTAGAACCGGTCCACCAACACGGTCCACACCAATCCCTCTCTGGCACAGAGGATCCACCTCCAGCCAGCCGAATCGTGACAGCCACTATATGGTCTCCTCATGCTGCCGCCACCTCCATGCTGTGTCATTCAGCCACTATGTGGTCTCCTCATGCTTCCATCACCTCCAGGCTGTGTCATTCAGCCACTATATGGTCTCCTCATGCTGCCAACACCTCCTACATTGTGACATTCAGACACTATATGGTCTCCTCGTGCTGCCCAAACCTCCACGCTGTGTCATTCAGCCACTATATGGTCTCCTCCTGTTGCCGCCACCTCCACGCTGTGTCATTCAGCGACTTTATGTTCCCCTCATACTGCCGCCGACTCCAGGCTCTGTCATTCAGGCACTGTATGGTCTCCTCATGCTTCAGCCACATCCAAGCTTTGTCATTCAGTCACTATATGGTCTCCTCATGCTGCCAACACCTCCACGCGGTGTCATTTAGTCACTATATGGTCTCCTCATACATTTCACTACCCCAGCACACTCCATAAGCATGTTAGAACAAAGCAAAGTGTTCTATACCCCTATTGAGACTCTCTGTAGTCCAGAAATTAACATTTTAATATAGATTCATCGCAAATAAATTCAGATCAAGCCAAATTTTTTCAAAAAACTCTGCGAATCGGCCGAATCAAATTTTTCAAAAGTTCGCTTATCTCTAGAAGAAACCTCACTAACAGTATAAAGATTAATCCTGGGAAGAAGAGATGACAGTAAAAAAATAAAAAATAAAAAAAAAAACAAGACAGTGTGCATTACCTAGAGAAAGCATACACATCACTAAATCCTGAAGGGAATTCAATCCTACTCTGATCTGCATGTCATACTGAATAACAGTATTATTTCACTAACCCAGCACACACCCTATGCATGTTACAGCAAGGCAAAGTGTTCTACACCCCTATTGAGGCTCTCTGTAGGCCAGAAATAGCCATTTTAATAGTGATTCGCTGTAAATAAATTCAGACCGAGCCAAATGTTTTTTAGAAAGTTCAGTTGAGTAAAATTTTTCAAACATTTGCTCATCTCTAATAGGTATATAGGCATAAAAATTTGATTTACATGGTCAGGATTAGGTACTGAGTAACACATGTTTTTTTTTTTTTTTTTTTTGTTTTTTTTTGTGGGATCTGAAAGCTACGCTTTAAAGGGGTACTACCGTGGCAAACTTTAGTTTTTTAAATCAACTGGTGCCAGAAAGTTAAACAGATTTGTAACTTACTTCTATTTAAAAATCTTAATCCTTCCAGTACTTTTTAGGGGCTATATACTACAGAGGAAATGCTTATCTTTTTATATTTCTCTGATGTCATGACCACAGTGCTCTCTACTGACCTCTGCTGTCTATTTTAAGAACAGGAGAAAATCCTCATAGCAAACATATGCTGCTCCAGACAGTACCTAAATTAGACAGCAGAGGTCAGCAGAGAGCACTGTGGTCATGACATCAGAGAAATCTAAAAAGATAAGCATTTCCTCTGTAGTATATAGCCCCTAAAAAGTACTGGAAGGATTAAGATTTTTAAATAGAAATAATTTACAAATCTGTTTCTGGCACCAGTTGATTTAAAAAACAAAAGTTTTCCACGGTAGTACCCCTTTAACCTAATTAATATGCTTATAAGGGACTACACATAGGAATACAAAGGAATATGTAAATGATAGCCTGCATGGCTTTAATAAGGATAGATTGGAGATTTTGCTGTAATGTTTTAATGGTGGTGCAGTTACGCCACTGGATGATGTGTTGCACATGCGCAGTGGAATTTGTCTCTAAGCTGCCCCATCTTGTCAGCCAGTATTAGTTACGCCATCTAATTTAGGTAAACCTGTGTAATCCTCTTTCTCATTGGTTTTTAGTTCTTTATAAAGCCTGTCTAAGCCCACTTGTGACTATCCTTCCAGACGAGCACTAATTTGAAACGTGCGTTGAAGATGTGCAGGGTATGTCTAGTATCTGCGTTCTCCTTTCTTTTTCTGCTGTATATAGACAAGTATTGATGTTCAATTGGGGCTGTGCAGACCTTCTTTAATTGTTTGGTGCCAGTTCATTTAGCCTTGCACTCCCTGGGTGAAAGTAGGTATCCCCTTCTTTTTGGTCTATTAGACAGCGGTGCTGCCGAGGAGAACGAAGCCACATCATTTCTTTATGATCTCTTTTGTACATTATCATTCTTTGTAACAAGGTAAGCTTCCTTGTGTGAACAAATACAATCCATAATTGTAACTAGGTCTGCATGGTGCACCATTTTTCACACATACCTTATTTTTCTTTGACGCACATGTAGAGTCATATATATTTTTCTACCCTGCACTTTATCATCTAGATGCTGAAGTCTACATGTTTTATTAAATAATTTTTACATGTATTTGTTGATCTAGTAAAGATTTGATATGCTTTGCAATAATTCTGTGTCTAATACACTATTAGAGGTTTATAATATAGTTTGTTCTTTTGAAGATGTGAGCAGAAGCCTGTGTGTTTGAACTTTGCTAAAGAATTTGACATTATCACTACCTCCTGGGACATTACCTACCTGTAACTTCCCTAAGCAACATCTTCTTTTCGGTCCTCTAACACAAAATACTCTGATAGTGCCCCTCCCGAGACAAGACCGTGGATCCGCCAATGGGTGGAGGGGGGTGCTGGCTACCTACTTGTCTATTTACCTGGTTACCTAAATTTATACCTGAATGCCTAACTACCTGGCTACCTAACTATGTGTGGTAGCCCTTGGGGGGGCGTTGGTAGTGGGTGTATTGTTTCAGTAAATGAGGGGTTAATGTTAACCCTATAGTTCGTGACGCCAGGCTGAGGGCTAGTATGCTGAGGTTATTCTCCGGCCTATCACCGCCCTTCCCAGTAACGATAGGTGCATGTAAGAAAATGACTGAAGATCCACAAAGTAGTTGAACTTTAACTTGAAGAACTTTACTTAGATGCTTGCGGTACATCCAATGAACAATAACAGTCTCAGGCAAACAGTCTCTATATATCTCAATGACTGACAATTGTTGCGGACCTTAAATGAAATTAAAGTCTCTGAATTTAGGGTAATTATTGCAGATCCGTCCGGATTTAGGGGATAGATAAGGTCCGGTGATCCTGCAGAGTGCTTAGAGATTGATACACTCACGATCCTGAATATATCAGCAGTTGCCGCAAGGCTCAGGCCTAACTCACTGCGATAGACAGCTGTGCAGATCCTGCTCATTTGACAGCCCGGGAACAAGAGAGATGCTTACTGCTTGGCTGCGCAGGAACAAGAAAGATGCTTACTGCTTGGCTGCGCAGGAACAAGAGCGAGAACAATGGCCGCCGCTCCCTTTTATGGGCAGGGGCGGGGTGAATCTGATTGATCTGAACATCCGTCATTCACTGTTACACAGTGTGATGGGATTGACTACGTCACAGGGACCTCCAAAGGTCCTTAAGCAGAAATACCATAGAGTTCACCTGACCACGTGTCCCGAAGGTCCTGCTACGCTATAGACAGGTAATTAACTATTTATAGACATTGATATCATATTTACATGCTTCCTAAATAAACTATTAGTGCAATAACTATCTGGATGAGAGGTGACCAGTGGTGAACTAGACAATGGGGACCCCGACATCCTAGGGACTCTGGCTAAGGGGACCCACACACGCAGGTACCGGAAAGGATACGGTACCGGGACACCACATATGAACATACGTGGCCTTCATACATGGCTGCCTAACTACCTAGCTAGCCACCTACCTGCCTACCTACCTGGCTAGTCACCTACCTACCTATCTGGCTTTCTGATCTACCTACCTAGTTACCTGGCTACCTACCTGCCTACCTGCCATTTTACTGTGAAGGACACCAAGGAAGGCATTATAACAGTTTGTGGGCTTATAGATGGGAAGATTGTGTAGAGGAGGGGAGGGCACTGGAAAAAAACATGTTTTTCCTGCAGATGGTTAATAGATTGATATGGCGGTCTTACCCGGACGGAGAAGAAAAGGAAAGAGGACACCACCGATCAGAAAAGACGTTATTGTGAGTCTCTAGATTTAACTGTAATCACTTCTATGGTGTATATATCCTGTGTACAGCTGATATCTACCGCCATATGGTCCTGTATATAATCACTTATATTGTGTACAGATCTCTGTACAGCTGCTATCAACCGCTATATGGGCATTGTGTATAATCACTTATATAGTATACAGATCCCATATAGTATACTGGTCTGTGTATAGTGGTTTTATTCAGTACAGTATGGTGGTATTATCCAGTTATTGTGGTGATATATATTTCCTCCTTGTACACTGGTATTATTGGTCATGAAAAATGATTTTACCTATGATTAAGTGTTTCTTATATATAAGTTTAAGTTTATTTTGTGTGTAGGGCTGGTGGAGGGATTTGGGTGGAAAAGGGGCATGGCAGAAGCGTGACCAGTGACAGAGCATCACAGGGGGCCCTTGATTTTTTTGTTCCAAGGGCCCTGAGTGTTGTCAGTCCACCCTTGCTGGAGTTGGAAAGGGTGCAGAGATGCACAACTAAACCTATAAGGGGCATGGAACATCTTGAGGAAATATTACACAAATTATATTTTAGAGATGTTTAAGGGGTACTGTATTTGATCAACCTTTTTAAGTACATAAATGGCACATTCAAAATAAGGGAAAAAACTGTTCCAAGTAAAACCCATCAAAAGACAAGGGGGCACTCCCTCCATCTGGAGAAAAAGAGGTTTAGTCTCGCATTCTTTACCATAAGAACTGTGAATCTGAGGAGCAGTCTACTTGAAGAGCTGGTCACAGCAAAAACAGCTAAAGGGGTTTTAAAACAGGCTTATTTACATTCTAGGAACACAATAACATTAATGTGTATGTAGAAATATGGAATCATATCCCCTCCTGATTCACCAATACCCCTTCTGACTATGTTCATAGTAAATGCTGGTATCACTGCTCCGGCACACAGCTGATCAGTGGGAGGGCCAAGTGTTGGACCCCCAATGATCAGATATGAATGGCCAATCCTGAGGATAGACCTTCAACTAAAAAGTCTCTCAAAACCCCTATAAGATTTTAATGGTGTAACTTTAATCTGTATAAGGTACCCAGCGCCTTAAAACTCTGACAATATAAAAGGAAACCATTAAAAGTAATGTGACTCTCTGTCAAATATATTGCAGTAAATGGAATTTGAATTTCTAATTGCTTTTGACATTCTTAGTGTTAGTTGTCATTTTATCTTTATAATAGCCGAGCAAAAACAATTAAATGGAAAGAGACGCAGCCATAAACCAATTATTTAAATGACAATAAGATAACTAAAGCAATAATTATTTTAAAGGAAGGCAATAGACATAATTTTTCAGGACAACTCGGTTTCACTCTTGATTAATAAACAACATTTTCTGGATATTGAATTTGAGTCAATATGTCATGTGCCGGAACTCACTGCTCCCTGCCCTCATATCACTGCGACCAGAAGAGACTAAATGTGTTGTGTGCCTGGTAAGCAGCCCTGAATTTTGCTACAACTGTATGTATATTTGTAAAGCTTTCTATGGACCAACTACCTAGTTGCTAATGGCTTATAGTACATGAGTTATGATTAAAGGAGAACTCCAGAATATAAAAATTGTCCCCCATACTGCCGGCAGTGAAAAAAAAAGAAAGATCTACATACCTTCCTTCTCTCCCCCGGGGCCTCCGGTAACTGTCTCCGGTCTCCACTGCGATCCTCTTCCTGGTTGCCGGTGGTCAGCGAGTCATACTGCACTCAGCCAATCACCGGCCGCAGTGAAGTCCTATCACCGGCCGAGCCAGGACTTCACTGCGGCCGGTGATTGGCTGAGTGCAGTATGGCTCGCCGACCACCGGCAACCAGAAAGAGGATCGCAGTGGAGACTGGAGCCGGTTACCGGAGGCCCCGGGGGAGAGAAAGAAGGTATGTACATCTTTATTTTTTTACTGCCGGCAGTATGTGGGACAATTTTTATATTCTGGAGTTCTCTTTTAATGGTATTTGTGAGTTACTGACCTCAACCAAACAGGTTACTTAAATTCAACCAAAACCCTTCCACCACATTTATCACTTGGATTTTGTGATGGTTAAAGGGGTACTCCGGTCAAAACTTTTTTTTTTTTTTTTAAATCAACTGATGCCAGAAAATTTAACAGATTTGTAAATTACTTCTATAAAAAAAAAATCCTAATCCTTCCAGTACTTATTAGTGGCTGTATACTACAGAGGAAATTCTTTTCTTTTTGGATTTATTGTGTGACCGCCCACTTCCGACCACAACAGACGAAATACCACCAACACCCACAAGTATTTTATCGATTCCCATGGGATCCTGATTTCATTGCAATCTTCTAGTGCAGTGCCTTTAATTACAGGTCATTGTGATAAACCTACAACATTATCTTAAAATTATCATAATAAACAATTCAATTTACAAAAGTCTACTGATAACTTCAGCCCTGCGGAATCAACCGGCCTCTCTGTTCCATCATGACTGTCCAATGCCTTGTATAGACTTTGCTCTAGGTGAGTTATTGTAATGTTGGGCTGTTTATTTAGTACCTTTAATCTGATTTATGTCTGGTTTTCTATTCTGGCATTGCACAAGTTTTCATCTTTCATAAAGTTCATTCTCCCGGTTTTTGCTGATGACTATAAACAATCCCATGAATTATCGTATGCATGCAGAACACAGCATTGATGGATGATGAATTTTCTATCCTTTGACAAGTTCTAAACCATTTTAAACTAAGGGATTAAAATCATTACAGTAAACTCTTCACCATCCATTACCTTTAATATCAGAAAATGACAATCTAGTTAAAGCTACTGATAGTGTCATCTGAATGATTTCTTATATTTTACATGCAAGGACAATAAATCATCTCGGGGAATCAATGAATAGCAGCAATGCAACCATATGTTTTCATTTCTACTGACATTCAATTATAGTGTGTTTACAATGGTTTATTAATAAATACTTACAGTACTCAAAAGCAAATAATCTGCACTGTGGCCTTTCAAGTCTTAATATTCTGTTGTCTCTGTTAAGAAGACTGCCATATTTTACTGCCACATATGTTGCATTTTAAAGGAACACTATCCATAGACAACAAAAACTAAAGAGTAGCCCACATCCTGTCTTATATAATTATATAATCTCTTCTTTTCCTTCTTTGGCCTTAAAGGGGTTGTCTAGCAAAACGAATAACCTGTGTATGGTGTAAAAAGGTCTGATAAAGCAACTTACTAATATAATGTTATGAACCGTAGTGCACTCATCTTTCAATATGAGCTGGCAAAAATGAAAACGACTGGGTGAGGGGGGAGTTTGAGAATTTTTTCACCAATTTTGTGTGCTGTGGGAAGATTCCTTTTGCTGTTTAACCCCTTAAGGACTCAGCCCATTTGGGCCTTAAGGACGCAGACAATTTTATTTTTACGTTTTCATTTTTTCCTCCTCGCCTTCAAAAAATCATAACTCTTTTATATTTTCATCCACAGACTAGTATGAGGGCTTGTTTTTTGTGCAACCAGTTGTCTGTTGTAATGGCATCATTCACTTTACCATAAAATGTATGGAGCAACAAAAAAAATACTATTTGTGTGGTGAAATTAAAAAGAAAACCGCAATTTTGCTAATTTTGGAAGGTTTCGTTTTCACGCCGTACAATTTACGGTAAAAATTACATGTGTTCTTTATTCTTTGGGTCAATACGATTAAAATGATACCCATGATAACATACTTTTCTATTACTGTTGCGCTTAAAACTAATCGCAAACTTTTTAACCAAATTAGTACGTTTAAAATCCCCCTATTTTGAAGACCTATAAATTTTTCATTTTTCCGTATAAGCGGCGGTATGAGGGCTCATTTTTTGCGCCGCTATCTTTACTTTTCATTGATACCATATTTGCTTATATAAAACTTTTAATCCATTTTTTATAACATTTTTTTGGAATAAAATGTTATAAAAAAGCAGCAATTTTGGACTTTTTTTTTTTACGTTCACGCCGTTCACCGTATGGTATCATTAACATGTTATTTTTATATTTCAGATATTTACACACGTGGCAATACCAAACATGTATATAAAATATTTTTTAACACTTTTTGGGGGTGAAATAGGGAAAATGGGACAATTTACGTTTTTATTGGGGGAGGAGGTTTTTCACATTTCTTTTACTTTATGTTTTTACTTTTTCTGCTTTTATTTTTACACTTTGGGGACTATTTATAGCAATCATTTGATTGCTAATACTGTTCAGTGCTATGTATAGCTCATAGCACTGATCAGGGTTATCGGTCATCTTCTGCTCTGGTCTGCGGGAAGGAAGATCAGAGCAGAAGACACCGGGAAGGCAGCAGAGCCAGGTGAGGGGACCTCCGTCTGCTGTGCTGGATGATCGGGTCGCTGCGGCAGCGCTGCAGGCGATCCGATCATCCATTTTAATGACCGCGATGCTGCAGATGCCATTATCTGTATTGATCACGGCATCTGAGGGGTTAATGGTGGACATCCGCGGGATCGCGGATGTCCGTCATTATGGGCGGTCCCTGGCTGCGATCAGCAGCCGGGACCTGCCGCGCATGATCCGGGCATCGCTCCAATGCTCACGGTTATGCTTAGGACATAAATGTACGTCCTGGTGCGGTAAGTACCACATTACCAGGACGTACATTTACGTCCTGCGTCGTTAAGGGGTTAAAGTTGAGGGCCCCCAACCCAGGCTCCAGAAACTGCATGCACCAACTATATCCATTTAAAGGAAAAGGGATGTGCTGTTTTCCCACACTATCAATATAAGCTGAGCTATATGGCTTTTGGCTGTGATGTCCTGTCACACAATCTGAAAGCAGAGTTCCCTCCTCCCCTCCAGTCTGTTCAGAATAAGACCAGTGATGTGAAATGGGGGGGGGGGGGGGCTTGTTTTATTGCTTATTAGGTTTTAAGGCAGTAAGAAGCCTTCTGCGATAAGACAGCATATAAAGGCTGGTGGTATGGATCCACTATACCTGTTATGGACGATGGCATGAGCCATACCAGGGAGCGGAGTCTAAGGAGCCGCTGGTTTTCACCAGAGCCTGCCGCAAAGCGGGATGGACTTGCTGCGGCAGGTGGTTCCCAGGTAACTACCCCTGACATGACCCGTCCACAAAGGCTGCTGAAGAGATGCGAGGCACAGAAGGAATGAGACGGAGTTGTAGTGAGGGACTGGCAGAAGGTCAGGACTGGCTGCACTGTAGCAAGGTCAGGTCACATAGCGAGAGGTCAGAGGGCAGGTGGCACAGGAACAAGGTCAGGATACGTAGCAATGGGGTCAGACACACGGCAAGGCAAGACACAAACAGTACGCTTTCTCTTAGGCTGAATGGCACAAAGATCTGGCAGGGGTCAAGAGGAAGTGCGGGGTTAAATAAGGTCAGGACCAGACAAGCACCAATCAATGGTGTGCTGACCAATGGTGTGCTGAAGCCGGCGCACATGCCCTAAGAGGTGGGGACGCATGAGCTGGCGGCCAGGGACAGCGGAGGTGAGTGAAGGCCTGGCGCTCGCATGCATATGCGTCCCGTGATGTGAACCGCAGCAGAGCCAGCATGGAAGGACAGGGCAGGAGTGCGCGTCTGGCCGCAGTACTACTCATAACACAGCCGTGAGCCCTTTTTGACTAAAACTGCTGTGACTGAGAAAGGCTTTCTTTTGCCTTAAAATCTATTGAGCAGTAATATAAACTGGGATGGGAACAGGGATGGGAGCTCTGAGTGTGATGTGAGGTCACAGCTACAAGGGATAAGGCAGAACTGATATGGAGAGATCTGTGACATCACATCACGCTCAGATGTCCTGTCCCTGTCCCCCCCCCCTCCCCTCCTGTCTGTTCAGGATAAGACAGTGATGTGAAAAAGGGGAGCTTGTTTTATTGCTCATTAGGATTTAAGGCAGTAGGAAGCCTCCTCAGATAAGACAGCAGTGAGCCTGTTCTGACTGAAACTACTGTTTCTTCTACCTTAAAATCTATTCAGCAGTAATATAAGTCCTCCTTCACATTACTGGTCTCTCCCTGAATAGACAAGAGGGGAGGGCGGACAGGGACAGGAGCTCTGAGTGTGCTGTGATGTCACAGCTACAAGGGATAAGGCAGAACTGATATGGAGAGGTTTGTGACATCACATCACACTCAGAGTTCCCGCCTCTGTTCCCCTCCTTTCTGCTCAGGGAGGCATTTGGATATGTCTTTCCTTACCATTTCACTAATTTTGTTCAAGACTTAAAGGGATATTCCAGGAAAAAAAATGTTATATATATCAACTGGCTCCAGGAAGTTAAACAGATTTGTAAATTACTTCTATTAAAAAATCTTAATCCTTTCAGTACTTATGAGCTTCTTAAGTAAAGGTTGTTCTTTTCTGTCTAAGTCCTCTCTGATGACACCTGACTCAGGAAACACCCAGTTTAGAAGAGGTTTGCTATGGGGATTTGCTTCTAAACTGGGCGTTTCCCGAGACAGATGTCATCAGAGAGGATTTAAACAGAAAAGAACAACCTTAACTTCAGAAGGATTAAGATTTTTTAATAGAAGTAATTTAAAAATCTGTTTAACTTTATGGAGCCAGTTGATGTATAAAACAAATTTTTTTTTTTCCTGGATAACCCCTTTAAATTTCTCACAATACAAAGTCCATACATTATCGCAACATAATAGCAAACCCATTGACAGGCAGCAATTTACATAACAACATCATAAATGCTCTTTTGCAACATAAAGACACATATAGCATAAACATAAGAGTATCTTAATATCAACTGGTCATTAACAGTTTTTGATTAAAAATAACTTTATTAGCAATTAATCGTCATAAACACACATACAATGTACTGCAATGCAGTGCAGGCTAGGAAGCAGCACACAATAAATTAATACTAAATAATTATTGGAAGAAGCAGCACTCCACAAATCCAGGATATTCAAGCAAAACACACACACACACACACACACACATATATATATATATATATATATATATATATATTGTCACGATGCCGGCTGGCAGGTAGTGGATCCTCTGTGCCAGAGAGGGATTGGCGTGGACCGTGCTAGTGGATCGGTTCTAAGTCACTACTAGTTTTCACCAGAGCCCGCCGCAAAGCGGGATGGTCTTGCTGCGGCGGTAGTGACCAGGTCGTATCCACTAGCAACGGCTCAACCTCTCTGGCTGCTGAAGATAGGCGCGGTACAAGGGAGTAGACAGAAGCAAAGTCGGACGTAGCAGAAGGTCGGGGCAGGCAGCAAGGATCGTAGTCAGGGGCAACGGCAGGAGGTCTGGAACACAGGCTAGGAACACACAAGGAAACGCTTTCACTGGCACGATGGCAACAAGATCCGGCAAGGAAGTGCAGGGGAAGTGAGGTGATATAGGGAAGTGCACAGGTGATCAGACTAATTGGAACCACTGCGCCAATCAGCGGCGCAGTGGCCCTTTAAATCGCAAAGACCCGGCGCGCGCGCGCCCTAGGGAGCGGGGCCGCGCGCGCCGGGACAGGACCGACGGAGAGCGAGTCAGGTACGGGAGCCGGGGTGCGCATCGCGAGCGGGCGCTACCCGCAACGCGAATCGCATCCCGGCTGGAGGCGGTATCGCAGCGCCCCGGGTCAGTGGATCTGACCGGAGCGCTGCAGTGAGGAGAGTGTAGCGAGCGCTCCGGGGAGGAGCGGGGACCCGGAGCGCTCGGCGTAACAGTACCCCCCCCCTTGGGTCTCCCCCTCTTCTTAGAGCCTGAGAACCTGAGGAGCAGACTTTTGTCTAGGATATTGTCCTCAGGTTCCCAGGATCTCTCTTCTGGACCACAACCCTCCCAATCCACTAAAAAAAAGGTTTTCCCTCTGACCTTTTTGGATGCCAGAATCTCTTTGACGGAGAAGATGTCCGAGGAGCCGGAAACAGGAGTGGGAGGAACAGATTTGGGAGAGAAACGGTTGATGATAAGTGGTTTAAGAAGAGAAACGTGAAAGGCATTAGGAATACGAAGAGAAGGAGGAAGAAGAAGTTTGTAAGAGACAGGATTAATCTGGCACAAAATTTTGAAAGGACCAAGATAGCGTGGTCCCAACTTGTAGCTAGGGACACGGAAGCGGACATATTTAGCGGAGAGCCATACCTTGTCTCCAGGGGAAAAAATGGGAGGAGCTCTTCTTTTCTTATCCGCGAACTTCTTCATGCGTGATGAAGCCTGTAAGAGAGAATTTTGGGTCTCTCTCCATATGATGGAAAGGTCACGAGAAATTTCATCCACAGCGGGCAGACCAGAGGGCAAGGGGGTAGGGAGGGGGGGAAGAGGGTGACGGCCGTACACCACGAAAAATGGGGATTTGGAGGAAGATTCAGAGACTCTGAAGTTATACGAGAATTCGGCCCATGGTAGAAGATCTGCCCAGTCATCCTGGCGGGAGGAAACAAAATGTCGTAAATAATCACCCAAGACCTGGTTAATTCTTTCTACTTGTCCATTGGATTGAGGATGATATGCAGAAGAAAAATTTAATTTAATCTTGAGTTGTTTACAGAGAGCCCTCCAGAATTTAGACACGAATTGGACGCCTCTATCCGAGACGATCTGCGTAGGCAACCCGTGAAGACGAAAAATGTGTACAAAAAATTGTTTAGCCAACTGAGGCGCTGAAGGAAGACCAGGAAGAGGGATGAAATGTGCCATTTTGGAGAATCGATCAACGACCACCCAAATAACAGTGTTGCCACGGGAAGGGGGTAAGTCAGTAATAAAATCCATACCAATCAGAGACCAAGGCTGTTCGGGGACAGGCAAAGGATGAAGAAAACCAGCGGGCTTCTGGCGAGGAGTCTTATCCCGGGCACAGATAGTGCAGGCTCGCACAAAGTCCACAACATCCGTCTCCAGAGTCGGCCACCAATAGAAGCGAGAGATGAGTTGCACAGATTTCTTGATGCCCGCATGACCTGCGAGATGGGAGGAGTGACCCCATTTGAGGATTCCGAGGCGTTGGCGTGGAGAAACAAAGGTCTTTCCTGGAGGAGTTTGCCTGATGGAGGCTGGAGAAGTGGAAATCAGGCAGTCAGGAGGAATGATGTGTTGCGGAGAGAGTTCAATTTCAGAAGCATCCGAGGAACGAGAGAGAGCATCGGCCCTAATGTTCTTATCGGCAGGCCGAAAGTGAATTTCAAAATTAAATCGGGCAAAGAACAGAGACCACCTGGCCTGGCGAGGATTCAGCCGTTGGGCAGACTGGAGGTAGGAGAGGTTCTTGTGATCGGTGTAAATAATAACTGGAAACCTTGATCCCTCCAGCAGATGCCTCCATTCCTCAAGTGCTAATTTAATGGCTAGAAGCTCTCGATCCCCGATGGAGTAGTTCCTCTCCGCCGGAGAGAAGGTCCTAGAAAAAAAACCACAAGTAACAGCATGCCCGGAAGAATTTTTTTGTAGAAGGACAGCTCCAGCTCCCACTGAGGAGGCATCAACCTCCAATAGGAAGGGTTTGGATGGGTCAGGTCTGAAGAGCACGGGAGCCGAAGAAAAGGCAGACTTGAGCCGTTTAAAGGCGTCTTCCGCTTGAGGAGGCCAAGACTTGGGATCGGCATTTTTTTTGGTTAAAGCCACGATAGGAGCCACAACGGTAGAAAAATGTGGAATAAATTGCCTGTAATAATTGGCGAACCCCAAAAAACGTTGGATAGCACGGAGTCCGGAGGGGCGTGGCCAATCTAAGACGGCAGAGAGTTTGTCTGGATCCATTTGTAGTCCCTGGCCAGAGACCAAGTATCCTAGGAAAGGAAGAGATTGGCATTCAAACAGACATTTCTCTATTTTGGCATAGAGTTGATTGTCACGAAGTCTCTGAAGAACCATACGGACATGCTGGCGGTGTTCTTCTAGATTGGCAGAAAAAATCAGGATATCGTCCAGATATACAACAACACAGGAGTATAAGAGATCACGAAAAATTTCATTAACAAAGTCTTGGAAGACGGCAGGGGCGTTGCACAGGCCAAAGGGCATGACCAGATACTCAAAGTGTCCATCTCTGGTGTTAAATGCCGTTTTCCATTCATCCCCCTCTCTGATGCGGATGAGATTATAAGCACCTCTTAAGTCCAGTTTGGTAAAGATGTGGGCACCTTGGAGGCGATCAAAGATTTCAGAGATGAGGGGTAGGGGGTAGCGGTTCTTAACCGTGATTTTATTAAGACCGCGGTAGTCAATGCAAGGACGTAGGGAGCCATCTTTTTTGGACACAAAGAAAAATCCGGCTCCGGCAGGAGAGGAGGATTTACGGATAAAGCCCTTTTTTAAATTTTCCTGGACGTATTCAGACATGGCAAGAGTCTCTGGGGCGGACAGAGGATAAATTCTGCCCCGGGGTGGAGTAGTGCCCGGGAGGAGGTCGATAGGACAATCATAAGGCCTGTGAGGAGGTAGAGTCTCAGCTTGTTTTTTGCAAAAAACATCCGCAAAGTCCATATAGGCCTTAGGGAGGCCGGTTACAGGAGGAACCACAGAGTCACGGCAAGGGTTACTGGGAACCGGTTTTAGGCAGTCCTTGGAACAAGAGGGCCCCCAACTCTTGATCTCCCCAGTGGACCAATCCAGGGTTGGGGAATGAAGTTGAAGCCAGGGAAGTCCAAGGAGAATTTCAGAAGTGCAATTGGGGAGGACCAAAAGTTCAATCCTCTCGTGATGAGATCCGATGCACATTAGAAGGGGCTCCGTGCGGAAACGTATGGTACAGTCCAATCTTTCATTGTTTACACAATTGATGTAGAGGGGTCTGGCGAGACTGGTCACTGGGATGTTGAACCTGTTGACGAGAGAGGCCAAAATAAAATTTCCTGCAGATCCGGAGTCCAAGAAGGCCATAGTAGAGAAGGAGAAGGCAGAGGCAGATATCCGCACAGGCACAGTAAGACGTGGAGAAGCAGAGTAGACATCAAGGACTGTCTCACCTTTGTGCGGAGTCAGCGTACGTCTTTCCAGGCGGGGAGGACGGATAGGACAATCCTTCAGGAAGTGTTCGGTACTAGCACAGTACAGGCAGAGATTCTCCATGCGGCGTCGTGTCCTCTCTTGAGGTGTCAGGCGAGACCGGTCGACCTGCATAGCCTCCACGGCGGGAGGCACAGGAACAGATTGCAGGGGACCAGAGGAGAGAGGAGCCGGGGAGAAGAAACGCCTTGTGCGAACAGAGTCCATATCCTGGCGGAGCTCCTGACGCCTTTCGGAAAAACGCATGTCAATGCGAGTGGCTAGGTGAATGAGTTCATGTAGATTAGCAGGGATTTCTCGTGCGGCCAGAACATCTTTAATGTTGCTGGATAGGCCTTTTTTAAAGGTCGCGCAGAGGGCCTCATTATTCCAGGATAATTCTGAAGCAAGAGTACGGAATTGTACGGCATACTCGCCAACGGAAGAATTACCCTGGACTAGGTTCAACAGGGCAGTCTCAGCAGAAGAGGCTCGGGCAGGTTCCTCAAAGACACTTCGGATTTCCGAGAAGAAGGAGTGTACAGAGGCAGTGACGGGGTCATTGCGGTCCCAGAGCGGTGTGGCCCAAGACAGGGCTTTTCCAGACAGAAGGCTGACTACGAAAGCCACCTTAGACCTTTCAGTGGGAAACTGGTCCGACATCATCTCCAAGTGCAGGGAACATTGGGAAAGAAAGCCACGGCAAAACTTAGAGTCCCCATCAAATTTATCCGGCAAGGATAGGCGTAGACCAGAAGCGGCCACTCGCTGCGGAGGAGGTGCAGGAGCTGGCGGAGGAGATGATTGCTGAAGCTGTGGTAGTAACTGCTGTAGCATAACGGTCAGTTGAGACAGCTGTTGGCCTTGTTGCGCTATCTGTTGTGACTGCTGGGCGACCACCGTGGTGAGGTCAGCGACAACTGGCAGAGGAACTTCAGCGGGATCCATGGCCGGATCTACTGTCACGATGCCGGCTGGCAGGTAGTGGATCCTCTGTGCCAGAGAGGGATTGGCGTGGACCGTGCTAGTGGATCGGTTCTAAGTCACTACTGGTTTTCACCAGAGCCCGCCGCAAAGCGGGATGGTCTTGCTGCGGCGGTAGTGACCAGGTCGTATCCACTAGCAACGGCTCAACCTCTCTGGCTGCTGAAGATAGGCGCGGTACAAGGGAGTAGACAGAAGCAAAGTCGGACGTAGCAGAAGGTCGGGGCAGGCAGCAAGGATCGTAGTCAGGGGCAACGGCAGGAGGTCTGGAACACAGGCTAGGAACACACAAGGAAACGCTTTCACTGGCACGATGGCAACAAGATCCGGCAAGGAAGTGCAGGGGAAGTGAGGTGATATAGGGAAGTGCACAGGTGATCAGACTAATTGGAACCACTGCGCCAATCAGCGGCGCAGTGGCCCTTTAAATCGCAAAGACCCGGCGCGCGCGCGCCCTAGGGAGCGGGGCCGCGCGCGCCGGGACAGGACCGACGGAGAGCGAGTCAGGTACGGGAGCCGGGGTGCGCATCGCGAGCGGGCGCTACCCGCAACGCGAATCGCATCCCGGCTGGAGGCGGTATCGCAGCGCCCCGGGTCAGTGGATCTGACCGGAGCGCTGCAGTGAGGAGAGTGTAGCGAGCGCTCCGGGGAGGAGCGGGGACCCGGAGCGCTCGGCGTAACAGTACCCCCCCCCTTGGGTCTCCCCCTCTTCTTAGAGCCTGAGAACCTGAGGAGCAGACTTTTGTCTAGGATATTGTCCTCAGGTTCCCAGGATCTCTCTTCTGGACCACAACCCTCCCAATCCACTAAAAAAAAGGTTTTCCCTCTGACCTTTTTGGATGCCAGAATCTCTTTGACGGAGAAGATGTCCGAGGAGCCGGAAACAGGAGTGGGAGGAACAGATTTGGGAGAGAAACGGTTGATGATAAGTGGTTTAAGAAGAGAAACGTGAAAGGCATTAGGAATACGAAGAGAAGGAGGAAGAAGAAGTTTGTAAGAGACAGGATTAATCTGGCACAAAATTTTGAAAGGACCAAGATAGCGTGGTCCCAACTTGTAGCTAGGGACACGGAAGCGGACATATTTAGCGGAGAGCCATACCTTGTCTCCAGGGGAAAAAATGGGAGGAGCTCTTCTTTTCTTATCCGCGAACTTCTTCATGCGTGATGAAGCCTGTAAGAGAGAATTTTGGGTCTCTCTCCATATGATGGAAAGGTCACGAGAAATTTCATCCACAGCGGGCAGACCAGAGGGCAAGGGGGTAGGGAGGGGGGGAAGAGGGTGACGGCCGTACACCACGAAAAATGGGGATTTGGAGGAAGATTCAGAGACTCTGAAGTTATACGAGAATTCGGCCCATGGTAGAAGATCTGCCCAGTCATCCTGGCGGGAGGAAACAAAATGTCGTAAATAATCACCCAAGACCTGGTTAATTCTTTCTACTTGTCCATTGGATTGAGGATGATATGCAGAAGAAAAATTTAATTTAATCTTGAGTTGTTTACAGAGAGCCCTCCAGAATTTAGACACGAATTGGACGCCTCTATCCGAGACGATCTGCGTAGGCAACCCGTGAAGACGAAAAATGTGTACAAAAAATTGTTTAGCCAACTGAGGCGCTGAAGGAAGACCAGGAAGAGGGATGAAATGTGCCATTTTGGAGAATCGATCAACGACCACCCAAATAACAGTGTTGCCACGGGAAGGGGGTAAGTCAGTAATAAAATCCATACCAATCAGAGACCAAGGCTGTTCGGGGACAGGCAAAGGATGAAGAAAACCAGCGGGCTTCTGGCGAGGAGTCTTATCCCGGGCACAGATAGTGCAGGCTCGCACAAAGTCCACAACATCCGTCTCCAGAGTCGGCCACCAATAGAAGCGAGAGATGAGTTGCACAGATTTCTTGATGCCCGCATGACCTGCGAGATGGGAGGAGTGACCCCATTTGAGGATTCCGAGGCGTTGGCGTGGAGAAACAAAGGTCTTTCCTGGAGGAGTTTGCCTGATGGAGGCTGGAGAAGTGGAAATCAGGCAGTCAGGAGGAATGATGTGTTGCGGAGAGAGTTCAATTTCAGAAGCATCCGAGGAACGAGAGAGAGCATCGGCCCTAATGTTCTTATCGGCAGGCCGAAAGTGAATTTCAAAATTAAATCGGGCAAAGAACAGAGACCACCTGGCCTGGCGAGGATTCAGCCGTTGGGCAGACTGGAGGTAGGAGAGGTTCTTGTGATCGGTGTAAATAATAACTGGAAACCTTGATCCCTCCAGCAGATGCCTCCATTCCTCAAGTGCTAATTTAATGGCTAGAAGCTCTCGATCCCCGATGGAGTAGTTCCTCTCCGCCGGAGAGAAGGTCCTAGAAAAAAAACCACAAGTAACAGCATGCCCGGAAGAATTTTTTTGTAGAAGGACAGCTCCAGCTCCCACTGAGGAGGCATCAACCTCCAATAGGAAGGGTTTGGATGGGTCAGGTCTGAAGAGCACGGGAGCCGAAGAAAAGGCAGACTTGAGCCGTTTAAAGGCGTCTTCCGCTTGAGGAGGCCAAGACTTGGGATCGGCATTTTTTTTGGTTAAAGCCACGATAGGAGCCACAACGGTAGAAAAATGTGGAATAAATTGCCTGTAATAATTGGCGAACCCCAAAAAACGTTGGATAGCACGGAGTCCGGAGGGGCGTGGCCAATCTAAGACGGCAGAGAGTTTGTCTGGATCCATTTGTAGTCCCTGGCCAGAGACCAAGTATCCTAGGAAAGGAAGAGATTGGCATTCAAACAGACATTTCTCTATTTTGGCATAGAGTTGATTGTCACGAAGTCTCTGAAGAACCATACGGACATTCTGGCGGTGTTCTTCTAGATTGGCAGAAAAAATCAGGATATCGTCCAGATATACAACAACACAGGAGTATAAGAGATCACGAAAAATTTCATTAACAAAGTCTTGGAAGACGGCAGGGGCGTTGCACAGGCCAAAGGGCATGACCAGATACTCAAAGTGTCCATCTCTGGTGTTAAATGCCGTTTTCCATTCATCCCCCTCTCTGATGCGGATGAGATTATAAGCACCTCTTAAGTCCAGTTTGGTAAAGATGTGGGCACCTTGGAGGCGATCAAAGATTTCAGAGATGAGGGGTAGGGGGTAGCGGTTCTTAACCGTGATTTTATTAAGACCGCGGTAGTCAATGCAAGGACGTAGGGAGCCATCTTTTTTGGACACAAAGAAAAATCCGGCTCCGGCAGGAGAGGAGGATTTACGGATAAAGCCCTTTTTTAAATTTTCCTGGACGTATTCAGACATGGCAAGAGTCTCTGGGGCGGACAGAGGATAAATTCTGCCCCGGGGTGGAGTAGTGCCCGGGAGGAGGTCGATAGGACAATCATAAGGCCTGTGAGGAGGTAGAGTCTCAGCTTGTTTTTTGCAAAAAACATCCGCAAAGTCCATATAGGCCTTAGGGAGGCCGGTTACAGGAGGAACCACAGAGTCACGGCAAGGGTTACTGGGAACCGGTTTTAGGCAGTCCTTGGAACAAGAGGGCCCCCAACTCTTGATCTCCCCAGTGGACCAATCCAGGGTTGGGGAATGAAGTTGAAGCCAGGGAAGTCCAAGGAGAATTTCAGAAGTGCAATTGGGGAGGACCAAAAGTTCAATCCTCTCGTGATGAGATCCGATGCACATTAGAAGGGGCTCCGTGCGGAAACGTATGGTACAGTCCAATCTTTCATTGTTTACACAATTGATGTAGAGGGGTCTGGCGAGACTGGTCACTGGGATGTTGAACCTGTTGACGAGAGAGGCCAAAATAAAATTTCCTGCAGATCCGGAGTCCAAGAAGGCCATAGTAGAGAAGGAGAAGGCAGAGGCAGATATCCGCACAGGCACAGTAAGACGTGGAGAAGCAGAGTAGACATCAAGGACTGTCTCACCTTTGTGCGGAGTCAGCGTACGTCTTTCCAGGCGGGGAGGACGGATAGGACAATCCTTCAGGAAGTGTTCGGTACTAGCACAGTACAGGCAGAGATTCTCCATGCGGCGTCGTGTCCTCTCTTGAGGTGTCAGGCGAGACCGGTCGACCTGCATAGCCTCCACGGCGGGAGGCACAGGAACAGATTGCAGGGGACCAGAGGAGAGAGGAGCCGGGGAGAAGAAACGCCTTGTGCGAACAGAGTCCATATCCTGGCGGAGCTCCTGACGCCTTTCGGAAAAACGCATGTCAATGCGAGTGGCTAGGTGAATGAGTTCATGTAGATTAGCAGGGATTTCTCGTGCGGCCAGAACATCTTTAATGTTGCTGGATAGGCCTTTTTTAAAGGTCGCGCAGAGGGCCTCATTATTCCAGGATAATTCTGAAGCAAGAGTACGGAATTGTACGGCATACTCGCCAACGGAAGAATTACCCTGGACTAGGTTCAACAGGGCAGTCTCAGCAGAAGAGGCTCGGGCAGGTTCCTCAAAGACACTTCGGATTTCCGAGAAGAAGGAGTGTACAGAGGCAGTGACGGGGTCATTGCGGTCCCAGAGCGGTGTGGCCCAAGACAGGGCTTTTCCAGACAGAAGGCTGACTACGAAAGCCACCTTAGACCTTTCAGTGGGAAACTGGTCCGACATCATCTCCAAGTGCAGGGAACATTGGGAAAGAAAGCCACGGCAAAACTTAGAGTCCCCATCAAATTTATCCGGCAAGGATAGGCGTAGACCAGAAGCGGCCACTCGCTGCGGAGGAGGTGCAGGAGCTGGCGGAGGAGATGATTGCTGAAGCTGTGGTAGTAACTGCTGTAGCATAACGGTCAGTTGAGACAGCTGTTGGCCTTGTTGCGCTATCTGTTGTGACTGCTGGGCGACCACCGTGGTGAGGTCAGCGACAACTGGCAGAGGAACTTCAGCGGGATCCATGGCCGGATCTACTGTCACGATGCCGGCTGGCAGGTAGTGGATCCTCTGTGCCAGAGAGGGATTGGCGTGGACCGTGCTAGTGGATCGGTTCTAAGTCACTACTGGTTTTCACCAGAGCCCGCCGCAAAGCGGGATGGTCTTGCTGCGGCGGTAGTGACCAGGTCGTATCCACTAGCAACGGCTCAACCTCTCTGGCTGCTGAAGATAGGCGCGGTACAAGGGAGTAGACAGAAGCAAAGTCGGACGTAGCAGAAGGTCGGGGCAGGCAGCAAGGATCGTAGTCAGGGGCAACGGCAGGAGGTCTGGAACACAGGCTAGGAACACACAAGGAAACGCTTTCACTGGCACGATGGCAACAAGATCCGGCAAGGAAGTGCAGGGGAAGTGAGGTGATATAGGGAAGTGCACAGGTGATCAGACTAATTGGAACCACTGCGCCAATCAGCGGCGCAGTGGCCCTTTAAATCGCAAAGACCCGGCGCGCGCGCGCCCTAGGGAGCGGGGCCGCGCGCGCCGGGACAGGACCGACGGAGAGCGAGTCAGGTACGGGAGCCGGGGTGCGCATCGCGAGCGGGCGCTACCCGCAACGCGAATCGCATCCCGGCTGGAGGCGGTATCGCAGCGCCCCGGGTCAGTGGATCTGACCGGAGCGCTGCAGTGAGGAGAGTGTAGCGAGCGCTCCGGGGAGGAGCGGGGACCCGGAGCGCTCGGCGTAACATATATTGTGTGTGTGTGTGTGTGTGTGTATGTATCCACAAGGTATCTCAGAATATTTATTTCAACATCGGACCACCATAGCCTTCTTAAACAGCTTTTGAAAATCCAGCTGCAAAAGATAACCAAAACCAAGAGCTGCCTTGAGAGAGCTTAGCAAATCAATTGGTTAGAGAAGCAGTGAATATAGATGAGGGAGGTGTGTGCACCTCAGCCAATCAGGGACAATCACACACTGCTCTGCTTTTTTTAGGCCCAGCAATCTGGTGCCTGACAGTCATCATGTGTGATAAGAACTACTGTACTACCTGAAGGAAAACCTGAGAGAAGCAGGGTATGTGTTCACTAAAAATTACAAGTTATATAACTTTAACATGTGCCATTATATCAAGTTGATTTTATTTATGAGTTCTCCTTTTACATCCATTTACTGTACATGAGAGTCTTACAAATCTGTATTTCCAAAGAATAAATTTTTGCTTTGCTTACTCTTTGGAATTGGTCCCAGTATTGGTGAAAAAACAATGGAATACACTTTTATAAAATGTGATCATGTAAACAAGCTGCCACATTTTTGAGACATGTAATGAACATTATATCATACATTACAATGTTTTTAACAGTACCGTGATATAGTTGAGGGTGTTTTACTTTTTTTTTATTCCTTATTTCTCTATCTCACAGTCCGCAGAGTGCTATCGAGATGAATTTGTGACGCACATAAGATGAAGGAGTATTAAGGAAGCAAGAATGGGAACAACTGCATTTTAATTTGTCCAGGTCCTTGTTTCCTTAGAAATAATCATCTGCAGATGTGTCTTAACATTCACATATGTGGCCACTGTGCATGTTTACAGTTCAAGAAACAATTGTTCTCCTGACAGCCTTCATATGTCATATAGGTGTAGATTTGGTTTTGAGTATAATTATATGACATCCAGAATTGTTTCACGCGTTATACCATCCTTTCATTGATATCTATTAGAGCAAAGGTGAAAGCATAAAAAGCATAGATATACAAAATCACGGGCGATAGGCACAGAGGCGGCTCTTCCATTAGGCCACTTAGGCCACCACCTAAGGCCTTGCATTGGTTTGTTCCTCTCTCTGGCCCCGAACACCGCACATACATTAGTGTCCTCTGTGTCCGATCAGCCTGTGTCCGAGAAGTGGCTGACACCTGACTGGGGCTAGTAGCGTGCTGAACGCAGGCACGTCTAACATTTCCCTCCTTGTTCTACTCCATCCCCCTTTGCTCTCCGGAGAGGAGCTCAGGGAACTCCAAGAAGAGAGTTGCCTTACAGCCTCTGCCTTTCCCCCTGCGACCTTCTGTGCTCCGTGGCTGCCTGTTCATCTAGGTCAGGTGCGTCAGCACCCATGGCTGTGTTCGGCAGGCAGCCTCTCCAGTAAGTGCATGTCTGTGCCTCCATGATTCACTATTGTGCAGCGGCCGGCCAGTGAGTAAACATTAAGGGCCCGGCCTGCTATAAGACTTGGAAAAAGTTAACACCAACTGTGCGCACTGCCCTGACTGGTCTGTGCTGCTTGATATATATATATATATATATATATATATATATATGTCCTTTTTCTACCCCCATGTGTACAGTGCCATCACAGCCATAGTACAGTGACTTGGTACTGTGACATCAGATCAGTATGCTTAACCTGTAATGTGACATCACTGTATATTAACCTTGCACTGTGATGTCACTGTGCATATTAACGCTGTACTGTGACTCACAGTACAGGGATAATACACAGTGATTCTCAGTACAGGGTGAGGGTTAATACACACAGTGATTTCACAGTACAGAGTTAATATATGCACACTGATGTCACAGTACAGGGATAATATACACAGCAGTAATATAGATACAAAGAAATGCTGGCATTGGGGCACTAAATAGGATTCATACAGCATTAACTGATGGCAATGCGCAATAGTATCAATAAAGCGGCGCTCAGACATCAGGAAAAAAAAAGTCCAAAAACTGCATTTCATAGAACTAAAAAACAGAGCACTCGTTCCTTTTTTTTTTTTTTTTTTTTAATGAAAATGGGGAAATACTTTATTGATGAGACATCCCTGTATAAAACTACATTTAGGGCAGAGGCACTGGACAAGGGAGCTCTCTTGTCCAGTTTCTGCCATATGGATAAGTTCAGACGAGTGGATCCACAGCGTATTTTACGCTGCAGATCCACCGCCGAAGAACCCCTACTGGGTGCCTCAGATGTGCCTCCTCAGACCAGCAACATGCCGTTACGAGCAGACACACTGCTGCGATGTGCGAGTCCCATGGCAGCGGATCCACAGTGGAAAATACGCTGCAGATCTGTAGTTTTACACCGTGATGTCTCATCAATAAAGTATTTTCACGTTTTCATAAAAATGGGATGCGTGCTCTGTTTTTTAGTTCTATGAAATGCATTAATACACGCAGTGATGTCAGAGAACAGAGATAATATACACGGTGATGTCACAGCACAGGGATGATACACACAGTAATGTCACAGTACAGAACTAATATACACGGTGATGTCACAGCACAGGGATGATACACACAGGTATGTCACAGTACAGAACTAATATACACGGTGATGTCACAGCACAGGGATGATACACACAGTAAATGTCCCAGTACAGAGTTAATATACACGGTGATGTTACTATGCAGGGATGATACACACAGTAATGTAACAGTACAGAGCTAATTTACATGGTGATGTCACAATACAGGGATGATACACACAGTAATGTCACAGTACAGAGCTAATTTACATGGTGATGTCACAGTACAGGGATGATACACACAATAATATCACAGTTCGGAGCCAATATACATGGTGATGTCACAGTACAGGGAGGATACACACAGTGATGTCACAGCACATGTTGCAATAAACATGGGGAGTTTGTAAAGAGGTAGGGATAGTGCTATATAAAGGAATTTAAAATGTTTGTCTTGCAGATTCTGTAGAGTCTTGACCGGGAGAAGTCATCAGGACTGTCTGAACCAGATCGAAAAGAAAAGGAGCGAACGACTCCTGTCGGTTACCAAGTGTAACTGTAATCACTTATATGATGTACAGAGCCTATGTATAGCTGGTATCTACCTCTATATGGTCACTGTGAGTGGGAATATTGGTCTTTGTTTAGTGGATATTATACAGTAACAGTAATGTGTTGGTAAGTCATTCATCACTTGCAATGGTAGTGGTGGCCATGGAGTGGCAGTATTATTTGTTACTTGCTTGTAAATCATACAACTAGTAGTGTTGCACTTGTACATGTATTTTATTTTGTCTGAAGGTGCTGCCATTTTTCTTTTTTTTTTTGTACTGGTATTATTGGTAATATCGGTCTCAGTATACAGGTTTTGGTCAGTAACAGTATGATGGTGATATGTATGGTCATAATATTCCTACTTATATACTGGTATTATTGGTAATTTTGGTCTCAGTATACAGGATTTGGTCAGTAACAGTATGGTGGTAATGTGTATGGTGATGATGTTCATTCTTGTATACTGGTATTATTGGTAATATTGGTCTCAATAGACAGGATTTTGTCATTAACAGTAAGGTGGTAATTTGTATGGTGATAATATTCCTCCTTGTATACTGGTGTCATTGGTAATATTGGTCTCAATAGACAGGATTTGGTCATTAACAGTATGGTGGTAATATGAATGGTGATAATATTCATCCTTGTATACTGGTATTATTGGTAATATTGGTCTCAGTAGACAGGATTTGGTCAGTAACAGTATGATGGTAATATGTATGTTGATAATATTCCTCCTGGTATTATTGGTAATATCGGTCTCAGTATACAGGATTTAGTCAGCAACAGAATGGGGGTTGTATGGTGATAATATTCCTCCATGTATACTGGTATTATTGGTAATATTGGTCTCCGGAGACAGGATTTGGTCAGTAACAGTATGATGTAATATGTATGGTGATAATATTTCTCCTATACTAGTATTATTGGCAATATTGGTCAGTATACAGGATTTTGTCAGTAACATAGGATGGTAATATGTATGTTGATAATATTCCTTTTTGCCTTGTATACTGGCATAATTGGGGATCATGGTCTTGGTGTCCTGGACAGAATTTGCCATGGGGCCCACGGGATACTAGTTACGCCCTTGATCTTACATCTGCCCCACCGCCATGTGAGATTTGTGCTCTGGTGACAACCATCTAACAGCCGTTAGGTCACCATAGGAGGTTTGCAGAAAAAGATGTGGGGCCTCATTTTTGAGTTTCACCTAAGGCCTCACAAAGTCTAGAGCCACCTCGGGATAGGTGACTTAAAACACCAGAACTGGCAAGTATTTCTCTTTTCTTTGTCCATTTATTTAAAGGTACTCCCTCCTAAGGCCTCTTCCACATGTCCTGGTAGCACCTCCATGCTCTGGACACTACGCTGAAAGACACAGCAAAGCTTCTTACCACAGCTCGCATTGATGTGCCATCCTGAATGAGCTGCACTATCTGAGCCACTCGTGTGGTTTGTAGACTCCGTCTCATGCTACCACTAGAGTGAAAGCATCACCAGCTTTCAAAAGTGACCAAAACATCAGCCAGGAAGCATAGGAACTGAGAAGTGGTCTGTGGTCACCACCTGCAGAACCACTCCTTTATTGGGGGTGTCTTGCTAACTCCACCTGTTGTCTGTTCCATTTGCACAACAGCATGTGAAATTGATTGTCAATCAGTGTTCCTTCCTGAGTGGACATTGTGATTGACTTGGAGCTACATTGTGTTGTTTAAGTGTTCCCTTTATTTTTTTGAGCAGTGCATTATCTTTTCAGACACAGTGTTTTCTGTTGCCACATCTGTCCATGTCAGGAAGTGTCCAGAGCAGGAGAAAAATCATAGAGCAAACCTCTTCATTCTTCTGCTCTGGGCAGTTCCAGACATGGACAGAGGTGGCAGAAAAGAGCACTGTGTCTTTTTGGAAAGAGTTACACAACTTCCTCCAGGGCATACAGTATAACAGCTGATAAAAACGGGAAGGCCGGAGCTAGTTGGTTTTGGTTTGTTTAAATTAAAGTATTTTACTTTTATTTTAACAAGTAATTTTTTCCCGACATTCAGGTGAAACTCGAAAAATTAGAATATTATGCAAAAGTTCATTGTATTTTATTAATGCAACTTAAAAGGAAAGGAAGCATGAAGTGCTTCAAAATCTTCTGGTAGACTGATGTGTTGACCCTGGACTTAATGAAGCACAGTGGACCAACACCAGCAGATGACATGGCTCCCCAAATCATAGTAATTGGGGGGGGGGGGGCTTTGGGGTTTTCATGAGCTGTAAGTCATATTCATCACAATTATGATAAATCATGTCTTGAACTATCTTGCTTTTCATGTAATGAGTCTCTCTCATATATTAAACTCAATGGGAAGAGAAGAAAAGGAGCAACATACCAGTATTGTTGAATGCCGTGTTCACATTTATTTCCACAATTCGGGGTAAGACAGTGTAGGGAAAAAGGGAGGGTGGACGTCTGCTTCGGGGGAGCTACGGGCAACTGGTATGTTGCTCCTTTTCATCTGTTGCATATGTCTCAAGTGGTGAGCACTACCGAAGTTGAAGCTATCTAGGGGTTGATGTCCAGGTGGGAGAGATCCAGACAGCTGGTTACAGCAAGGATTTAAGAAGTTTGGTGGTGCCGGTGTACATCTTGTTTTTACATCTCTCATATATTAGTTTCACCTTTTAAAGGGTACTCCAGGAAAAAAAATGTGGCTCCAGAAAGTTAAACAGATTTGTAAATTACTTCTATTAAAAAAATCTTTATCCTTCCAATAATTATCAGCTGTTGAAGTTGAGTTGGTCTTTTCTGTCTGGCAACAGTGCTCTCTGCTGACATCTCTGCTTGTCTCGGGAACTGCACAGAGTAGAAGAGGTTTGCTTTTGGGATTCGCTTCTACTCTGGACAGTTCCCGAAACAGGTGTCATTAGAGAGCACTTAGACAGAAAAGAACAACTCAACTTCAGCAGCTCATAAGTACTGAAAGGATTAAGATTTTTTAATAGAAATAATTTAACAATCTGGTTAACTTTCTGGAGCCAGTTGATATATAAAAAAAAGACTTTTTCCTGGATAACCCCTTACTGAAAGAAATGAACTTTGCATGATATTGAAAATTTTCGAGTTTCACCTGCAGCTGTGTAAAGCAGTGTTTCCCAAACAGTGTGTTTCCAGCCGTTAGAAAACTACAACTCCCAGCTTGTTTGAACAGCCTTTGGCTGTCCGGGCATGCTAGGAATTGAAGTTTTGCAACAGCTGGAGACACACTGTTTAAAAAAACAATCTCACCCTGATATCTTTTCCTATAGAACAAGAGCATGGCACCTTCCTTATGTCCATGTATAGAAAACATGAGGCACAGTATGAGCAAAATAATATTCTTTTAACACTGTATGGTGTATCAGTACCACATAGATCAGTAATATAGTCGTGTGCAGAAGTCTTATAGTAGACCATACATAAAGTATTAGAATATTGTTGACAGAACTTGTCGATTTTAGCAAGATTGTTCAATCATCTAATTCATATAGGAGCCATATTGAGGGCTGTATAATGTTTATGTGTTAATAACTCCCTTCCCCCCAAGGAGTTGTCTTTCACTACTCAGCAGTGCTAATTAGCTCCTTCCTTGCTGGGCCAGAGCATAGAGCTAAGCCCAGCAAGATGTTACAGTAAACCAGCAGATTCGCTGGTTAACTGTGACAAAACAATTTAGTTCAACAAGCCTGATAAGCCATACTTTTGAATAGCTTGCTCAACTCTAAACATGCCCAATTCTTTTGTTCTGAAGGGAGATAAGTCACTAGAAGTGGCTTACAGCACTTACTTCTGTATCACCTTTCAGAACACTTGCACTCTTGGCCAAGCATGCATTTGTATGGGTTGAGGTGGGGAAGGGGGGTAATAGGAGACGTAGTTGTCAGCTGAATGCTTGTATGGCCAGCCTAAGGGCTTCATTACATGGATCGATATTGCCCATTGGAAAAGTCCCAGTGGTAAGCTGACCAACCAGCAAACGTTTACTCATCAGCTGATCTCATCATTTTAGCAAGTAAAAAAATCCTTCTTCGTTGGCCACACATCTACTCATGTAATAGGGGATGAACCGCTGACAAATGGTGGAAGTAAAGGGCCACAAAAAATATGGCAATTGCTCTGCCTGCATGATAACCCAGCCATGTAAACGCTCTAAAATAGTGCTGATCAATGTGACCAACACATTGTGGCAACATTTAGTCCCTCTAAGGACCCTTAGATACCAGTAACCCAATAGAGTTACATGATAAAATAAACAACTAGGTAACATAGTTCAGTGGTGACCTAACTGAGGTCTAGCTCCTTCTCCTTTCAATCAATGTTTCATATATTTGAAATGTTTTAGTATTTTGTAAACATTTTTTGCATATTAAATATGAAAATAAATATTAGAATCTATAGTATAATTCTCCTATAAAATGTTGGATGGTAACTGAAGTACAGCAATGTTTAATTCATTCCTGGTGCCATGAAAAAAGGAATTTATTAGAGATTATGCTTCTTTTCATCATCT